>NW_026706985.1:0-345000 GCF_024137745.1 Phymastichus coffea
GCTTAAAAATACGATAATCTGCGGATGCAAAAATCAGGCCGTACCAGTCCATTATTCGTGCATTCTTTCACTATTCCTTGGCTAACTTTCTTTTACACCGGTGAATCTATTGACCCTCAACGACCCGCACAGCCTTTGTTGTTTCTAATCGATAGAAGCAAGACATTTAGAACACTGCTGACACATTTGAAAAGTACTTGGATATCTTTGAAGTATGACATTACAATTTTTATCTAAAGAGGTATAGAGATATAGATGGAGAAAACAGTTAAATATGCAAAGATATCAGATTGTGGAAAAATTCGACTTGAAGTTACTTAATATGCCACATGAAGCATGATTTTTTAACAAATGTTTACGGATATCTAATAATTATTCTATGAGAAGACCGTGAGACAAAAATGTAAACGCTCGGATGGAATATACATTTGAAAGAAAAAATTAATAAATTGGCTCTCGTATTTATGGAAACTGTAAATAATCATCGGATAATACATACAACTTTCTACTATTTAAATGGAAATTTCAAATTCATATCTATGGTTATTTCAATTCGAGACGGGACCTCATTTTCAAATATAGTAGTATTAATTGCTATTAATTTTCTTGCAGAAAATCACTAAAATGCAATACCTATCATGATTTTTCATTTCAAAAAAACCGAATTCACATTCGCATAAAAACAATGCTGACATTGTTTCTGCGTTAATAAACGAAAGTAATCAAATCACAATTCCTGAAAAAAATGCTAATATCTTCTTTTCTTTCATAAAATGATGATCAAAGAATGAAATTGAATTATAAAACAAGATTTTAATCTCTCAAGTGACATTATAGCTCGTTCAATTGAGTTATACGAAATTTATTCTTCAAATTAAACGTTCCCACAGTAGTCTTGTTGAATATTTGATTTTGTGGTCAAAATCACAACGACTCGATTCAAGGATGTTACGGGAAGCTGAAAAAAAAATGAAAAAATGCAAAATATTTCATTTTTATCGATTTAAGGTATGACGAAAAGCATCTCTTATTCTAAGAACCGGGAGCCGTTTATTACTGGCGCCATAGACACATTGTCTAAAAAAGGGAAAAGAAGATGAGAATCGAACAGAAGAAGAAAAAAATTCGTTTGAGGTATTGGGAGACACGACGAAACTTGTAATAAAGATCAAATGTGGGGTGGGATCGAGAAAATCATTAAGCAAGCGTATCATAAATAAAAAAATTGATAGGAATTCCTGCGGTTGGATCCTAAGGACGCACAGCTACTTTCGAAATATTTTTTTAGCACGGTAGTCGTCGAAAAGTGCGGTGCTTATGAGAGAAAGACAGAAAGAGGAGAGAAAAGGAGAAACATCGGGCTCCGGCGTCGGATAGCGCCGACGACGCAGTAGCAGCAGGGAGTCGACGCTCAGTCGACAACTCCCTGGGAGCATTTATGAAAAATACTACTGTGCTTTCTCATAAATAGGATCTCTCTCTCAATACTATAAGCTTTGGGGACAAACATATTCAATAAATTACTGGAATTTCTTTCGATTAGCAGTTTATTTATTTATTTATTTTTGATGATAAACATTAATTCAACAAAAGATGTTATTGGTATTTATTATTGAAATCATAACGAAGGGTGAATGACCTACCTTGTTTTCAAAACCAAAAGTATAAAATGTACGTTTGATCGATGATTGGAGAGGTTCACCCCGAAGAGAAATCTAAAGAATAATAACAGAAAATGATAATATTTCACGTAAACTTGTTGTCAATCGAGAGTCATGGTTTTCTACGATTTCGCAGATCAGATTGATTGACATTAATGTGTAAGCGATACTATTGCGCTAGTGACTATGTTACTGTTTACCTATCATTGTGATTTAATTATCCTTGATTTGTCAACGTACAACTTATTTAAGAGACGCTCGGGGTGGGCTCAGCTGTTATTCGACAGCGATGGCTTCTCGATTGAGAAATACGGAAATCTTTTGGAAGCCCTAAATCGCATGAAGTTGATTAAAGAAACAACTTGAATGGTGGCTCTGCGTGAAGTCGAAAGCACTTAAAAATGTTATTACGAGCGTTTACATCGATAAATCTTGGAGCTTGATAATCAGCCAAACGCTGACGTTCGAGCGTGTCACAGACGATCTTTTTTCCCCGTTATAGCTTTCTGCCGCGGTGCGCCGAAGAATGACATTAGCAAGGTAGCTTCACGGACGCAGGCGGCATATCTCCGCTACTATATATTAAAGCTCCTCTTTCTCTGCGCCCTTTTCAACTCGTTCCAGCTCCGGAGCGAGCTGTTTATGCACGTTTAGAGAATGATTAGGCGGCAGCGTCTCTACAGGGGGTATCTATCCGCGCATCGCCTAGCGCCGTTTTTCTCCCAGTTCTATCCCCGTGTGTTCCAATTTTTGTTCTCTCTCCTCTTGACTTTTTGGGCCCTCTTGGCGACTCGGCGGCGCACCGCGTTTCGGCAGCTTGTTATTATTAATTTTTTTTTTTTTTTTTTTTTTTTTCCTTCGAGAGCTCGTTCTTCCTCGACGGTAGTTACGGCGCGCTTTTACTGCTGTGAGAAAGACGCGTACCGGCACCAGCGCGCAAACCTCCGGGGCCCGACGACGTTCTGCTTCGCGTATTAGTTCGGATTTTCTGGTTGTTAACTCGGCGGTACCGCGAATCCACGCTGCAACTGCCAAAAAAAATACGCAGTCCCTGTCGGACCGAGAAGTTTTGACGTTTGGCTACTTCAGAGAGCTCAAATCTCTTGATTCGCACTCGCGGCGGCATTCTTTCCTCTACTTTTCTGCCTCGTAAAGCGCTATTACGCACTTTAACGACTTTGCCGTGAATTTTTCGGGATATTACCTGCGAAACTGTAACAAGCTTCCGCTTTCGACGCGGAGCTTCCTTTAATTAAGTGCTTCACTTTTTATTGCTTCGTTAGATATCCTTTAAATGCCTTTTCGGAATTGATCATGATAACTTTATTAAAAATAAAACTCACACGCGAAAACGGGGCAAACAAAGCGACATTCGCATACAAGAGATCGAGACAGTCGTCATTTTGTTTATCTCCGAGTAAACGAAGACAAGAGACGAGAGGATGTTTCCGATTAAAGAAATCGACTGCCGAACAACGTACAACTCGCGGCCCGCTTTATCCAATGTTCCAATGTCGATCGGCGCTCACCTCGCACAGACTGCTGCATTTGCAGCGTCATCGAAGCGCGCACATCTTCGGGGCCTCTCGTCACAGCTGACACCCAACACAGTTTTCGTGTACACACTGTTTCTCTCGTTCTCTCCCCCCTCTTGTTCGTGCGCGAAGCATACGAGCGAGTCGAATAAAAGGAACAAGTGGAATAAAGACCAGGCAGGAACAAGCAAGAGCGAAGGAGGAAGGGTTAAGGCTCACGATTCGTCTTGCATTCCGAACTGATGCAACGTCTTCTCTTCCCTCTATCTATACCGTGCGAATCGATTCTAATGACAGATCGATAATTGATCATTATTTCCTTTGTCGAGTGTGCTGCATTGTTGTGCCTGTACACGGCGATTGAGCAATGGCTAGTTAGAACACGGACCTTCTGGATCAGCCGTATTGTCGCGCAATTGACCGCGCATCCAGATGCGAGAGTTGCTTACGCGACGCCAACTACTACGTTAACCAATGCGCCAGTCTTTTAAACGAACAAGACATTTCAATGGAACGACTGCAGGAATCTCGTTTCATTCCTTTCGAGGTCTTCGGAAAAAGCATAAGCGAATCGCTTGAGGATTATCAAGATTGACCGATAACTGCGATAGTTATTCCTAACTTATCGTTACTTTTCAAATCACTCCGAATTTGTATAAGCTTCGAGAGATTCGTCAGGAAAATGCGTTTAGTGCTGTTCAAGCAACTAATTTATTTGCCCATCGGTTTAAAAAAAATACATTTATTGTATAATTATCAAAGTATACAAATGGATTTGAATAAAAACTAGTGAAAATTCGTGGTTGTTCGAACGAAGAGATGAAACGAAGCAGTCACTCGGTGCAGTTGAAAGGAGAGCTTGAAACTCCAAGGCCAACAAAGTAACGCCTTTGAAAACTAGGCAGGCACAAGAAAAAGGTGTAGTGGTGATAAGCATAAATGGCAGCCTATAATCAAACAAATAATACTAAGCGCTGATAATTATTGAGTTATCATGGCAGGCAAGCACAGCGGAAGCGAAAGGACGGGTTTACAGGCAGCTGATTATGGGTTTCAACGCGAGCGCTCGCAGGTGAGAGAGAAAAATCAGAGCTCCCGTCCGTGAACAGCTGATCTAATTAATACGAGAGCGCCGATTGGAGAGCACCCTTGTGCACGCGAAGGGGCAGCTGCTCGGCTCGTTGCGTCTTCATTATGAAAATCCGTAGAATCACTGAAATTGATAAGCCTGGCTGCCGCTGGATTGGCAGCTGCCTTGCGCCTCGGTCCGAAAAATCAATCTTCGGGATCGCCTTCGAATTCTTTAATCATCGCGTAATTGCCCAGCCGCGTCAGACTCTTTTCACGCTCGGGCGTATCGATTAAAGCCGGATCTTCTTTAGCTCGAGCTCGCCAATTAATCAGCCGTCTCTTTTGTCCTCTTTAAATCTCATCCCGATGTGTCTAGCGATCGATTGCCGCGGATTATCTCATGGGATTTGTATCTAATTAAAAATGAGCGTCCGCCGGAATCGTAGTCCAATTGAGGGTCGCCGCCTATATGAAAGTTTTGACAAAGCGGATGACTTATGAAGAAGCGATATATGCAAAAGAATGCTGCGCTGTGTGTGCGTGGAGGGGGAGGGGGTGAAGCTCTTGGCGGGGGCCGCTGGGGCCGAGCATTTCTCAGCTCTTTCGCCAAGTCCTTCCGATATGAAGGGGGCATACACACGGCTACCAAGCATCTCGCAGCTCTGCGCGCATTCATAAATTATATTTCAGGGGAAAAAAAGGATGGAAAAGTATTTCCAATTACAGTTTTTTGTGCAAAGCCTTTTGCCGCGGGCCACGCGCCATGGGGGTCCCCTTAATGGCGACCCGCGCGCCCCTTCTCGCGATCATCGCTATTTTTCTCTCTCCACTCTGGCATCCTTTCACAATCGTTATATTCGCCATCCACCCGAAGCCCATTAATCCGACCTCTTCATTTCAAAATTGCCATTTTTTAATTAGCCCCGCGCTTGCTTTATTCCTCCACCCGCGCTGCGATACACGTCGACTACTGCGCACCGCCGATCGCGCAGCTACGTGCGCGCGAGCGCGAGTGAGCAATAGCGCTGATTTATTAACGTTCCGTGGCTTGAAATGTCGCGAAAGCATGCGTACATTTATCGGCGCTCTCGTGCATTAAAACGAAAAATCCAGCGGGACGATAGCCGAGTAGATTAAGTCGGCCGATAAGAGGCGCGAACGCAAATTACAACTCGCTCTCTCAATTAAGCAAGCGATACGATCGTTTTTCACTTATCTCGCGAACGGGCTAGCGCGTGCTGCTACGACGGAGAGCAAACGCGAAGTCGCGACGCCTTTTGTCTCGAGTGCGCGCACCGACGAGCCCCGGCCTTCCGCCCAGAAGCGAGTCGGTGAAAAAGCTCGCCCGCGAAAGGTGCACTGGCTCGTGGAACCTGCTCGTTTCTCAGTCGCGGCGCAACAACTGTTTTGACAAGTCGAGACTCTCTGAATAATTATTGCTCTCCGCTCAGCTCATTGATTGTGACGAGCTGCGCTGACACACGGAAAGCATTCAATTATTCCGTTCCCCTGCACCGCTTCATTTGCATAACGCTTGAACACTATTTCAAATCGATAAGCGCGGTGATCTTTCTCGGGAAGCATCGAGGCCGTAAAACACTTCCTTGTCACTTGAAAACATCAAAAATATAAGTTCGTGCGCTTTACCTTCGGAGACGAGTCGTAAAGGCAGAAATTCTCGAAAAAAAATCTCTTACGAATGCTGCAGTTTACTCGGTTTCAGCGAATGGCAAGCACACATGCAGCAGCGCTGATGGCATACTTTTACGCGGCCGAGGTCCCATCAAACTCCCGCGGCTCGTGACGCGGGCCCGATTGAATTATTTATGAGAGCCAGTCGATAGGTGGCTTGCAGACGTCGTAGCTCATTTTATGAGCTCCACTTTTATTTTCATCAGCACATAACTCATCCATCGTTTATTCGTCAGAGGCCTCCATTGGCATCTATTGCATTCGTGCTAAAATATTTCATTATTATAATAGGATTGTCAGTCCTGGGCCTGACTTGATTGAATATCGCTCGCGGAAGACATTATGGGAAAAATTTATCAAACTTGTCGAAGAATATTCATACTCCTTCGACGGAAACCATTACCGATAAAAAAAAGTTATGCATATCGGTTAGTAGTGTCATTCTTTGATAAATGATTTTCAATTATTCCAACATTTTTATTTGCATCGATACCATTTTTTCTGACGCTTAAATGATCATGCTTTTTCCGCAATATACTCTACGATAATGAAGATTGTTCGTGAGTGCGTTCTTTGCTGAAAATGAGAAACATTGAGGAGTTACAGTAATAAATCATCCGACGTATTTACTTTTATTGTGTTTCCTTGAGATATTCATCGCATAGAAATGGGCTGAATTATTAGCAGACTGCGCAGTGCATCAACTTCTTTTGTGTGGCATTTTAAATTCTTGAAATGAATTGATCAAGAAGATGTGATGTTGTCGCTTGTCGGCACCAATGGCAGGATGAACAAGCGACTGGAAGAAGTCATAGCGAGAAGTGCTTCGGATTGATCTCTTTGTCGGCGATGTATATTCGACTGGATCTGAAATCTATCGGTCTTATTAATCAGCCAGTATTGTTGAGATTGTCACTGAGGCGTGCGAGAAATAATTGAAGGCATCAGTGGCCACGTTGAATATAGTACTTAACAAGCGGAGGTGCACGTGATATAACGAATGTGAATAGATGGAGAAGCGATCGGTTAGACGGGCGCGCTTCAGAGTTACAGTGGTGTATATGGTAAGGAAGAAGAGATTGGCCTGTGGGCAGAAGAGTATATCCGTGCGCGAGTTCATGGCGCGTGCATATATCGCTAAATTGGACGCACAGAGGGATCGCTCGCGCGTGTATCCCTAGCCCATTCCCAGATGCTCAGAGAGAGAGAGAGAGAGAGGAGAGAGAGAGGAGAGAGAGGAGAGAGAGAGGAGAGAGAGAGAGAGAGAGAGAGAGAGAGAGAGAGAGAGAGGAGAGAGAGAGAGAGAGAGAGAGAGAGAGAGAGAGAGAGAGAGAGACGGTGAAGGATCGATCGGATGATCAATCGCACCTCGTGGGAAGAGCGGCTGAGCGAGCAGGCAGGACCTAGCTGTGCGTATGGCATACATCGATAGACTCGCGGCGGCGGCCGACTTGTCATGTACGCGGTCGTGCGCATTTCGCCGTGCGCTCGTCACAGGCGCTGCCGCGTGATCTAGTCTCTCCGCAGTCGGAGTATCGGATTGCCGCCTGCTCGGCTCCACGACGAGGCATCGATCATCGCGTCGACCACTTCCCTTCGCGCTCCGCTGACTCGCGCTCCGAAAACGAACGGATATACGCGCTGCCTACTGGCCCTCTGTCCTCTCTGTAGGTCCAAATCTCCATCGCTGTGCAATAATTAGCCCACCCGCTGAGTATAATCTCTCTCTCTCTCTCTCTCTATCGTCCGCGCTGCCCGTGCTGACGTGCTACAAGCCAGACCCTCTCTCTCTCCTGGCCATTGTCCGAGACGATTCGAGGCGTTGAATTGGGTGTACGGCACTGAATGCACATAGGTGGAGCAGCGTAAAGGGAAGCTCTTCAGCGAGAATGGGCAAGAATAACAAGAAAAGAGCGCACAAAGCCTTGCCCTCGTTCTCGAGAGATGTCACTTATTAATTCTCCTCTTTTTTTCTCGGAGGCGCTCTCGCAGCAGCTGAATGCCGAGGAAAGGAGAGCCCGCCCACCTCCGCGCGTAGCCGCGGCTCTGGACGCACTGCGGGAATTTCTTCTTGACCAGAAGGCAGGCGACTCGCAGGCAACTGCTGCCGTTACACGGTGCATCAAAAGGTCAGCCGCCACCTCATCGTCCTGCGCCCCTTTTTTCCCCCATCGCGACGATGACACTTTAATACTCCGTTTCCCCCACCAGAAGCAGCATTTATGATTAATTATCCGCTTCACGTCTTTCCATCTTTGTTGCGTGTGTCGGCTATATAAACGCCTGCTGCTAGATTCTAAGCGTATAAAAACCTATCTACTGCCGCTGTGTTATGTATATGCACTGCGCCTATTAATGTTGCAACAGTTTTCTTCTTCCTTCTTCGCTATTTCATTTCGTTTTCTTTTTTTTTTTTTTAATCTTTTTGGTTTCATCGGAATGAACTCTTTTCGACAAAACCCACACACACACACAGATACCATCGAATGCTTGTCATTTCATGTACATTAATCCTCCTGCACCGTTGTATGATTTATGTTCTCGCGTCGATACGATAACACCTGTTACACGCTGCGAGCATTTGGACGAACATTTGGCTTTATCGTTCTGACAAAAGGCCTTTTATAGAGCCGATTTTGCCGATCGAATCTGCTGTTAATTACTTTGGCAGTAATCTTTGTTGAGGGGCATCGAAACTTCTCAGATCAAAGTTATGTGCCTCAACATCATCAATTGGTCTGGCTTTCCGTCCTCTCGTCAGTTTCTATATATTTTTGTGGGATGGTTTTACGATGTGTAAGAACTCGTGTTAGATAATACAATTATAGGGTTTTGATATCTTCGTTCACGACGACAATCAATGATAGAAACGAGTGAAATTCAAACTTGTCTCGGTTGAAGTGGAAAGTGCTGAGGGATTGCACTTGTCGCAAATGAAAGCGAGAGATGCATTACGTAACGACTGCGCAGTAGATGCAATCAATGGATAAAGTGTAGTGAATAGTGATTAGAAGAGCAAGCAATACGTAGGTCTTTAGATGGCACAGTCTAAAGGCGATTATTAAATCATTGTGGCACTTGAAAGCGATCGTTGAGGCCGAGGAGGGGAATCCATTGATATGTTTAGTGCGCGTGCAGGTATAATATCGGCAATGCAACCCCAGGGCATTGTGTCTGTCCGTCCGCGTTGCCTTTTATTTTGGCCGAGCGGCGCGCAGACATCATGACTCTTGTATATCCCAGAGGAGACACACAGAGAGAACTACAAATTCCGATGGTCGTCGTCGTTCGTATATAGTCGAATTCGATACAGAGAGAGAGAGAGAGAGAGAGAGAGATGAGAGAGAGAGAGAGAGAGAGAGAGAGAGAGAGAGAGAGAGAGAGAGAGAGAGAGAGAGAGAGAGCGAATGCTATGGGGTTTCGCCCGCGGGGGTTGCACTGTGAACCCCCCGCTGCTTTCGCCCGAATCATTTCGACGAGGAGGAGGTGGGACTCTCTCTTTCTCTCTCACTCTCTTTCTCTCTTGCGGTTCGGAGCCGTGTAATCCTGCTGCCTCAAGCTTGTCGTTGGCTGCTTTTCTTTTCATTCTATTTTCTTACGCCGCACGCGCTTTCAGCAGTCTCTCTCTCTCTCTCTCTCTTGCGCACGAGCCTTTCACTTGTTTTGTTGTCGCTCATCGATTACATTTTACTATGCCCCCGAGTGAATATTCTATTCTCTTTATTTATGGCGAATCTTTGTTCCAGCCCCCTCTCTTTCACAGGTATGCACGTGATCTTGACTTTGTGGGCTTGTGTGGATGTTGCCTTTAAGTTTATGCTTTTCATGCGACGACGTGGCTTTCAAACACACTCCCTATGGCTATCCAAATAAAGCAGAGTTATTATAAATTACTAATATTTAAATAGTTGATTCAACGAAACCTCGAAGTGCGCGCTCTCAAAGGGTAAGGTCAGCTGAACATCTCCATTGAAACTAAAAATTCCGCGTTTCACGCCATTTGGAATGGGAATTGAAAAAAGCAAAAAGGCAACATTTCATTTCGAGACAGACGACGTCAAAATAAAGCAATTATACGCACCAGAATCCGAATGCGGCGACGTTGATTTTCCTCACTCCTGCAAAGGCGACCGTAATCAAGATGGACAATCAAGAGATAGAGAAGAAGGAGAAGAAAAAGAAAGCGAGCAGCAGAAAAAGGGGAAGAGAGAGAGAGAGAGAGAGAGAGACAAAAGCGGAGAAAACGAAGCACTTATGAAATTTTTAACGGATATCCATCTTTCTCGGTCTCTCTCTCTCTTTCTGTTGCGTCTTGTGCTGGTTGTTAATCGCAGCTCGCGCAGTTATCGCCGAGCGGAGAGCGAGCGAGGCCCGCATTACAAGGTGCGTATAAGAAACGCTGCCGTGGCTCTGGCTCTGCGCTCGCTTCTCAGAAACAATCTGTTATAGTGGCCCCCATATGAATGGCGAAACGTAAAAATGCTCTTTCCGCGAGAGTTCCCACGTGGCCGAGAGAGGAGATCAACAGCAGCAGCGGCAGCAGCGGCGGCAGCTCGACGACTATTAGCGAACGACGACGCGCTGCCTAGCCTATAAACCCATCGTAGACAAGTGCACAGCTTTCGGTGAAAAGGTCCTTCCCATTGTGTAGAAGATATAGAAGAAAAGGAGGGAATTCTTAAGCCCTGCGCGGGCTATTGTGCGTCGCTCCCAGTGCCAGCCTTTGACAAATGGAACGGAACAGAAATCTGATTTCACACTTTGACTTTTTCAATTAAAAAATTTTAATGAAGCCTGCCCACGATAGATAAAAACCTCTTTCCACGTGAGTGCCATCCAAGAAATTAGCATTTATTTATTGGCCGCCGACACTATTGTGAACAAGAGAGAGGACTAATTTTATGCGACGACCTCCTCTCGCGATCGCAGTCTGTCCGAGCATGAACAAGTGTTTTCGGAATATAGGTGAAGAGTTGCGCCTCGCTCCTTATCTATTCTCGCTCTCGAGCTCACGTGTGCATTGCCGGGCCATTACTACAGAACTGTGCCGTACGCGCTAGCGAGTGGATCGCCGATTGTATGAAAAATGCTATAAAATGCATTTTTCACGAGTTTCTATCGAGCTTTCCTTATACACTTACGTAATATTTAGTTTCGGCGACGACGACATCACGCGAGTAATCTAACTTTGCGCAGCTCTGACCACACGGTGCAGGTAGAGCCGCGTTTCTAGAGCACGCCATCGCATAGTTCGTTCGAGTTTTGCGTTTTGGAGCTGCTGAAAGTACGAAGAAGTTGAGGTTGTTGAGCTTACGGCAATGACACTCCTAATTACTCGCGAAGGCAAACCAACTTGTTTTAGTCGTGGCTATGGAAAGCATCAAAACATTCAAGCGTTGCAATGACCATCGCGATTCGTTGACTCGAGTAGAGTGCGCGCTCATTCCCCAGAGCGCCTTCTCGCGGCGCACCCTTGACTTTGAAGAGCATTGGCGTGGCAATTTTTAAATATAGCCGAAAACGCTTTACGAGTAACGCTCAATAAAGTTGTAAATTTAAGATTCACTTACAGTGCGAACTCTTCCAAATAAAGTACATTTTTAAAACATTTTAAACGTGCGTAATATGAAATTTTTGATTTTCCACGCAGAGCATAAGTAAATTAATTTATTAAATTGTTACGTCTATCCAATGATAGGTTGTGCGTGCATGACAAGAAAACTTGTTCGCTGAGGCTTTTAATGGTCAGCAACCTATATACACATTTTTGTTTTATTTTATTTTATTTGTTTGAGGGACTGCTTACATTCGTGATGTTCACGCGCGCATTCCTGCGAGCGGCATTGTCATGAATTCTCCGGATCGTCGCCGGGCAATGATTTCGCGTTTCTTTGCCGGCCTCCTACGGCGACTGTACTTCCTCGTGGCGTATCACTCACCACGGGGACACTTTTGCCGCACACGCGCCATTAATTGTCTCTTTCAACGGTATGACAGTGTCATTGTTTGGGCAATAATCGAGACGATTAAGCGCGTAAGTATAACGTACACTCGGATTCGACACTCTATAAACGCGGACGCGCGTGAAAGAGAGTGAAAGAGAGTGAAAGGGATGAGTAATATGGGTTTGGCTTTGTCTCTTGCGCGCTCCTTTGGACTCGCGGCGTATTTTTTCTCTCGAAGCCCACCGACGCGGACGAGGGTGTCGCGACAGCCCGCTGTGACCTGACGATCTCGTTCATAGCTGGTACGCGCTCGGCGATCCAGCTTTAATCAGCGCTCGCACTTGTGCTTTCGCCGCGAGGAACATATCGTCGGCGCAAATTGAAAGCGGCAGTCCCAGTGATCGGTGAGCATTGTTCAACGAGATCTCGGGCGCGATCGCGCGTCGCTGTTAATGAAGATCGGAGATGAAAGCAGCTCGCGCGCCGGCAGCAGCTCCGCACGATTGGCCTCTGCTCCCTCGTCCAGGATCGATGCGATCGGGGATTCTGGCCGAAAAGTCGGCTGGATTTTTGCGCACACGAGCGAGCGAGTTTAGAGGGCAAGAGAGAAGGGAACAAGTCTCGAGAAGGGGATACTCATATAAGTTATGACCAAGCGAATAATTACATGGTCCTTCTCTCGCCCGGTTGCAGGGCAGAGGCAAAAGACAATTTTACGCAGCGGGGGGCAGCAGCAGCAGCAGCAACAGCAACAACAGCCGCGGCGGCGGCGGCGGCGGCGGCAGCAGCTGCCCTCGAGGTCTATCTGCCAGAGAGCACTTTTTTAAAATTGACAGCTCGGGCATCCGTCAAGCGCTCGCTTGCGAGTCCTCTCCATTAAGCTCGCTCTCTTGCTCTGGGCTAGCTTGTATACCTGTAGCACGCGCGGGCCCTTATGTAAATCAGCTTGCCAAGCGTAATTGGCCAGCCCGGAGAGATCTCCAAATAACTAATTACCGAGGAATCGAGTGCGAGAGCCTCATTATTGGACCGCGCAGCGGGATGTCGCGACACCTCGATCAGCCACGTATGCCCCCTTGATATGCTTCATTATGCTACGAGACCAGCTGCGATTAACTTTCTTCGCTCTCTCCACCAGCAGATTATCAACCCTCTTCTCCTCCTTTTCTCCTTTTCTCGGAATAGAATGTCGTCTCTTGCTCTCCTGCGTATTTTGGATATTCGCGGCTGCCGCCAGGCAACTGCTATGCGCTTAATTGATCATCGCCAATACGATTAATCGTGCATCATATTTCAGATACGCTGGATAAATCAGACTTCGAAATTGAACGGCTCTCTTAATCCTTCATCTTCGTCGTCGTCTTCTTTTTTCCATCTTATTCGCTGTCTATATCTTGAAATATTCGATGAAAGCAATTCAGTTGATCATTTGTTACCGATAATGTAATCCAAAACCAAGTCTTACATGCTCCTCAACGTTTCTATTCCTCTTCATTTTTTTCACTTTGCACTTGTCGTCAAATAGCTGTAAATGCGGATCAAATGCGGGATATGTCAAGTTGGACTTATTAACCGTGTCACCTTCGCTGGTGAGCAAAGAAAAATGCTTGATTAAGAGTTGGCGAAGCTCGACAACTTACTCGTAACAGAGAAGCATCCAAGGTGTATTTACAAAGTTATCAGCAATAACTCAAATTAAACTTGCCACTGCCAGATCCACGAGTTATTCAATATCAACGCTTTATTCGATAAGCATACGAGCCATAGATGATCTTTTTAAAGATATTGCACCTTGTGGATTAGGACATTACGATGCAAGCGCGGGAAAGTAGATTCTTGTCTCGTATGGTGTTTACGCCCTAGCGAAGCGAGACACTTTCCTGCACTTGTATCGTAATGTACTATTTTATAGAAATGGAAAATATTTTCACTACATTCGTGTTATTATAGAATAATAATAATAATAATAATAGAGCAACCTTCAAGAAAAAATAACCTCTAGAATTTCGATATCTAGCAGCATTTGTAGCATGCTAACAATTTAATCATCATTAATGCCAAACTGGAGGAACCATTCAAATTCTTATAGTTCAACATCTGAGATTTGTTATCTACATCTTTGGCATGATCATAGTTTATATTCATTAATATTCACTATACTGGCTTTAAGTTGCATAATAAATAACATCAAATCGTCAACTAAAATTTCTCGTCTTAAAAGTTAAAAATGCAAAAACCATCATTGGCATTGCTACTCTGTACACTGTGTAAATAATTATAATCCAGTTCAGTCTCCAGAATGTGGTGACATCGACAACCGTTTTCACCAGCATTAAGACGATTTGCTTGTCATCATCTCCTACGACCATCCACAGCAGTTAGGCAACTATAATGTCATCAAGTTTTGGTCTCGCTTTTATGAATTTATAGATGAATATCTTATGAAATTTCAAATCACATATAAAAAGTATATGATACTGTGGCTTGGTTTGGTCACTAGGCTTCATTGTTACAATTTCATCTCCTGGCAAATTTTCTATCTAAGTTGTCGATTTCAACACCATAGAAGAAAACGTAAGCACGGTTTTTGAAAGTGTGCGGTCAGTTACAACGCTACAAGAGATAACATTTAATCTCTGACGCTACTACCAATCCCGACCGGGTACTTGTTTCTTCGATTCGATTTTCTCCCCATCTTGTCTTACCACTTAAGAAATCTTAGGGTATTGTCATTTTCTGTTAGAAAGTAGCGTATTACCACCCTGTACTCAATCGGTAAACAGCTACAAAGTCGGCGCGCAAAATTGTACTAGCAAGAGGGGGGATGCCATACTATTAATACATATGAATTGTTACTCAAAGAGAGAAAAACGGACTTAACCAGACGTACCCCTCTCACAGTCCATATTTAATCGCTATTCTCTCTCTCTCTCACTTCCTTCGAATCATTTGTATATTTGCTATACTACCTACACGGAGTTTTACCTTATAGCCTTAATAAAAGTCAACCAATAAATCAATCAACTTCTCTCTGAACCCTACTCAATCTGAAGTACCATGACTATTGATGGCATGTAATGAAATTTGTCAAATATATAACTTTTCAGATCTTTATAAGTAAGAAGCTTATTGTTATATATAAAAAGTATATCGAACTGCATCAATGAATGATGTTTGATGAAACATCAAAATATTATTATTAATTAAATAAATTGATCAAATAAAATTAAGTATTAAGTTAAATATTAATAATTGTAAAATTTATTAATATTTTTATTAATTATAATATGAATAACACTGTAAGAAAATTTTACAAGATCGCGGCAGAGATTAGAAGGAATCTCTGGTCGAGGAGTTGACATCTTGCTAAAAGTCTTTTCATTTGTCACTCCCATCTATTTAAGCATACGCGTTGACCAAGTGTTATGAAAGGTGTAAGAATGGAACGTCAAGATTTAAAATTTGAGATAGGTGAGAGGGAGATCTATTGGGCATGGCAGGTAGAATTGTTTCCGTTTTTGTAAACAATAGTTCTTTTTAATGAAATAGTCTTTCTTTCGATATTTTTAGACTTTTCTATAATTGAAGCGATTGTTATCACCTTCTTCTTTCAAAAAGTACTACATAAGTTATAAATTATCATTTATCGATACATCATATTGTAGTTTAAAAAAATCACTTATTTTTCCTATGTTGAATTATTTAAATAAATGCAAAGAATACGATCACTATACATCGCCCTCACGCGTTTGGACTTCTGAGGCCGTACCTAGATGGCGTTTGCGAAAGACTATTCGCGATCGCAAAGTCGACTACAGCGCCAGTTATTTAACATTAGTAGATGCGGTGGAGAAATTCCGAAGCTGTCTAAATGGAAAAATAAATATACGTGTGTTAATATTCAATAGAGTACCGCATTTCGTAGTCTGAGCCATAATAATAAGCTCGACATAGATAGATATAGGTGGAAACGCTCGACGTCAGATTTGTTTTGGGTTGTGATTTTCTATGCGGCTCTCCTAAATTCTCAATCACTTTCTACTCATGTATTAATCGACAAGAGGTACGAAAGAGATCAAAAGTCCCTGTCGACATGTAGCCTGATGGCAAGAAGGAATAAACCAGACAGAATACGAAGCAAAAAAATTGTATTTGAACATAAAATTCAGGGAACAATTTTAACTGAGTAGGAATACTGTCAATTTGTCAAACTGGCTGTGTATGGTGCAACTTGCGATTCGCCCGTGCAGTCCACGAAGTGAAGCTACGATTAGATGGAAATATCGCTGCCCAACTTCTTCGGATGATCGTTGAAGATAATCACGACGCCGCACGTCGATTGCTTCGTTGCTAGAGAACCAGCCTTGGATTTACATTCTCACGTTTACGCTTGCAAAAAGTAACAGTCCTCAAAAGTATGAACTTGCCTTATTAATTATCACGGTGCTCTTACAATGGCCGTCACACTGTCTTGGGATATGCTATTACTATATGGAAATCTTGCACTTGAATGGGGGGGGGGGGGGGGTGCAGAGAAATGTCGATATCGAAAAAAGTAGTATTGTGGGTTAAGGCGGAGATTCTGCCAAATGTCGATATGCCATTAGTTAGTGCTGTCATATATTGTTCTGTGGTAAAATTGGTGTAAACAATTTTTCTTAAAAAGTTGAATATTTTACACAAGCCATGTACCTACATTACAATCTGTCAACATGGACCACAGGAAAATGTTCAATTCTTATTGTACTTTGGAATGGCCGTTATTCACGTCTACCAAGATACACGAGTAAGCAAATGATTATCAAAATATCGTGTGCAGTTTGTTTACTGTGTTCCGCTAGTATTGGACTACGCAACACCCCAAACAAACCTACTATGGCGCTCTTGTTTCTCGACTACGTAGACAAAATGTGGAATCATTACCTGGCTAACAGTCTACGTAGGATCAACGTTGGTTGCAGGTAAGTTCGGTATAGCTGTAAGATTAATCACCGCATGTCTGTTATTTAATAGAATCTAAAATTTATAGCTTTTATCGAGTTTTGAACATATAATTATTAGTAGATAAAAAAACCCGTGATATTATTAAAGTTCTAGCGCTGATAGTTAGGAAGCAATTAAATAATGTTTTGAATATTCCGAATGAAACGTGTTCAATAAGATTGGCATTTCAGAAATGTCCCTAACTCTTAAACATAGCCAATTTCTTAATGCATATACAGATGAGTTTATATTCATGATATTGAATAGTTCTTTCTCTTAAATAATATTTGAATAGTTTAAATAAAAGGAATTCAAAGAGGCACGGTCACTTATGACAATCTGTGCACTATCTTAATAATTATTGATATAGTCTGGCTACTTAGCACATGAATTCAAGCATCAATGTATACGACCTTTTGCAACGTTTGTTATGTCTTGTTGGTGAAACTTAATACACTTGTCGATAGTAATACTTTAGACGCGTTAATTTTATAAATGAATATCATATAATTATTACTCTTTTAGGTAGAAAAGTGTAGTGGCAAGGATACCACTGAACAGTTATTGATAAAGAGAATGTCCGCTTTAAAGAACTCTGGAGCGCGTTAGCATAGATGAGATGATTTATTGTCGCAGCAACTGTGAATAAACGTGGCACGACTCTGAAGACAGCTGACCGTCGTTTTATTCAATTGAAAAAGGGAAAAAGAGGCAAAATGGTGTTTCGGTGGCGACGAAATCACGCAGAGACGATCTATTTGGATTTACGCATCAAGCGGGATGCGTTACGTGAAGGCAAGGGAATAATATTCGAAAATATACTGACGCCAGCCGATATGAATGAGTCAATGTACTACGATTTCGTCAAAACAAGCATTAAAAATCACCACATGGTCAGTTTGTGTATCCTCCTCGAGGCGCGACTGGATCAAAATCCCACTTGTCTTGCGCAGATACTGTGGACGGTCATTCGCAATAAGGACATCGAGATCGCATCGATGTTGGTGAAGGCAGGTGCCGACGTGAACCAGCCAGACATTGTCAATTCAATTCGTAGCACTTTTTTACAAGAGATCGCTTGCCGCAGGGCCAACGTCAGACTTGTCCCGTTGTTGATGGAATACGGTGCCGACGTAACGGCTCTGGATGCACTTGGTCACTGTGCTTTGCAATACGCAATGAGAGCTCACAATCTTGACATTATTCCGGTTCTATTGGATTACGGTGCCGTGCTCGATCAGCGCAAATTCGACTTTTTGGCTAATAATACAAATGAGAACTCGGAGGAGTTGGCGATATTTCTCGTTAGTGGCGATCACGTGGAAACATTAAACTGCAGACGCCAACTAGTGACCATGGCCGTCAAAGCACTTCTCACTGTCAACATTTATGATCCATTTAAATTATCTTTGTTAAGCGCCATGCTGAATCTTCGAATTCCACAGGAGACTGTTATCTTGAAGTATCTGGTGCATGCGACAGGCGATGTAGTGACATGGTTTTATAATCATCCACGCATTCACACTTGTACGAAGATGATGTTTTTACACTGTTCAATAGGTAGGATAGGCAGTCGTGACAAAGTGCAAATGCTCATTGAATTGGGTGCAAATGTTAATCTCCCCGTGGAAATGGGAATCAATCAATTGAAGATAGGTATGCGTCCGCTCCACATCGCTTGCTTATTGCTTTCGTATCGAGACATACAGGCACTAATAGAAGCGGGCGCTGACGTAAATGCGCTCGATGCAGATGGTCGAACGCCATTCTCGTATGTGCCCCATAATTTCGTATGCTGGGAATTTATGATCAGGCATTTTGTGTTTATGATTTTGAATGGTTATGCAGTCAATAATACAGACATACTACGTATTCATTCTGAACCCCTACTGTACGAAATCTACAGTGACTGTAGATGCGATCTACAAAACATGATGCGAGATATGTATTGCAATGGGACTTCAATGTTTTCAGCGTTAGCGATGAACCATAAAGAGCTGGCATTATTGTTAAGTTCGCTAGAAAATTTCCAGAGGTTCTATACGAACTTACAAAGATATTCTATATATCGAGGATATTTTCATCGTAAAATCAAGGAAGTACGGAAATGGAATGAGATCATGTTGCCGAGAATGGAAACTCTCTTTAGCATATTACATCGTGTTGTGTCTGACACTCCAATGAAGATGATAATATATTATGTATATTGCAGCGAATGTTAGATTAGAATTTCGGCTTCTTCATCATGTACACTATCTTATTTTTGTTTCGTTACAGCTTTTAGTCAGACATGCATTCGCTAAGTAATCACTTGTCTCCTTGTATTTATTCAATCAATAAAAATTGCTACTCTACAAAATTATATATCAGCATTATTTTAGTTAATCAAAATCAATTCGTTGAAAATGGAAACGGGTACATTCCGATACTTGGAAAAATCACCTCTAAAAATGATTTTTTTTTAATTCTTTCAAATCAGGCATTCTTTCATCCGAATCATCAACTTCTTCTAATTCAACATTTGAATTAGATTTTCAAACATAGCACGTTTGTATAATAATTCAGCGAAATATGCGCCGCTTTAATTTTCAAAAGCTTAGTTTTTTTCTTGATTCCACAAACGAATTGGAATCAATTGGTGACGCATTACGACTTCCATACAACGCCAAATGGCATGTCTATTAGGGATGCAGTGATACAAAAGGAAAAATCGAGTAGAAGGAAGCGTGATGAATGGAAAAAAGAGTGATATACACCTACACATGAGTTGTGATAGTGCGAGAGCCATGGAGTGAGATCGTCAAAGAAGAGGTGATTGATCGAGCAATTAAATGGCGTTGTCATGGTTGGGGCTGCATAAGTAGAGGCGTGCGCGCGCGCGCGTGCATCGGCAGGCAAGAGGCCACCGCGGGGAGCTGGCGGCTGCCACAATTGACGGTAATGAGCTCGCATAGCGATCGAGAGAGAGAGAGAGAGAGTTTTGAGCCGATCGCTATGGGATAGAGACGCCTCCTGCAACTCCTTGTACGCCTTCGCCGACAACGGCGACCGAAATATTCGCATACTCATCGCCATGAGCCGCGAACAACTCTCGATATATGCTTATATACCGGCGACATGGCGACCCATGCCAGACACGCCCCTGACTTGCTCCGCAGCCGCTCCAACTATGTATAGCATTCTTCTTATTTTTCCATTTTCATAAACGATTAGTCTACGGTTAACTCTCTCTCTCTCTCTCTCTCTCTCTCCCTCTCTCTGTATCTTTTCCTTTTCTTTCGGCGTGTCAATATGAAAAAGCTCCTCAGAAGCAGATCTGACGATCATCGCTCTTTTCTCTTTCTTTGTGTTGTGTGTTTTAGAACAAGGCGGAGTCGAGCCGTGTATAGCCAAAAGAAACGCTTCTTTACATTTTCAAATTTAAATCTATGAATTTCATCTTCTTCGACAAGCTTTGTTGCTACAAGTATTGTTTTTTTGCGGTTACGATGAATTATTAAAATTGATTGAGGCTAAAAACAAAATTGTAATTGGAAGCAAACGACGCCGGAGGATAAAAAGTAAAAGAATCACTGCAATTGCGGAACGAAAAATGTTTCTGTACATGATGAATTCCACGATGAAGCAATATTTTCAACAGGAATTTCTAACGTAATGTATTAGAAACATATCAATGGTTTTACAGTTATCGAAAAACCTCTTATCCTCCGCATCGAGGTTATTATCCAAACATCAAAGGCTGAAAATATTTTTCCAACAAAAGCTATCATATTCAAAGCTAATGATGTAAAGAGTAGCGTCATGACGTCGTATGAAGTTCACCGAATTAAAAAGGGTGCGCGATCAAAGAAATCTGACTACGTTACATAGTCGATAGACACACACACACACAAGAGCTTCTTTCTCTCTCTCTCTCTCTCTCTTTCTCTCTCTCTCTCTCTCTCTCTGTCAGTATGTCGCGCGCGGAGCCCAAGGGGAGCGTCGTCGTCGCAGCACGACACTTTATTTTCTGATATATCGGCGTTCAAGCGATGTGTGGCGCGGAATATATATTGGTAAGATTAATCGACGTTGATCGCGCGTGCGCTGTTACAAAGTGCGCCGCCCGCCGCGACGTGGCTTGCATTTTACCTCCGACCGTAGAAGAGGAATGAGAGAGCCCGCGCTCGCGACGATCGTGTTTCTAGCCTCAGTCCCGATCGCTCCGAGCTTGTCGTCGACGACGTCGGCGACCAATACCACCTACGCCATCGCGACACCGAGACTTGGCCCTTTTCTTGCCAGCGAGAGAGAGAGAGAGAGAGAGCGCGCGCTTGTCGTCGCGAATCGATACCAGCAAATCGTACTTTGTTCTCCTTGTGTTTTGCGTGTACCCTCAGTTGCGGACACCAGTGCGCGCGATTCGATACTTGGAGCGCGCAAAAATTATCATAGCAGTAACAGCGACGCGCCGTCTGAAAAGAGAAAAAAAAAGAGAAAACTGGAGTTCCGCGGCTGTAACAGTCACACTTCCGCTGTCTCCGTTTCACGAGCGTATCGGTAACCAAACGAAATTCACGGCGCATCCCTTGCAAAAAGACGAAATAGGCTTGAGACTTGGCGAAGCCTCTATCTCTCTCTGTGAAATTGGTTACGAACCCGAGTAGCCAATGGCAATAGAAATGTTGGCTGTGCAAGTTGCGAAGTTCGCTGAGAAGCCCCGCAAAAGACTGTCGAATCGTAACTCGAGCCAAGCCTACACCGGCTAATTCAATAACGAGCATCGGCAAAGGCGGCAATGATTGAGAAGGCATTTGGCGAAAAGGATGGCAATAACCATCATCGCCTGCCAGATATATTTGTACGTTTACGAGGCAGTTAGTCCGGAGAGCGCGAGTTTGGCCTGCGACGCAGCTGCAGTCCACGGGAGCAGGACAGCAAGGTGGGCATAAAGTTGGTCGGTGGCGCGCGTCGCGCGACGCACAAGTAGCGGCGTCGCCGCGGCAATCCGGCGCAATCGGGAGGGGGCTCGTTGCCGAGTCAATTGGTAACTCTCGGCGGCGCGTTCTCGCACCGTCCGTGCCTGAATTTAATGCGGCCTGATATATTGGCGAGCCGAGCAATGGGGAGTCCGCGCCGGCTGCGCGCGCTATCGCGCTCGGGCACCCGTGCACCGCGCCTTCGCACTTTTAATCATCGGCGCCGCTGGAGCCTCGCGCCCCGCCAGTCCTAACATTGATTACAACCGGAGCAAATCATTCCCGTCAAATGCAGTTTAAGCTGTTTGCACTATAACTCCTTCTCTTCTGCCTTCCGCGCCAAACAAGAAGCCTTCGCCGAGCTTCCAGCCGGATCTTCGTTATTTCTGCCAGTCTCGGCGATTGCAATTAACTCCGGTGGCCTCGACCGTAACTCGTCGTAGCGAAGGATAGAGAGGCGTTAGTGTTTATTTACCTTTCGCAGTCGGAAGTCGCGTCGTCGAATTTACAGCAGAACGATGCATACTAATATAATAAAAGTACAATCAGTCCTCTAAAGTGATTAGATTTTCATGTAGGAACCGTATGCTCGACGAGTAGCGTCAAATGCTTATTTCGGATTCTCGCAAATAAATTACTCTTACAATTGTTAAGAAATTCGGAGCAATTATCCATCGAAACAAAGGATAAGCCACTAGCACGAGCCTACCCATGTGAGTGGTAAAAAATTGCGACAGAATGAGAATAGAAGCGAGGAAAATAAAGGAAAACTAGCTGAAAATGACGGTGAGTAGTGGCCGTCGAAAGTTTGCGGGCGTAGCTGGTAAGCGTGTTTACAGCAAATATGGCTTTGCACGGGACACCGTCGGCGGCCGCACCGGCACGTATATGAGTCGCGCTCGCGCGACCGTTTTCGCACCTCACCGACGAGGCTTCCGGCCGCTTTTCGGCTCTGCCGACGAAGCGAAACCCCCCGCCACGCCCAAAAAGGTCGAGGGGGCAGAGGCGCGCGCGCATAGCGGTAGCTCACGGTGGCCACCTGTCGTTTGGTCCGAGGTCGGCGGCGGGACTCGTGGCCCGCGACCGCCTGCGGCCGGCCGAGGCGAGCGCGGCACCCTACACCGACCTTCGCGCTTCAGTGACGTGAATTCTCATACTGTGCGCGCGAGATGCAGCTCTTGCCAAGGACTGTTTACCCATTAAGTGGCCAACTTCGCCGCCAGCCGATCGCACGAAAAGACACAAAAAGACCGACAGACGTTTCGAGACGGTGTGCCGAGGCGCCGCTGCGTTTTAGCACAGCTCCGGGCTGTTTTCAGCTCGTCCCTTTTTTCTCGGATGTCACTCCCACGCTTACGTCCGCTCGCGCTGCGCGATTATACTTCCACTCGATCTCCTTTCAGTTCCGCTGTGCCACTTCTCCCCTCCGAGTTAACGATGTCCGACTGGTGATTTTCGCTCGCTGATGCCATTTACGCAAATTGGGAAGTAGCTGGAGCTTTGTAAATGCAGTCGTCGTTCGAACGCTAAATTAATTATGAATAACACTTTACCGCGGGCATTCATTCCGATCACGTGGCCCCATGTGTCATTCAAATTGTTACGTCACTGATTAACTCTGCTGGGCAGCTCCAGGGCCATTAGCTGCTCTTGAATACGAAATAGACAAACATTGCGCGCGATTATAATAAATCACTTTCCACCGAGCGAAGTTGCGCCAAAAATACGTTACGCAACGTACCGAGAACGCGCTTTAAATCTGCGAGTAGCTCTGTGTGTGTGTGTGTGTGTGTGTGTGTGTGTGTGTGTGTGTGTGTGTGTGTGTGTAGGTGTGCCGAGCCGTCCTTTACGTTCATGGCAGCTGCGCGCGAATATTGGACACGTAACGTAAGGAAACTCTCGGTATAAACTTTATGTTCTACGTTGATAATTAAGAATTCTTTTTAACGGTCAATGCATTAGCTCCATATTTCTGGTACGTGCTAATTTATCTTCGACTGTTTTGCAACATTAGTCTAATTCTCGTTTAAAATTTAAAGTGTCTGCATTTCAGACGATCGTGGATTTAACGATTCACTTTTATTGGCAGATGTATTTTTGATTTATAATAATCCTTTAAATTTTACATAAAAACGTGATTGTAGAATCGAAGAGCACCGTTAAATCGTCTTACAGGAACAATTTCACAATCGAGAAATTCAATACGTAGAAAAATGACTGAAGCGGCGATGTGCAATAAGTAGGACATTTGTGGTTACATCAACTGAGACAAATGCCTTTGTTACACTTTTCAATTACTATAGTAGCTGATATTTGACAAAGACGGTTTATCGAAGAAATTTACTGGTTTACCTCTTTGGAAACATTAGTAATGAAAAAATCACATATACATGTAATGAGCAGCATGAGAGATGTGTTCATGTACCTAAATAAGAGTAGCCGTGATTACCATAATTTATTTTCACGAAAGCCTTATAAAAAAAGAAATAAATAAATGTTAAATAGCGATCCGCATACGAAAGGATCGCAGGAGGGCAATGGCGAGAGAAACTTGTGGGAATAAAGTTGAAGAAGCCGCGTACGGAGTGAAGAGCGCGATGCGAGCGGCCACAAAGAGAAGAGGAAAAGAAGGGCGGACTGGTCGCAAGCTTGGCGCGCGAGGCGAGAGGGGGCTGCTTTGGTTAGCGCGTGGAGCGGTTCTCCTTGGCAGTGAGCAATAAGTCGGACTGTCGAGCGATCGGGTCGCCCGCTCGGCGCGCGCGTCGGAGGAGGAAGTCGCCCGAGGGTCCTCCCATGACCCGAGCGCGGCTCTCTCGTTCACGGCACGCGGGCGGGCGGTGCTTGCCGCTTGCCTCCTGGGAATGCATCTCACGGGCTTCTTGCGCAGCGGCAGGCAGGCAGCCAGGCAGAGGAGAGAGAGAGAGAGAGAGAGAGAGCAAGCGAGCGAGAGAGATCTGCAGGATGCATCTCCGTGCGCTCCGCCGCCAGAGCAACGTGGCGCGTCTCGAGCTGCGTCGCGCTTGGCGCAGGCGCGCTTAATTGGCTGTCGTCGACTGCCGGCGCAGCGCTGCGCTCACGGGCTCCCGCTGTGGGAAAGGGAGGCGGCGGCGGCGGCGACGGCGTCGGCGGCGCCAGCGGCAGGAAGTGGAGCCACGCCGATGAGTTACGAGATGGCGAAGACCCGGAGCGCGGCGTCAAGCTCGCGCCGGCGTGGCCAGGGCACGTGGGAGCGGGTCACGAGGCCCGGGGCTGGCCGGTGTCCGGCCCGGCGGCTCGTGCAGCCACCCCGGTTCGCGCCCGAGGCGCCAGCAGCAGCAACGGCAGCAGCAGCAGCAGCGCCGGCGCGAGGGTGCGCCGTGCGCGTGGGAATGAGTCCATCTCTCTTGCTCTCTCTGGTTGCGATACCGTCAACGACTCTACAGCCCTCGGCTCGCGCCACCCTTTCATTACGCTAGCCGCCAGCCGACCGCGCCGGCAATAGCATCACGACCTTATACACCCCCTCGGCCGCCGACGACTTGTCAGACCCCGCGTAGCCGAATCAATTATCTTTATTTATCTGGCTATACGCCCGTAACCTCTCTGCCTCTCGCGCGCTGACCCCGAACCCCTTCTCCGCCACGCTCTCTCTCTCTCTCTCTCTCTCTCTCTCGCTCTTCTTTCTTTTCGACATTCCTTCGGGCCTCCTTCTTCTTTCTTCCCTGCCTCCTCGTACCCACCGCATATACTCGCGTACGCCAAGATATTGCAGGCCTCTCGCGATCAACCTCTTATTTTAACAGCTCGCGCTCATTGTCTACAGGCGGCTGCACATATCCCGTCGCGCGCTCCGCGAATGCCAATTTATTGTTGTCGACCACCAAACTTGCCCCAGCTGCATCCGCTCTCGACCAACGACGGTGTGCCTCGTTCGCGGGACTTTGCTGCGCAAGTTCCCTATTCGTGCAAAAACCGCACTCGGGGCCGCGCCGTGCGAGTCACTCGTCGTCGGGCAATCGCCCGAGAGCGCGCGTTCCCGGCTCGCGAGTAACGACGGCCGAGGCGCGCGATCGATAGCGGGAGGACGAAACTACCCTCGGAAAGTGAGCGAGCGCTAAACTGGTTTGGCGCGTACGCGCGAGCGAGCGAGCGAGCGAGCCTCGCGAAATTGATTATCGCGCGAGCCGGTAATGATCCGTCGCGAGATGCATAAGAGCGCGCGCGAGGCCGCGAAGCGTGGCGGCGGCAGTTTAACTGACAATCACTGTCTCGCGCCGCCGTGAATTATCGACCGATAATGCGCGAGAAGCGAGGTCAATCGGTCAAAAGCTTTTCGCCGTGGCAAGAGATATTGCGGCTCGGCGCGAAAATTTTAGATTTCGGTTGTGCGCAGACGGCGAGAGAGAGAGAGAGAGAGAGAGGGAGAGAGAGCGAGAGGTGCGCCGTATTATGCACTGCTGCTGGCGCGATGTCGAGAAAGGGAGATCGTAAATCAAAGTCAATTACTCCCACGAGCGAGTTGGAGCTTCGAGTCTTAACGAGAAAGTTAATGATAAAGCACCGAGTGACGATATAAATTGGATCTGGCCATCAATCTCCTTCGATTAAATAATCAAAATTGCGCTTCCGCGCCTCTGCTTCCTCGTCCTCGCATGCGTTAGGTGGTCACGGGCTGCCCGGCAGCCCTTCGTGTACGCGTGTCTTCTTTTTCTCCGCGTCGACGTCCGCTGCCGATATATCGGCCACGTTAAAAGGCGGCTTTGCGCTCTCTAGATGCGCTCGATTAATCCGTAATTATCGGAGGGCGGGCAAAAAGGGGCATTACGATTGTCAAGTTTCAGTCGAAGCTCGGAGAACAATGGCGAAAGAAAAAACAGCGGGCCGCAATCTCGCGCAGCTGTTACAGTTGGAAGCGTCGGACGAATTCCGCGGACAGGGCAGAAGAAGCCGCGCGCCGAGGAAATCAAAGCGGCTAGTTAGCGCAGCGACGCGCACCTCGAGTCGAGAGTGTCGAGGAAAATGGTATATATCCGTGGGACTGGCAATAGAGCCGTGGCGAGCGCGCGAACGAAACGGCGTTTTCTCGGAGAAAAGGAGGCGCGGTAGCGCCCCGAGGCTACGGCGATGGGCCTCGTCCGTCCGTCACGGCTGTCGAGCCCGCGCGCAGCAAGAACCACAGCCGAGGCGGCTGCGGAATCGTCGCGGCGCAGAGGTAGGGAGGGCGACGGCGTGTCTCTCACGGGCGGCGCGCGGCCGCTCTCAGACGGACCGCGACCGCCTCTGGAGCTGGACGAGAGAAGCGCGAGGGGAGCGCCGGAGATCGAACCAATTAAGCGCCCGCGCGGTTCCCACGCGCGACCCGCGCGGGCCGAGCGTCGCGCGGCGGGCGACACTTGGGATGCCTGGGCGCAGGTGCCGCCACTTGGCGGATGACCGCGCGCGCGATCGCCGAATCGCCGAGACGTCGCGCGCGCCCGAGCGTCGGCGCGCGAGAGGGGCGCCATCGCGCCGCTCTCGCCAGCAGTGCCGGGCGGCCGAGCGCTCGGTCGGTAAGCGACTTTACCGACGGCTGGACGTCCTTGCCTTCGCTCGCGCTCGCCGTGCTGATGTCTGCAGAGGCTTCGCCTGGCGCCACGGCTCAGCGCGCATCTGCTAATGAGCCGCGCGCTCCCTTTCGTCTTTATTTTCCGAAACCCATGCCTCCGTCGCGGCCAATGGCAGCAGCTGCGAAGGCGCGCGTATACGTACAGGCGGCGAGCGGCAGGGCAGCAGCGCTGTGTGCGTGCGTGTGCGATAAAGCGCCGGCTTGCGCAGACGTTTATCTAATTGCCGGGCAGAAAAACGCGCGGTACCGCCCTAACCACAGCTCGCGGACCCTCGGGTCCCAAACAATTTGCTGCCTCCTTCGCTTCCTTTTTCTCTTTTGCGCTGCTCGCTCTCTGCGAGCGGCGCCGTCGCGCGCCCGTGCCCGCGGATTATTGTTATGTACGTATGGCGATAATGCCAATCAAAGCTTTGTACTTCCACACCTCGAGAAAAAAGGAAGGTCATCAAACTCGAGAGAGAGAGAGAGAGCGAACCGCTTTCCATCGATGAATCTCTGCGGTTTGTAACCTGATGATAGCCATCGATACACTTACATTGTGTTACAGCGCTGTATACGTGTTTATATCTGTTAAGCGTCCGATCTCGATCCCATGAGAAAGCATTCCTGCTGACATTCCATTGCGGCCTCTCTCACGTTTTGACTGTTGGTACACGCCTTCGATCTAGTCAATCAATGGCCTTCGTAGATCAAAAGTAATCGCCGAATTTTCACACGCAATATTTTCGATCGACAGTTCACTCGATACGTCTTACGACAGTGGATGTTGAGTAGCTACAGCACTGTACGATCAAACCTCAACTCTTACAGTTTTCGTCACCTCTAGTTCATGCGTGCCTATTTCGCAAAAACAATCCATCAGCTTAGAAGATCTCAAAGATGATGATTACGGATAACAATATTCGTTTCGACATTGATTGTTTCAAGAATTTCGATTTCGCTAATTGTGAGTCAAGTGAAAACGATCAAATTATTCGTTAGTGATTTACCAATTGCAAGGAGTGAAAAAAATTGATTGTCTCGAAGATATCTTTTTAAAATTACTTACATCTCTGAGAGATTTCAGTAAACAATGACTCGTGGTAAAAAAATGAATACCTCCAGAATCAACCACCTTGGACGGAAATTAGTTGGATACCTATAATACAACGCTTCAATCCGTGATCTTATGCCTGTCCGTTGTTCTCGAGCCGTCATCGACATAAATATCGGCGGTCTTCTCGGCGTAAGAATCACGCACACGAATGCAAAAAACTACTTCCGCTTGGCGAAACGAGCCCGGACGAAAAGCAGAAAAAGAGAAAGAAAAGACCCAGTGCACCGACGAGAGAGTCGAAGGTCGCGGGCGCCGACAATTTGGTTGATTGGAGAAGCCGATACGCGCGCGTCGAATCTGCGTGCAGCGGCAGCGGTGGCATCCGCGGCGAGCGCTTGCTGGCGTGCGATCGAATGATTAGCGAACGAGGCTAATGAGAAGGCACGGAGTCGCGCGGCAGCGCCAATGATAATTGCGCGATTCGACGAAGCCTAGCTAATGGCGCGGAGCGCTAGGAGAAAAAGGCGAGGCGCGCGGAGAGACGACGGCTGCAACTCCTGGAATCCGAGGCGACGGCGGGTGTGGGAGCGAGGTCGCCGCCGCAGCTCCGCTCTCTGACCCTCGCAGCCGGCCAAGAGCACAGATAAGGCTCACGCCCTAATGAAAGGGTATGCTGCAGCTACGTGCGTATGTGCAAGCGCGCCCCACAGCATCCCAACGCGGAATTTCGCTGCTCTCCCACACTGCCCGCGAGCAGCACGCATCCCGGTCTCATGATGCACGCCGACTAATTCGGCCTCGTTTCTAATTTCCTTTCTTTTTATCTCCTACGCTCGCGTCTAGTATTCGCGGGATTATAAAGAGCACGTTGCACTCTCGGCGAATCTTCAAAAATGACTATATAGCCTCTCCAGGACGTGCACCAGAGAGAGAGAGAGAGAGAGACAGACTTGAAACTGATGCGGGCGGAATTCCTTTTTAATGATTTTATTATCAGACGCTACGCGCGCGTAATTGCGCCAATTTCAGTGCTTCACACCGATCGCAACCTGCATGATTCTTGTTTTAAGCAAAAGTCCTCAAATTCTTTATTGCTTTCGCTCGCTTGCTCCTTGACCTTGCGACGCAACCACCTACACCTATAATTATTTAGTCATTTCATTCCATTCTTCTTACCGACTGCACCAAATCGATTTTACTTTTTTTGCTTCTCGAATACCACTGTGCATTTATCTTTCTGGGAGTATCAGAGACCGATTCGGAACATTATTAATGTGGTATTTTTTCAGGTGAAACAGGCAAGTTTTTCGCAGTTTCAAGTTTTCGGTAGCACGGCCTCAGTTTCATTGCTGTTTGACGATGGAAAATGCATCATTGTTCGATTTTGCCTTGCACTTTCAACTGTCGACGCTTGTCATTTGAGAAAATAATAAATTGCATATTGCGAGTGGTAATATCTGCGAACGTCAATGTCAGCCGTCCATTTCTTCAAATAAATATTTTTTATTCGAGGCAGCTCGTCTAAAGATAATATTAAAAATAGAAATAAATAATAGAAGCCGCGTATTCTGGCGCATTCCCCGACGGGTGAGAAAACAATCAGCTGTCACAAAAAAAAATAAAAGAAAGTGAAAATAGTACTTTGAGCGCGCTAGTATTACCGTGCTGCATCGCATCCATTCAGAAGTTGAGTTTAACGTTTTGTTCCCCGACGAAATTCCAAGAGATAGTTCACGAAAAAACAAAACAAAAGGAAAAAAACAGCACCACTAATCACGGGAGCTGCTGCTTCTGCACTTATACTTTGGGCGCGCAGGTGAAGAGTAGCAGCCAAGTGATACATAATCTGTAAAAAGTGAAGGGCCAAGTTGAAGCTTGGCAGGGGAGGAAGAAACCGCAGAAAAGTAATTAAAGTTTAAAAAGTTCAAAGACTTTTGTGTGCCGGTTGCGAGAGTTTGGTGCATCGAAAGAGAGTGTGGGAGCCTCTGGTACGCGCAGCCAGTGGAATGCCTTCGGAAAGCTTTTAACAGTTTTTGAACCTTGCCTTCACTTTATCATCCTTTCTTATACCTTTGGGGCGTAAAACTTGGTAATTGAGGATAAAAATTTTGAAATTGTTCGGAATAGATGTATAGCATCGGCTCGCTCGCTGCGGCCGTCCAACAATATACGTAATCAAAGCTTGGCCGACGGCTATTATTCAAAGATTATTATTCGTTGTCCGTGCTCGCTGCCGAAACAATCGCCGAAGCGTGTAAAAATGAGACGCTGTAGATTCAGCAGTAATGCTTGAAATTTGGGGAAAATCAATAGACCGAGAGAGGGAGCAAGCGGATTTGCAGCACGTGCATAAATATAGCAGCGCCTCGGCTTGTTCCTTGGGTGTGAGTGTCCAGTAAGAGTTTGTTTGGGATATCGACGGGCTGAACTTGGCGCGCGCAGGTATAAGGATATGACTGGCGCGGCCGAGCGCTGGAAGGACGCGCAGGTAGCTCTTTAAGCCTGTGCCTATGGTCGCCAAAGCAAAAGCCTCTGATTACAATAATTACGAAGGACGCGAGTTCCTAGGATCGCTCGCGTTGATGAGTTTGTCCCGAAAGGCGGAAAGGTAATCGCTTCCTAAATCAAGTCCGCCCGCGTGCGAACTGCGAACTCTCTCCAAATGATACGTATATCCACTGTCCGAGGAGGACCATTATCCGCCTACGATACGCATATACGTATACGTCTGGCGTGCACGAGCGCCGCTCGCTTCTTTTGCTTCCTCTTTTGCCTTTTCGAGCGCGAGGGCGAGCGTCATTTTTCATCGACGGAGCTCACCTTCTTACGCCGGCAACGAAGGTGTGCGCGCGCGGAACGTGTCTCAAGGCTGCGGATCTTCTCCGCTTTCGGATTGTAATTACACGGCGCACGGTCAGCTACCCGACATTCGGCAAGGATTGTTCCACGCGAATTATTAAATTAAGGGCAGCCGACGCCATTTTTATTGCGCCCGGCGTTTTTATTTTTCGATGCACGCATCATTCTCCCTTTGCGTTCTCAGCTCTCTCTCTCTCTCTCTCTCTCTCTCTCTCTCTCTCTCTCGCTCGATTTAATTGATTGCCGCGCGCGCGCCTAGCCGGTTATTAGCTGTCAGACTTTTTACTCGATTCGCAATAAACCTTTGAAAAGATAATTCCTTTTTGATGGCTCGCTCGCGCGACTGCGGCGAACAACAAGGCAATATATTTTATCTGCTCTATTGACTTGAAAAAAAAGTACTATCTCGATAGAAAACTTTCGATTCGACTTGTTCAATCTTCGCAGTTTTGTATCATTGCGCTATAGTTTATTGGATGACAATCATCAAATGAATTAGAAATTTCTTATGAGATACTTGCTCTCTATTCGGATAATTACAGAAAAATAAACTATTTTATCGATGTTCACGTTAAATCAGATACTTTCGATTAAATGGATATCGAATTCTCTCTCGTCAAATCCTATTTTCGGTGGATAGGCAAAATGTTATTAAAAGCAACCTTTCCAAAGTCGTTTTCATGATTAAGTTGGAAAAGCCAGTTGTTTCACTTTTGCAGTCTACGTCCCATTTTTTAAATATATATAATCGAGTGTACACGTCGAGACAATAAGCATTTTTATGCATTACACAAATTGCCTGAGCATCCAGCAAAACCTCGGTAAATAGCGTTACGCACTCGTAAGAATGGAATATTCATCTGTTTGTCTGGTTCTATCGAGTCGCTTTGCTTAATCTCCGAACATTGAGTAAGATACTTAACGTGGTCCCGACAACCCTTCATTTCAACTGTATTTTCAAAGGCTGTGTACACCTGTTGTACATATTTCCACAATATTAATAAGACAGTAGTAATTGGCAATAGAGCGATTAGCTATAATGAAGTGATGCCAAATACTCATGATAAGAGATTAATTAGATTCAAATAATGAAGACATCGTTGTCTGCGCTTTGTCTACAGAAGGACAAACTATTATTGAAAATGAGAAAGACTGTTATTAGTCACAAACAGCTAGTGCACAGAAAAATATGTTAAATGCGTCTAAAGATAAATCTGCGCCATTAGTAGTCGGTGATTGTATCACATTATCAGTTCCAACAGAAGATCTAGTTTGATCAAAGATTTGTTTGAGCTTAAGGGAGGCGGAGTCGGAACAAACGTTTAGGTTATGAAAAACGTAATTGCAAATCAGCGGCGAATCAATGTGAACAATTCGCGATGCTCATTGTTCGTACCAGTAATATTGTGCGATTCACACTGCCACGAATCTTTAACTTGCTGCAATAAGTAAAATGCAGGTTCAATTCAGCTAATATATCATTTATCCAATTGGCTAACATTAAAAGTAATAACATTAAAATTTACGAAAGTAAATTTGTATTTATAATCAAAAATTATCTAATAATCAAAATTTATCTACGAAAATTTTTGTGTCTTATGCCTAAACCTTATTCTCATTGTAAACCACTTTTGAAAATCGGAATTAAAATCAACGAGCATGAGAAATTTCCGTTTGCCGGGACCACGTTAGACATTTTGCTTAATACCTGGAAATCAAGCAAATTTTACGTTTTTGATGTGCAATTTTTACGTTTGCCTTACGCTACTTGCCACCGAAGTTTTGCTCAATGCCAGGGTAGTACTTTCAAACTCGTGAAGTCTTCTCACTTTTATTTATAATTATTTATAACGCTTGTTGAAAAGTTGATTCAACGATAATCTATTGAAAGTGATTAAACTATTCGAAAATTCAAGATAAAAAATAATCGACTGTGTATTGTTGAATTGCAAATGCTAGTGTGATAATTTTCGAAGGCAATATCACGAATAAAATATTTTGCTAACAAACGCGTTGCTGTTATGTAAAAGTCTAGTGGCCTTCCCTGTTCACTGAACATCGATTTCAACGCAAATGGCACGTGACATTTACAAATAGCTATGTGCAAATGAAAAATAATTAAAAATGAGCCTCTATAAGCTCCACAAGGGAATATACTTGAGTCAGTGGTTTAAACGGACTTCAGAAGTCTGTTAGCAGCGAACTCGGAGTAAACGTATTTCATCATTGTTCCGTAAAAAAATTAAATTTGAGTATTTATGATCTGCAGATCTAATTTGGACCAAGCGCCAACCGTATCTGTGAAGAAGTCAAATTATAAGAGCTTTGAAGCAATAGATTTGAGTCGTCGGGCACAGGAAAGTGCGTTCGGGGGTTATTTACGACATAATTTGAGAGAAATGAACGAAAAGGTCAAAAGACGATGTAATAAGGACGGCTGGGAGGGAGGGGGGCGAGATTAGCAGCCGAAAATGGCACGACACAAGGGGAACGTGGCGGCCGACAATGGAAGGCACACGTACAAGGAACGAGGATCGTTGGAGCCGCCGTCGCTTGTTTGCTCCGTTTTTCATTAGCCTTTATCGTCGAGCCAATGAGGCTGTTGAAATTAATTAAAGTTAAACAAACCCTAACTTCTCGAGCAAGCAGGTTAACAGACCTTTGACGTCAGAGATCAAACACTCGAGCTTCCTCCCTTGATATCTTTCTACTTGATGAACGGCGCGCTGATTAATATTGCCCGACATGCGTGTTGACGACAGCATTGATTTCTTTGGCTTAACGAAACTGATTGCGATGCGTGTCACCAAGCGCACGATTATTAATGACAACAAATCAATAATTAACTAAGCAATGACGATGAAGGTGAAATTGTTTGTCAATAAGTCGGCCGATTCGAAATAATCCGCACAAAGAAAAATGAAATGATTATAAGCGAACGAAGTAGTATGGTGGTGAAGGGCAGAAGAAAAAACATACGATATGTGTCGAATGAATATCAAGTTTTTAATGTTCGGATAATTAACAACGAGTTTATAATACAAGAAACGACTAGGGCTGCAGGCTCAGTACATCGTTGAATCTGGGCCTGATTGCCTTAACTCATCCTCCCTCTTTTTTCTCTTTTTTGGTACAGCTTTCAACTATCTATGTTACATTCATAAATAAACTAAGGGTAGTGATTTGTGCTGCGCACCGCACGCTCCTCGTGCGCTTTAAGTATACATATAAAACGTCTCTATATCTTAAGTAGACAGGTAACGTATACAATCTCTTTCTCAACGGGACAGCCTCGACAATTGGTGCAATTCGAGCTTACGGGCTACTCAGCCGTAATCGCTCTCTTATCCCTACTTTTCACGCTGCGAGTACTCTCGCTCTGGCAACTCTCTCTCTCTCTAGCAAGGCATTATGTCTGTCTGTTAGGCTCATCTCGCTCTCACGCGCTCGTCTCGAGTGGCGTAAGTTTAAGAGAGCGAGAGAGAGAGAGAGTGCGAGCAAAGGGAACGGGCCCTTCCATCTCCTTAAACACACGGATCCCCGAGTTTCTACTCAGTGATTTGTCACACATTTACAAGAAGTGGTCATAGTACAGTGAGCGATCAAACGACAATGAACAATATTTACAGGCTGGCTTCGATTACGCGTCTACGGTACATAAATAATGAGAGGTAATGACGACGTTACAAACGTACGTGTACGCGTGAATAGGACAGGATAAACAAGCAACAGCTAAAAGGAGAGTGACATATCGGACGCAGATACGTTCCCTCGCCCTTCACAGCGGCCAGGCTGAATCACTGGATTGTACGTACAAAGCGAGCGAGCGCGCGCGCGCTGCTTTCCAACTGTCGATTAACGACGCATGATCTCGTCGATAGTGAAGCCGAGCTTCGGAGGTTGCCGGCGCGTCGCCGCGGGCGCCTGGGCCAACTTGTCCAGCTGCGTCGTCACTTGAGCCAGCCTCGCGTGCGCGACGACGGCCTGCTGCTGGCGCTGCTGCTCGATCACGCGCAGGTCCTGCGGCGCTTCGCCATGGGTGAGCAGGTGGGTCTTCAGGTTGCTGCGCTGGTTGAAGCTGCGCCCGCAAACGCGACACTTGTGCGGCGACTCCTCCATGTGCAGGATCCTGTGCACGGCCAGGGTGCGGCTCTGGCAGAAGCCTTTGCCGCAGTCGGAGCACTTGAACGGCTTCTCCTTGCTGTGGATGTACCTGTTGTCACGGGAGAACGCGCAAGAATCACTGACAGTGTCGCAATGCGAACGGGCGTAGCGGGGGGGGGGGGCAACAAGGTCTCCCTCAGGCAGCGAGACGCTACTGGACAATTACAAAGCGGACAACCGAACTTACCGATGATCTCTGAGGTGGTCCTGCCTACGGAAGGCTTTGCCGCATATGTCGCAGGAGTAGGGCCGCTCGTCGGTGTGCGTCCTCTCGTGGATCAGCAGGTTGTAGCTCTTGGTGAACTGCCTGTTGCAGAACTTGCAGATGAACTGCTTCTTGGGTCGCTGCCCGGGCAGCCGGCGCGCGAGGAAGGCCGAGGGCGGCGGCGGCGCAATGGCGAGGGCGCTCAGCGTGATGCCCACGTGGTGCGTCGTGGACATAGTTCGGTGCGGTTGCTCCTGGGGCGGTGGGCAGCATCCCCGCGCGGCCATCATCGCGGCGTTGCGCAGCCAGTGCTCGAAGAAGGTGGCGTGCTGGTGGTGCTGCTGTTGTTGGGGCTGCCAGCGACCACGGTGCTCGATGATGTGCGGCGGCGTCTGCGGTGGCGTCAGCGGCTCCATGCTGTCGGCGGACAGGCGACGGCACCGCGACAGCGGGATCGGACTCGGACTCACTGTCGGCGCACTGTCGCTCGGCGCACGAGCACACGGCGCGAGCGTCGAGTTTGCGACGGGCTGGTAAGACGTGGGGCGATGCGTGGCTCGCGACTCGAGCTCCCAGACGGTACTGAGTTGCGTGGGTGCTGCCGAGCAGCGCTAGGCGAGTTTGGCTGCCGTGGAGCTGCTGCTGCCGACGCGCGGGGGCACTCGAGCCCCTCCTCCATCGGCGTACGGTTGGCTTAACGGCAGCCCGAGAGGCGGAGCCAAGCTGCCGTGCTGCAGTTCTCTCTTCCACGATCGGCAGGCACAGGCAGCCGCGTCGCTCGATTCTATCGCTCCCCTCGGCGCCATGCGCTACCCTCTTTACCTCCTGTCTTTGTCTACCTGTCTAATCCGCGACGCTTCTTTCTCCATCGCGACGTATCTCTCGTCCGATCCCGGACGCTTCCTCGTCCGGCGTGCTTAGGCCGTCGCCTTGCGGACCCGGTCCGATCACGCTGCAAGGCATCCGCTTTCGACTGCTTCCAAATCTATTGCAAACGAGCGGCCGCCTCTGTGGCTATTGTGTTGCCGGCTTGCGCTGTGCGTCGAGCGGCCACGAGATACGAGTCTCTCTTTGTGCAGCCTGTTGCAATGTCGATGCCAGTTGCCCAACCATTTGCCGGACAGCCGACTCCCGAGTCGCGACCTCGAGAGACGAGCGCGTCGGCGCGTTGGCTGCTCGTTCGATTACCCGCTGCACGGCCGATCGCGGATGGCAGCTCGTTTGCGCGATTCACAAATCTGCCGATAAAGAAAACAAAGCGCCCGCGCGGCTCCTGGCTGTCCCACGCAATCCGGCAGTTAAACGTCGCGCAAGCGGTTTCGCGTGCGCCCAATACAGAGAGCGCCTTGATATCGAGTACAAACGCGCGAGATAATATCAAAAGTGCCGCTCGTGCGCGCGCCTGCTGCTATATAGTAGCTTTTATAATCCGACTCTCGAGCCGACATCTGCTTATCGGCTCGAATTATCAGGGGCGGCGATTTCTTTTTCATTTTTTTTTATCGACACTCGCAGCTCCCTGTATATATTTCACGACTGCCAGTGGAATTCTCGAGTGTCACACGAATCCGACTCGGTTTTCAGTACGACTGATACTTCTGTTTTCGCGCGATTCGAGTTCCGCCTGCCGATACGATGTGAATCATTCGCCAAGTACGCTCGACGATTTCTTCAACGCTCGCTATGCCGGCGTCCGATTTTTTTAATGGAGTCGTTTCGTGGCTGCAAGCGCTGGCTCGCACGATCTGCGCCTCGCCAGATCAGATAAGCCTATTAGCTATTGCGTCGCTGGCTCCGACGAAATTAAGCGAAAGAAAAGCCGAGCGACAATAAAGTATCCAATACAGAGACGTGCCTACGCTCTCGTGGCACGTCTTTGTCTCCGGGACATTGCGCGCGCCCGTGGCTTTATCAATTTACGAGCGGAGTCAGACGGCTAGTCACCAAAAGGTAAACACGCTCCGCACTGACGCGCGTAAAAAAACATACGCGCGCGACGGAACTCCCGCGTGCCGCTGCAATCTCGCCGCGATAGCGTCTAGGAGGCGACTCTGGCCCGTGGCTCGGGCGCGCGAGAGCAGCGAATATTAGGCGCGCCGAGGCTTCAGCGTGGCAGCGAGGGCGCAATGGCCGCGAGCGACGTGTGCGAGAGATGGCAGGCCGGATAGACGCGCCTCTCTGCCGCCGGCGGGCCTGCCACGCTAACTCGGTTTCGAGCTCCATCCTGCGCGAATCTCTCTCTCTCCCCCTGCACTGCCTGAGCGAGACGCAGTGCCACCCCGCCGTGCGCTCCGTTCGACGAGGCTCTGCCTTCCGCGCCGCCGTCGCCGACTTGTCAACCACGACGAACCGCGGCCAATTTAATCAGCCACGCGGCAAGTAGCTAATCGCCACTTTGATTCGAGCTGCTCTCCACTCGGCCGCTCCTCGATAAAAATGTAGCTGTGCTTTGGTCATAGGTGTACAAGCTCGCTTATCGCGTCGCAGCTGCCGAGTGTACCGTATTCGTCAATCTCAGCTTGGAATCAATCGATATATTGGCGTATCGGCAGCTTCTTGCGCGTAGCGCCGTAGTCAAGATATAGCGCAGACTCGTTTGATAAGGAAAAAAAAATAAATATAAGGAGGGCAATTTGTCAGCGTGGCAAGCGGCTGCACGTGGTATTTGAACCTGGCGTTTGTCTGGGGGTCGGGCAGCAAAATTACCAAACACTCTCCGTGGCTGGAAAACGCCGGATAGGGAGCGCCGAGGAAAATAATAAAGTAGCCTCGTAAAAACCTTGCAACGAGAGAGATTTTCGTGGAAAAAGGCGAGCAGCTCGCGAAGAGAGAGAGAGAGAGAGAGGTGACCGCACGCATGCCAAGGCACTCGAGAAAAAGTCGCGACGGAGAATGTGCAGGCGGCCGTTGGTGACAGGCCACAAGTACGAAATAACTTGACGGGCCTAATCACCTACTTCGCGCGCGCGCGCGAGCGCGTGATATCCATATTGTCCTCGGCGCAGAGGCGTGCGTTGCTGCGGCGCAGACGCATCGCAGAAGGCCCCCGGCCAGCTCTCCCAGATGACGCGCGACTCACACGAATGTCACGCTCTCTGCCACTTCTCTTTACGAGCGCCAACACTTTCTCGTCTCGGCCTAAGTGCCCGCGGGCTCGGCAGCCTCGACCGATTTCCCGGAAAACTCGAGGAAAACTGCTTCGCACGTGGCATCCCCGGCGAGACGTGCGCTCGATCGACCGCCACCAAGTCACGGACCGAGCGAGTAGCGAGTCCGCGGACGAGGTGTTTGCGTACGCGTTTAATCTGTTTCGACGTTGCGGATAGCCGTCGCGGGCACGGCTTCGGGCCTCGTCGCCGCCAAGGTCGAGAACGCACAGCCGAGCTTACCGGCTCCCGAAGATAATTGACAAATGAAAATCCCTTGTTTTCTTCGAACACATGCTCCGTTAAACGCGCCCTTGGCTGTACCAGCGGGAAGTCCGTCGGCGGCAGCACGAGTGTTATCCTATCCGAGCAACGTGGAAGCGAGCGCGACTTGGGGATTCGACCCAGATTTGTGGCTCGGCCCATAATCGGCTTGCAGCCCGCAGGCTTGCGCTCGCGCGGCACATAGCCCACGCATTATACTTGTTCCTAAAATATTGACTATTGTTTCGGAACGCGCGCGCGCCGACCTCGTCTTGTTCCGTGAACCAAGCCTCGACGTTTCATTTGCTCTCGTTAGACTTTTTTTTCTTCCTCGCCTTCCTCTGCTTCTTTTTTCTTCCTCGTCTTTTTTGCTCGCTCGTTTGTACGTTTTTACGCCCCGTGGTCGTCCTTTTCCGACACGGCTCAGTTATTTTTTTTTCTGTCCAAGGGTTTTCAGCGGCGACTCTCGCGGGGCGAGAGCCACGAGCCAGCAGCAATCCTTGCTAGCGTTTTCTCTTTCTCCTTGCCGCTAGAAGTCACAACGACGGAGATATTTTATTTTTTTATTGGTCCCGCACGCGCGAGGTTAGCACACGCCAAGGAGGCAGTTAAGTGGAAAACCGTTTTCACTTTTTACCGAACAGTGGCTCGGAGGAGCCCTTTTTTACTGTATTCACGAGAGAACGCTACGCAGGTAGAGAAAAGTCACGCGAACGTCCGAGAAGGGACTGACCGAGTGACGACGATTAGGGTTGGGAGAAAGGTTGCAATAAAAGAAACAAATCAACTGTGCCCAACGGTGCATGTTCAAAGTGAAATTTATATATTGCCCTTCATTGGCTGAAGTTTGAAAAAAAATAAAAATCGTAAGTATTTATGCAGTAAAACACCGTAAAAAAGACCGGAATGTACGGCACTTTTTTAACCGTACGGCCTTTCCTTTTATTATTTGACCCATTGACTTTCTTTGCGGGGGAAATGTCGCCGGGAGTCAAGAAGTTGAAAACTCTGCTCCTGTCTCAAAAATGGGAGCTGAAAACTTGCGCGCGCGCCTAGCTGAATATGATTTATTGGCGCTCAAAGAATATTACATTAGCATGACGTAATAGACTTACGAATAGGCAAAAACGAGAACACAAGATTGTCCCAAGTCAACTAGTATTTACGAAGGGGAACAATGAGATCTATATCTCTGTTGTAGAGCGATTCTTCAAAAGTCAATATATTTTTTCGCTAGGCCCTCATTTCAAAGGAAAGCAGGACAATAAAAGTTTCGGGCCGCGCGCAAAAGTCAGAAATCTATGCTACGGAAAAATGCTAAAAAGGAGATCGCCAACTGCAACCTGCATTATAATATGCGGGTGTAAAAGAGAGAGAGAGAGGGGGAGAGAGGATCAGGCCATAAGACGAGGAGGCTGAGCGTCGCGCACGCAAAGGTCCGTGCAGCCTGCTGCTACTGCAGAGTCGTAAAAATAATAAATATGAAATCGTAAAGCAATTGTTCGTCAGGGATTAGATGGATGGAGAATCGAGGATGCCAAAGCAGCAAGTGGACTTGGAGGTCGCGGGCGAGAGCGTCGAGATGCGTCGATGTAACGCGCGGCAGTAAAGGGGAAAAAGGGAGCAGCCTGAGGGCACTCGCGCATTCAGCCGGCCGCGAATGACCGAAGGTTGCGCTTCCAGGCTCCATCACCCTTTTCTCCGTCCAGGTCATTTGCCCTCCGACCGTTAGCCGCGCAGTTGCACCAAGACCTGCCCGATTTATCACGTCTTCAAGTCTGACAATTTATTGAACGGAAGTCAACTCTTTGCATTGTCTCGCTTCCATTCTTCCTGCGGCTCAACCGGGCCTATTATTATGCAGCTGTTTCTCCTACCGGTTACAGTGCTCGCTCCATCGTGCTGTGCCTACTTGCGACGTTCTATCGATGCACTTGCGCCAAATACCAAGCCAAACTTGTCTTCAACCGTGTATAAACTCGATTGCTTCGCTTTATGTTACGATGAGGTTTCGTTTCAGTATAATAATTGTTCACTCTCGTACGTCAATAGAATCTTTGTGCATACTGAAACAGCCGAAGATCATAGAAAAAGCAGTCTTTTTTCCAATAAACGGTACATTCGGGATAGCGAAATTGATTTCTCTAGTTTGAACGATCTTCCGCGACGAATTTATGAAAGGAAATGAGAGAGAATTGCTTAGACGTCGCAAAGGGCACGAATAAAGGCTTGAGTTGCGAGAAATATACGACAGGCGTCGAAAGAGCCGCTCAGAAGGCTTTCACTCTGACGAAGACTTGCGAAAATTTATGCAAAAAGAGTTGACCTCCCGCGGAGAAGAGCAAGCGGGTGTGCACGTCGATCGCTGGATCTAACAACGGCAGGTAAGGGTTGGGAGTTTACCGTACGGCAGTAGTCGGATGAATATACAACCGTGTATAGTCGTGTCGTCGTAGCATGGATCGGTCGAGCGGCAGACGCTGCCGAACTGCGATTTGCGCGCACTGCCGCGGGGACACGGCGAATCGGACTTGTAAATCGTGGGCACTCGCAGACGAGCGGGCCAAGACGAGCGAGCAGCTGGGTCGAGCTGGAAAGTGGAAAAATTGGGTCAAACGGTAGGCACGGGAGCCTCTGCGGCATTTACGGCGCGCAATTAAGCGAGGGCCATCGGGCGCAAGATTACAAGGGAAAACAGGAGCTGTGCAGGCGGCAAGTGCTCCGCCCCGATGCACTTTCGTGTCAATATTTGGGGAGCGTCTCGCTGCCAGTTTTTGCGCGCTTGCGCAACAGCCGCGCCCCGACGGACCTTCGCGCGCGACAATTAGTGCCGTCTAGCCTGCGCGCGCCCCTGCGATACAATGGTCCGCGCCGAGCAGATCCTAGATATATATATACACACATAGCGCTGAGCCACGGGCAAGATTTCTCTTGCGCAATTTCGGAGAGGCGTTCGGGCCCGTGTTTGCACAAGCATAACGACGTCCAGGCTTTCTCGAATTGGTTCTGGCCTCGTTGCAATCGAAGGCAGCGTTCCCAGGCTACTCGTCGCCTCGTAAGTCGGACGCGGGAGGGAAAATGATTTGTTTGGTCTACACGGTGATGGGTATCTCGACGAGCGTTAAACAGACGCCCCCCGTGGTCCTTCGCTCGCTTATCGACCGATCGATCGATCGCCCGCGCGGCCTCGATCGCGCGCGCGCGGGTCCCGTCGTCGACTCCGCCGCAGCGCGCGCGCACATGCGCGCGATGTTGGTGGCAGCCAGGCGGGTCATCTGCTCAGTGTCGCCGCGGGAGAAAAACAGATGCCCCGCGCGAGCGCGAGCACGACTGCCAAACGCCAGCCGAGGCGATACGCCTGCGCGATAACGAGCGCGTCCGGTGGCCCTCTTTCTCTGCCCTCGGCGCGACAGTCCCGAAGCGCCTACGCTCCGCACCGCTGGCGGCGCTAGACCGACCGGACGCCAGTAAACTCTCCCCCGGGTCTCGCCCTTCGTGCCGGACTGAGCGCGTCTTTGCGCAACGCGCTCGACGTGTTATCGAGGCGCTTCTCTCGTTTCCTTTGTCGACCTGCAGCGCTGCCAATGGCCACTTTGTCACTTGGTCCACCAACGCGACGACTCGCCAACAAAATGGCGATCCCTTCGTGAAAGCCGACCGCACGGAACGTACAGCCGACTTGCTCCGATCGATCTCGACGGAAACGCGCGGTGGGAAAGATCGCCTTATCGACGTCGTGTTGAAATACCGATAACGCGTTCGGCTGATCCTCTGCTAATGGGGTGTAGCGCGAGGCTCTCGTGGGTGTTTTCATACAACAGAGATATCCGGGGAGGCTTTTAAAGTGAAGAGCTCGACACACAGACGAAGAAAGAGAGGCCGAGAGGGAGAAGGAAAATTGAAAAACAAGTCCTTGCGCGCGCGCGCGCACACGAGATTAGCGGGTTTATCGCGCGCGACATCACAAGAACCGAACTGTTGACAGATGCGTTCTCCCGTGCACGATGCGCGATCGGGGCGAAAGTTGGGTGTTTAGGCGGCTGCCGAACGGGAGGGATGCTGAGGGCGTGCGCGCGCGCGCGCTCCGGTCAAGCTTCGTCATCACGCGCACGTATAACATATTGAACGCGGCGCCGCGTCAAAGCGCGCGAGAGATAGCACGCTGCGTCAACGGCGGTGCCATCCTTTGATGTCTGCTTTCGCGCCTTCGCTGTAAAAACGCTGTGTGTATAGGATACGTGTGTATATTGAATGTATGGGGGGGGGGGGGGGTGTCCGAGATGCGAGAGAGAGAGCGGGCTTATTACACGTCGGCGGTTTCCGGCGACGCTCCTCCTGAATCAACTTCCAGAGTGCTCGAACTTTCTCGCAGGTCTTATCTGCCTACGTATCTGCTCGCGTTAATTGGCGGAACGACGTCGAGCAGCGGATCAAACCGAAACTGACCGACGTCGAGGAAAACCGTGAACGTCATTTTGCCAGGGTCACTTCTCATTTCGTAACAAGTGTCAACTCCGACCGGTGGCGCTCTTCTCTGAAAATAGGAGTTTGATGTCGCGCCTTGTTTGCCCTCTCCGAAATCCATCAATTCGTAGAAGTCATTTGAACGCGCGACGACGAAAGTAGCGTTCCAGTTCAGAGCTTAAAGTACATGTACACACGGAGATAAAGAGGAGGATTCCCGAAAAGTGCGTGCCTCTCCGAGCGAGCCGAAAGCAGAACACGCGCACCTCTTTCCCGAAAAATAACGACGAGCGATTCTCCGCGAACCCGATGCGCCGTACGTGCACGGTGAGCCCGGGAGAGAGAGAGAGAGATAAGATAGCGACATACAAGCGTAATTAAAGCGAACGAAGAGAAAAAAAGAAACGGCGATTGTAAAAGGCCCGCGGCACCTTTCAATCGCGACCTCTTCGAGCGCTTTTATCGCAGAGAGACACTCCATTATCTCGCGTTTCCGGGTAGCCATATTAAACGTAAACATCGGCTATTAAAAATCGAGCCGAACCGAATGAGCTGCACACGGCTTTACGCACGTATACGGTAGTGTGGATTAATATACCGATCCACTGACGACAGCGACGGGAAGGCTCGTTTATAACACTTTTTCATCGTAATGTTTGCCGTTGACCGATCGATTGGCTTTACCACGACTCATGTTACTTATTCACTTCGTCATGTGAGCCACACGACGAAAAAAATATAAATTGATAATTATCTGTTCAATGTCACATTCCATTTTTCCCCCTTTCCAGTGATGTGCAATGACTATTTGTACTTAAATTAAGTATCACGTCGTTTTTGTAAATAGAGAGTGCACGTATGCTTTTCCCATTTACAATGATTTAATATTCCCATGATAATTTTTCCAAAAAGACGTCTAGTACTTGTATTCGTTTGTTTTTATATCGTTACTTTCAATAATCAAACGTACCTCGAAACGTATTCGTCGATTGAAAGAGAAAAACGACAGAGTTGAAATACGCGCTGAAAAATGATTTCTCAACTGCCATGCTGAAATGTCGATAAGAGATGGAACGCAAGCGTCTACAAGCCACGTCAAGGATGGAATAAATGATGCAGGTTGCGCTGTCGTCGGCAAGGCTTGGCTTGAATTTGGCCTTTCGTCAAAAGGTACGTAGGATCTACCCGAAGAGAAGCAAAAACCGGGAGGGTTGTAAAAGCCGAGCAAGTCAAAAAGCCAGTAGATCCGGGCGCGCGGAGATAGAGTCGGAGCTGCTTGGCACGCGCGTTTGGGGCGGAGCCAAGCATCGGCGGCGGCGGCGGCGGCGGCAGTGGCGGCCTTGACGAAGGCCTTTCAGCCTGTGAGAGACGAGAGGAACAGCCACCCGCTGTCAGGCGCTTTAATGAAAATAAGTAATATCGCAAACAGGCATTGTGGCCTCGTAAAGTTGCGCACAATAGCACCGTAAATATGAAAGTATCACGGGGCGCAAGCGCGCGCGTGTGGAACGAGCTCCTCTGCCGTCGTTCCACGCGCCGCGCAGAGTCGCCGCGCCCCGTCGAAACCTGGCCCGAGAATATTTCGCGAATCTTTTGGCCGAGGCACGTCGAAAGCCTGGCGGGCGTGCCACGAATGCTGCGAAGGAAGCCGGCCTTGCGTAACACAGCTCTCTTTCCATTACCAATGCATGCCATATTACGCTTAGAAGTTTCACCGCGCGACCGACAATACAACCCAGCCGTGGCAAGGAAGCGTGCCACCAAGGACATCTACGTCGCTCGCTCGCCAGCCACCAACTGTTTTCCCATGGAGACAAGCCCATAATACTTGTGGAGCGCGTCGTGGTACAATACCTTTTCGAATCCAGCGCTGCCGTCTTTTCTTCGCCTCGCTTCGTTTTTTTCTTTCTCATCCCTCCGCGCTCCACCCTTGCTCCAATCATCGGCGATTGTGCTTGGATGCCTCACTTAAACGTTGCCAGCTCCGACGTCTCTGTTCGGCCGACAAATGCCGCTCTCAACCCAAAAAACCTCCCTAAATGACTTCAAACTAAAACAGCACGCTGATTTCAGTGTTAATCGGCCGATATGTTTTGGACGACAAATGTCCTCCACGACCTAGTGAAATTATGACTTTGGGTATCTAAATATTTAACATCTGTTGGCACCCTTTGGCTTTCCACGAAAAATCCCGAGGTACACTTTTTTAACTCAAGCATTTTTCCATTTGAACTAACAGCTGCGCAAGTTAGCGTTGCATCCAAGATGAGATGAGGTTTTCTTTGGCTGCTCTTAGTGAATGCGCTCGAAAGAAAAATCAAAATTTTATAAAAGCAGGCTTCAAAACAGTAAAGTAATTTTTTTGTAATAAACGGCTTCGCTCAGTCCGTAATGCAGATTCGAACGAAGAAAAGGAGCTCTCCCAAAGTGATTTCCGTTTGCTCTAACATTCATGAAAGCGTGGCAAACTAAATTTTTTCAAAAAATCAGATGTTAGGCAAACAGCGACTTCACGGAGCCTGTCATTGAGCATTGAGATTTTTACACTTATAACGAAAAAAATTGTAGCTTTAAGAGGAACATTTTTTTACGATGGTATCTGAGTTAGGACAATTTTTCGACCGAAATTAAGTAAACTAAAAATTCAGCGTTAGACCCCAATTGATGCGCTCAAGTTTCTGGAAACGTCATTTTAAAATAAATATTTTGTCCACCTGGACATTTTCTTTTGACATTTGTTTTCTGTGGATAATGCAAATAACAAAATAACGAATTACTGTTTGGTTAGAAAAAGTGAGCTTCGACTATAGAAATACCTAATCTAACGAAAATTGTTGAACGTTACTCGAACCGTTAATTGTTGACCTGTAAGTTCAATTAGTATTCAATATTTCGTGAGAGTAAAAATAGAGAAGAACCGTGTAGTGTATGTGATAAAAATGTTTTTAAGGTGTAGGTCGTGATTTATGGTTTTGAAGCTTCGTAAAAAATTCCAAGTCACCTTGCTTGAACGTATAAATAGCCGTTTTGTGGGTCGCGCGAATGAACATAATCTAGTAGACATTTGGAGAAAATGTAAAATTAATGTCAATTTTTGGGCTCCTAAAATATTCAAAGAAAAAAACATCGGTCGTGACCAATTTCTCAAAGTAGAGCGCAAAAGAAGCTCGAACTGGGAGGGCTGGCGAAGACGTTTCCTCGAGGGCTCTCTTCGGAAAGGAAAAAGGTGCAATAAACAAAATCGTTTACAGGCAATGCCTCTCGCACAGGTCGTATATTTCGAAGGTCTCGGTGCGTGTGACAGGGAGGGAGGGGGGAGAGCCAACGGTAGTTATGAGTCCTCAGTAAGTAAAAGTCAAAACGATCGGTGGGAGCTGCGTCGTCGCGGTGGGGGTAAAGCGAAGCAGAGCGACGGTAGCGAGGGCGAGGGCGCGAAAGCAGAGCAAGCGAGCGCGGAGTGGAGGGAGGAGCGCGCGGTCGAGAAGGCACGCGACCGTGTTGTGTTGTGCGAGGTTATATATAGCCAGCGACGACCCTGAAAGTCGCAACGGCCCTGACGGACAAATGACTGATCTGCGAGCAGCTCTTTTGAAGTCTCTATAAGCTGTGCGACGCAAGACAAGGCATCCTTGGACGATCGTTAGGGCTACCCCTCGCGTCGCGTGCCACTTGACCGGGCGACATTTCAATTTTTCCAAGTTGCCCGCCTGAATGCGCTTCTTCTGCAGCACAGACTCCCTTCGGCCTTCGATGCCTCTAAAGGAGCCGACGAAGCGCGAGCTGTTTCGTTCTGCCCGCCCGCGGATCAAATCCGACAATGGGAACTGTCGACGAGAGAAAAAAAAAGCCCAATGCAATGGCGATAGGCGAATCCCAATGTTCGCGCAGAGCAGGTTAAAAAGCGTCGAAGGAAGCGCGATGTCAAAGTGGAACCTAAGCGTGAACGCGCGGCGTTCGATCGATCGGAATCCGGCGGAGGCGGCGGCGTACGACAGCAGCCGTGCGCAGGTCGGCTTTATAACGTAGACGTTGCAGTGGCCCCGGGGCTGCCAGGTTCGCTGGGAGAGAGAGGCACCGGGATTTCAAGCCATTACCGGCACAAAGCTGCCACCAGATTGCCGACGGGCCTTTGCACCGCCGAGCAGCAACCCCCGTGTCTACTCGCAAAGCGAAGCGCCCGCTTCGTTCGTATTCATGATTTAAATTCAATTGGCTTTTATCTGCCGTCCCGCGGCGAAACTCCCTTCATAGCCTTCTCTCTCTCTCTCTCTCTCTCTCTCTCTCTCTCTCTCTCTCTCTCTCTCTCTCTCTCTCTCTCCCCTGTGCTACATCAACCTGCCACGATAAAGTCACCAAGATTACAGAACAACGCTGTTACCTCTTCTCCCTCTTCGCATGCATTTTATATCTTTTTCGGTTTACATTTGCTTACACTGCTATTTCCTCTTGGATGTTCAACGAATACTAGTTTAACATTAATATCTCGAATAGTCGACTAATATTTTAAACGTGCTTTGTGTTGACGAAAACAAACGATTACTGATTTGGTAAAGCGTATCATTAACATTTACTAATTTCAATTTAAATTAATTTCAGTTAGACGAGTACAATCTAAATAAAGCATTATTATTGAACTTCGATACTGTGACGGAATCATCGTTTAAATTTGAGGGGTGATTTACTTGTAAAAACGTTATTTTCGTTTATTATCTTCAGCAGTTTGCCCTGTATGCTTTGTATTCTGTTCAGCAAATTAATTACCGCCTGCTCCTTCCCAAGTTATCATAAGCTATCACGTAATTAAACAACAATCAAAACTTCGAAATGAAATTTTCTGAAAAAAATAAAACCACATCGATGATACACGCTTGTGCTCCGATAATGTTCAAAATACAATGGTTGATAGTTGAATCTTTCATTTTTTCCAGCATAAACGATAAGTGGAATTCATATCCCGTTTCTGCAGTACAAACAAGTGTGCGTCGAATAAATAATTTTAAATAGGACAATTTTTCTTTTTAGTCATCATAAATTTCAGGTTTTAAGTTTGCTAAGATATTAAGATATAAGATAACTACGCGCGAATTTGAACTTCGGAAAATGATGATTAAATTATCTGTATAACCAATACAAATAAATAAGGTACAGCTGTCTTTTTGCGAAATAATTTCTACATAGAAAAAGCAAAAAGTGATAACTGTGTATGTGAGTGGATAAGAAGGAAATTGATCAAATAATTTGAAAAATGATTAAAGAACTAAGTTTATTTTTCAGCTATGAAATGCTGTTGGACTGATGAAACGCTATTCAAAACTTTATGATAATCATACTTTGCATAGTTATTAAAATGTACTTATATACTACAAGTATTTTTTGTCACAAGTTTGTAATATCTTATTCAAATTATTTATTAGTCATATCGAACAAACATTTTACATGTCGAAAATTCAATCGATTACTTTTAGTAATAAAAATGTACACATAAAGTATGTTAACGGTTTTGATGATTAGATAGACTATGTGCATCCAATGTCGGATCAAGAATAAGCTCTATGTATTTATTCGTTTTTTTCCGTGTTATATATTTGGACGGTAACATGAATATCTTATCAGCATCTGACTCAGTGATAGTACTTTCAAGTACATTGGAAAAAATTATTATTTTGGTTATTTTGATTTATTTTCGTTATCATCAAAATCGTGTAAAGGTACGCAAAGTACTGGTATTTACTTACTATTGACTTCATATATATGTATTAATTTAGAGATTTAATTTTCATAACACAATGTACATTTGTCGGAATTGAAATCAAAAGCAAAAGTTTCTGACTACGACCATAAGTTCGTTGAGAAATCATGAGAAATCATTTTTACTATTGTTTCCTCTGTTAAATGTTATCTTATATATACGGTCAGATGCAGAAAATTGATTGCTTTTTACAATTGATCTTTATCTATTGTTGCAATTCAATCGAAACTTTTCAGAGTATTATTTTCTTTCTATGTCTCATTAAGTTCCGTTTACTTGCTGTTCATCATTATTAGAGGTATGGTCCTATTTTTATTAATACATACAAATACTTTTTGTTTAAAACTCGAAAAAGAACTTAAAAATACTTATGGCGAGCAGCATTTGAAAAAGTGTACAAAACAGCATCACAATATATTAAGATGGAGATTCAAAATGGCATCTTCTGTTATAGTACATTACGCGACAAGCTGTGGGAAGTTCTGCGAAAAAAAAGTTTACAATAGTAATTTATTGTCTACTTAACGATAATATGCATTAATTTTGTAAAGAAAATCAATGATACATAACTATAGTTGAACTTTAGTATTTTTTCCAATATTTAGCTCTACGGTTTAAAAAATAATAATTTTAACAAAAAAGATATAGATAAAAGTTATTGCTTAATAAATTAATTAATTCCTTAATAAAAAATCAGTAAAGACACCATTCTAAAACCATTATATTAATTATAAATCAAATAAAAAATGATATGATTTTGAAGATTTCTTGCTTTTTCAATATTTACTAGTAAACTAATGTACTTAAAGTGAAAAGCAACTTTTATTTGAAACTTTTTCAGCTAAAGATATTGTTTTTTAAATCACAGAACTAAATACGGGAAAAAGTGCCTGAAAAGTTACGCATCAACCTTTTTTCCGGAAGCGAGTAATCTTCACGCCTGTGGGCATCGTCCATTTCGTTGAGGTATTCCGAGCTTATTGATGGACACGTAGTCACAGTGAAACGGCAGGTAGTTGCCAACATTTACCAAAGCGAAATGCGTGTGCCTTTCCTACCTGTTTACTTTATTGCACTAGTTCTCTTCGGATTTTAAATATGTCATCGACAGATAGATACAAATGCTTATTGGACGAAATGCTGGCGATTACCTGCAGTCTCACTCTAACGACGTCTATTTTGTAATTGAAATAATTTACTATTTTAGCATTACAGAGTTATCGTAATCTCAGATCAAACCCTTGTGAAAGTAGAAATATTATACAAAAATGATATATACCGAATCGATTCCAAATTTGTATATGAAATTCTCAATAAAATGCTTTCTTTTGGAATAACAGCTAATTATCTTATGACATTTTAATGTCACAAAAATTGAAACGGTTTGATAAACAAATCGCGTTCAACTCAGAAGTTGAGCCCGCTTTGTTTATACACAAGTAATGTTCCTAAAAAGTTTCAACTAAATTAACTCATTTACTTGAGAGGAAAACTTTGAATTATAGTACATTAGCTAACTAGTCCGGGAATAGTACATTACGATACAAGTGCAAGAAAGCAGATTCTTGTCTCGTGTGGTGTTGACGCTCGAGCGACACGAGGAACATTCCCGAGCATGTGTCGTCTCGTATTTTTCGAAACGACACGTGGAAAGTGCGATTTTCAACGCATGTTTTTCGTCAAACATGCGGGAAAGACGTACTTTGCGCACGGGGTGTCGAAAAATAATTGATAATGATTCTACACTATCCGGGGTAACGAAAGAAACAAATATTATTGTCAGTATAACGATCGTAAAAACAGCATCCTTTAGATTCATTTTATCTGCTAGCGTTTTAGTATTTTATGTAAACTTTTTTATATATAAATGACTCCTATTCCATGCGCTTTGAACAAGCTTTTAATAAAATATTGGATAATGTTGCAGCAAAATATGATAAAATTTTTAATTCCAAATCTACGCTATCTTGTTTTTGGCTTTACCTTAATCAGTAACATGTTTCGAATTTATGCCTCTGCTATGACTGGTGGTGATATACACTGCCGGATTCGCGACCCGCTAACTTAAAATTTCAAAACCATATCGATAATTGAGTATATCGATGACACCAAACGAGGTTAGGCTCTAGCCTTACTTTGGTTGTTAAGTTGTGCCCCCGTAACTTGCCGCACGAAGCCCATTTGATGTCAATAGATGCTCAGTTATCGAACATAATTCGAATTTTAAACTTCTTCATTTGCGAATTAATTATCTAGACAGTGTGCAACCAACTTTTATTAAATTTTCTTCATAACATTTAAAAACTAATATTATTTGTAAGCTAACAGTAACCGTATTACTGATTACTTAATATATAACAAAATGAATGGTATATGCTACGAAACGGAATAATCAAATTATTGACATTGAAAAAATTATTTCTATAAGATTATACCAAGATTATTTGTCATGGATAATATTGTAATTATACGAAATACACATTGCAAAATTAACACGTCTAGGGTCGAAATTTTAAACAGGAAATAAAGCAAAATAAGCTCTCGGACATACTTTAAAGCGTCAAATTTAAACTTAATATTAACATTATCATTTTTATTTTATATATTCATTTTAAAAAAACTATAAAAAACATATTTTTGTTTATATCAATATCAGCCCCTACTGATATCAACACTACTATTAGGGCGTGACATCAAGACTTCTGCGACCTCTCGTGACGCGACATAGAAATAAGCAAGAACGTACTTTAACACGGACAGCTTACGAGAAGTAAGGCGTTTATATAATATATTAATAACAATCAAAGAAATTTGCAAATGATTAGGTACGAATTCAAACCACAGAAAATTTATTGAAAATAAGTTGAAAAAAGCACTTAATTATATCACCTGGTATTAAGTTTGACACATGTCCATTTACACATTGCATCCATTACTATTACATTAGATAAAAAGAGCGCTCTGCCCTATACTACCTATGTTAAAGGGCTTGCTGGTTTATTTTTCTTTTGCGCCAGGAGAGCTTACAACAGTCTACATGTTAGATCTCGATGGACGTGAAATAGACATCTCTCGTACCTCCCTTCAATATTTTTATTAATTAAAAAGGTGTTAAAAGTATGCGTGTTGATTGGTATAATTATTTGGTGGACTACGCTTTATAGAACGATAAAATAAAAACGTTAAAAGCGCGTAGCATATTCATTAGATGAAAACGCTATGGTACCAAATTTAAAACAAATTTTATACGGCATCTCTCTTTTTTTATATTAAATTTTTAAAAACATAAGTATATGCAATAAAATCGTACAAAGAAAATATTGATATATAACGTAAAAAACAAAAGTAATCTTTATTCAAAATAGTCATAACTTACCGAATATTCAATTTAATATCGACATAGTTAACTCACAAGTATTACCACAATAAGTGAATACAAAGTAGTCACATTCTCAAATTTAATACAATATATACTTATGTACTTATTTTTTCGATTTTCTGGGGAGTAAACGTTCGGGGCAATGATCATTCGAATTACTGGATGTTTGGGGGAATGGAAGGGAATGAATAAATTATATTAAAAATACGCCTAAACGTTCATCCAAGTTATTTTAAGGAATTGAACGCCTATGAAAAAATCACAGCTAAACTTGTTCATAATAGTTGATCCGGATACAAATCGATAATAGTCTAAATTTTCAATTCTATTCTTTCAGAACTAATATGTTTATACATATGCAAGTATTGCCTAACCAAAAAAACGACTAACTTTTTTTATGTAATTTATGTTTAAGTATATTTTGGATATTAATTTGAAAAGGGGCTTTACTGTAAAACGATTTTACTGATATTTAGTTTGCATAGTACTAAGCACACACCTGTTTTTACATTATCAATTTTATATTCCTCGTATATATACTTTTTTCAAGAAATTTTACAAAAATAAGAATATTCATTTTTGGATACATATCAAAATAGAAACTTACCTTTTCACTTATCTTAAGTTATCTTTTTGAATTAAATGCTTGTTGATAATAATCAATTCGGATTTGGTCGATGAACTTGTAATATCCGTTTTATTGATGAATATAGATTATGCTTATTTTTAATAATATTAACATCCTTTTTTGTTTTTCTTGTATCAGCTTACTGCTTAAAGCATTATTTAAACGTAATCACTTCCGATCTTTCATAAGTTTTATAAAACTTTTCTAACAGTTAACCATTTTGTAACTTAATACAAATGTTAAAAAATCAGCTAGGTTAATACGTTAAACTAAACTAGATATTCTTTCTTATTTTGAAAACGGTTCATTGTTCATTGTGACAAATTGTGACTATATTCAGACTGTACAGAAAAGAATTGGTTTACGCATGACCGCAAAAGCGCGGGAAGTGGGAAGTCTTGCCATATTTCTTCTTCCCGCCTGAAGTTTATTTTTGTTGACTGCCATTATTGACGCCGATTCGCATACTGTTATTTTGTTATATAAAGTTATAGTCTTGACACGATTGAGTATAACTTAAATTTTATTTACTACTTATTACGTTAATCATTATGGAGAACGAAAATATTACAATGCAATCTGATGAGCTCCGAAAAGATGAGACTGAATACATGGAAATTGTAAGTTGCTAAAGTACAAAGATTAACCTAACAGAAATAAATTTGTCGTGACATACGATCCCTCCATTCCATTTATATATACTTGTATTTGATTATTACAAAAATAGTCATTTTAAGTATAATTTCCTTTTTTAGCTTGATATTCAATGTACAAATAAAACGTATAAATTCTGTATATATTTGGTTTTAAATTCGATGTATTTTTAGTCTTAGTCTTATAAAATAGTTATTGTTGTAAATTATATTTTTCCTATCTAATATTTTTATTATTTTACTCTAAAGCATGAAGAGAAAGCATTTATGCAAGAGACTCAAACAATCCCAAAAGAAATTTCTATTTCTCAAAGTATCAGCATTAATAAATCTATGACATTCGATGATATTTTACAAAGCTGCGAATGGGAGGTCGATGATTTAGCCTGGGCTCGCATGAGCATTTACCCTTTTTGGCCTTGCATTGTCACGTATGATCCTAGTTCATTGATGACTTACAAAAAAGTTCAATGTAAGAATTTTACAACATAATATGTTTCCTTATGACTTACTCATTTCTTATAAATAATGTTATCTTTTGATTCACAGCTATTCGAAATTCTAAAACACTCATGATTCATGTTCACTTTTTCAATGATAGCGGTAGACACTGTTGGGTACCTGCGCATCACATGATCCCTTTTGTAGGTATTGAAGATTTTCGAAAAAGAGCTAATATGGTGACTGATATGATACGCAAAAAAGAACCCAAATTTGCTGCAGCATTAACAATCAAACCTAGTACTTTTTTAACTTGGCAAAAAGCAGTGGCAGAAGCTATGGATGTACTTTATGATCTTGATCATTCATCTTTAGAAAATTTTAAGATAAATGCTAAGGATATAGTCAAAGTTAATCCCACTAAAAGTACTATTGCTAGTCGGAAGAGAAAACGAAAATATGATAAAAACACTGCAAAGGTAAGAAATCTGAGTGAAAGTACGTACTTTCAATAACTGATTTAAAAAAACGCTTTTCTAAGGTGACCAAAACCACTGTACAAAGTAATGGATCAAACATAGATTCAGAGATAGATGATCCACAATTAGAAAATTTGAACTTAGAAACTCCTCCAGTTTCACCAGCAAACGAAGAAGATTTACGAGTAGCAGTTTATCAAAAACAAAAAAGAATTTCCAAAATGATTAATAAATTACAGCCACCTGATTTCGAAGTATATTTTGAACGAAATCTGTACACTATCAAAGAACGACATCCTGAATCAAACGAAGATGAGATTCGTGAGTACTTGCAAGATATTTGGAATCAGATGTCAGTAGAAGATAAACAAAAATATCGATCCACTTATAAGATTGAGGCTGATAGTTAATTTATAATACGTTGTTTAATAAAAAGCATTTCCCCATTAAGTAATTTAGATAGGTCATGAAATACTTGAAATCAAAATAATTACTGGATGATATATTATTTTAGAATTATGTTTTGAATTATAAATATTCAATTTGAAGTAATCTTGAATTCACATGCAATTCATTATTTTGATTTCTCATGTCTCACTGATAAAATGTCAAGTAAAATGTAAAAGTTTAAAAGATATGAAACTTACTAGTCAAAACATTCAATTGACAGTTTCTAATAATTAATAATAAAAAATTAATAAATTGTGCCAATTTTAGTTTGAAACGTCAATTGAAAATGCACTATTGCATTAAGTTGAGCTTCAATACATGTTGCATGAAATTATAATTTAATTGAATTCCTGTCAAATTGTACATTTTATTTTATGAACTGATTATGCAAACATTAATGTACGCTAAACTTGTAATTTTCAAAATGTGAGCATTAAAAATTATTTCTAGTAAGTTGCATATCAGAAGTATTCATGATTTTTTCAATTGTTAAATAACTTAATTTTTTAATGAACTCATAAACTTTGTGTATTCCAATATGATTTTAAAAATGATTGATCAATGCACATTCAGATTTGATAATTAAAATATTTTTTTGTCCGCGCAAGACTGAAAGCAAGTGCCTTATGCTAATATTTTCAATCTAGATCAGCTGACTGTAAAGCACGAAAATTAATATTATAAGTAAATTTGTATATTGTGTTTTTTTTTGCTTTTTAAATATACATAACATTATTATTTATATGTTGCAAGGTCACGATGGACTAATTGAATAATTTCTATAACGAATGAATTTGATGTATAAATGAATAAAACGTTAAAGATGTTAGAACTTAGACATTCCATTTTGTGACGAATTAAGTTTTATTTTCAAAAGTTTCAAAAATCCCAAACAACCGGGCATAATGACTGCAATATACATTTACCATATTTTAGACTTAACGTAAATTTATATAGATATGTTTACAAATTGTTACATCTGCAATATGAGTGTAGCTATGAGACTGCAATCATCACAGAATAAAGTAATTTTAAAATAAATTGAAAGTTTTATTTTAAAAACCATAAGATAACCACTAGACCTTGAAAGTAATATGAAATAAACTCAGAAAGTTACCCAATCATGTTTTCAAGTATAATTTTATTCAAAGTAATAGAAGTACAATTTATGTACTAGTATATTAACTTTTGTCAATTATCATTATTAAGTACAGACTGCTCGAGCAAAACTCAGATGCATCAAATAAATATTACAAGTTTGGCAGTTAATCGTTCTTTATTTCGTCTTCAAATTTACTTGAAATCTTGTAAAATAAATAATTTTTATAGTCATAATCGGGCAAAACGGTTATATAAGGGGGAAGATCAAGAGAATACAATTTGCAAAGCAGTAAAATCAAATGAGAATTCGACGTTTACTACGCGTTTATTAATCGTTAATATTATATATTTATATATGTATATTTATATATACTTACAGTTAAACGTTTCGTATGTATACATGAATTATTCGAGCATTTTTCTGTTCTTTTCATTAATATAAGATACATACATGATTCCTCTATTTACAAGGTGCTATCGTCATCGCCCGATTGACACGCTGACGACAGAAAAACTGAAGGCGAGGCGACAGGTCAAGCACCGACAACACATCACAATTTCGGCGGTATCTCTTTACAAGCGCTTTATGTATGTTGCGCGTGTATTTAAGCCTAATTTTGTTTGAGCTTGGCGAAATCGATTTCCGCGTAGTTGAAGCCCTCTTGAACGGGTGTGGGCGAGACCGGCGGAGCACCGCTGACGTCGGGCAAATCGAGACTCGCGTAATGCAGAAGCGTCGCACCAGGCTGCAGTTTCTCGTAGCCCTCGCTGTCGAGTGGACTCGGCGTGGGCGTCGAAGTTGGCGTCGGGGTTGGAGTTGAACTGGGAGTGGGAGAACAGTCGTCGACGACTTTCGGTGAGGTGGGCTTCGGCAGCTGAACGGGCTTGAAGCCCGAAGGCGTGGGGCTAGTTGTCGGCGACGCGGTCACGAGGCGCGGCTTCGACACCGTCAGGTCCGACAGCTTTTTCGTTATCGGGCTCAGCGGATGCGCCTGCTCTTGGGCTATGGAATTCGATATGGCGCGCAGAGGCTCCTTTGTGGCGATCGTGCTGATGATCGAATTGACCGTGTTGCTGAGTTTGCTCGACGGCGTAACGTGCCTATCAACGTTAAAACAGTTGGATTAAAGCGTCAAAATGGCTATTCTTTCGCACCGCGTCAAGCTACCTTGTCGTGGGATTCGTGTGGCTGTCTGGGTTGTCGTGAGCTTTCTTCGACGAAGGACACCCGTCGACTCCAGGCAGAGGACTAGGCGCGGAAATCTTTCTGGTGATGGGCAGCGCGGCGTCGCTGTCGCTCTTAATGGAAGCATTATCGCCGAGCGAGGAAGGCGACTTTGCAGTCTGCTGCGACGAGGAAGAGGCTGTGAAGGAGGAGAACTGCTTGATGGGCGACTGAGGACTGTTCAAGGAGAACGGGAATATCGTGGCCGAGGATCCCGTGGGCGTGGCGCGCGGTGGCGAGGCTGGGGTACTGTCCAAACTCTCGGAAGTGGGGCTGCCGTTGAGCGGCAGGAAGTTCGGCGCTTTCGAGAACTTGCTACCAGCTTGGATGGCGATTGGCAGCGAGCTCTTTTTCTTGCGGTTGTTGTTGTGATGCTGCCTGCGATTGTTGCGATTCAGGCCCAAGCTCATGTTGATGTAGTCTTGCTCCAGGCTGGGCTTGGGCTTGAAGGACATCTCGACGTAGCCTTCCGGTGGTCGTCGCGGCTGCGGCAAGTCCATGGGCGCGGTTCGCGTGCCACCCGGCGGCCCATTCATTTGCATGTAGTCGTCTTGGCAGGGCGACGGTACCTGCTTCGGATTCAGTCTGGAATGCTGCCAGTCCTCTAAGCTCGGCGCCATCCTCATGTAAGACGATTCCGCCTCTTCGACGGGCTTCAGCGAGGGCGTCACCTGCGTGATAACTGGCTTGTGAGCGGACACCATGAGCAGCGAATGATTGTGGTTGTGGTTGGCAGTGGTGAAGTTGTTGTTGTTATTGTTGTTGTTATTGATGTTATTGTTGCTGCTACTGCTGCTGTTGTTGTTAATACGGTTATTCTGCGAGAGATAGAAAGAAAGCTCGTGAATGAGCGCACAGGCAGTTTCGTCAGAGGCTCGGCCAACGAAAGAATTCCAATCGATCAAAGACGCGCGCGTGCGAGAGAAAGAGAGAGAGAGAGAGAGCGCGCGAAATAGTACATCTCGATACTAGCGCGAGAAAGTGATTTGATCCTCTTGCGGACGTTTGTGAAGAGGCCACACGAAGCTGACATCGCTTTCTCGCACACGTGTCCAATTTTTTTTTTATACGATACGATTTTTCGATACGACGCGTGCGAGACGAGATTGGAAGCAGGCTTGCTTTCTCGAGTCTGCGCGAGTCGAGTGCTCGTGCACGGAGTGTCGAAAACAAATGAGTCATAGGTGCGCGGAGTAGCACGTATGCACGAGAGCGTCTGGCAGAGCTGCTCCGAAAACCCACCTTTGCTGGTCCGTTCATGTCGAGGTAAGGGGCAGTGCTTGAAATTGGCGGCTGTCCAGGAGACATATCGACGTAGGAACTGGTATCTGTGGCAGTCGAGTATGATTGCGATTGCGATTGCGAGTGCGAGTGCGAGTAGGAGGAAGGTGGCGAGGTGAGCGCCGCGACGGGCGCAGGCCTGGTGAAGTCGAGCTCCATCAGATCTTCCATCCGCTCAGAGGTGGTCGAGCAGACGGACGTGTGTCCCCAGGAGCTGGACAGCATCGGCGCCGAGTTGGACTTGTTAGAGTGCGAGCTCTCGATGCCAGGCACCAACGGGGCCGTTATCACGTGGGTGAGCCTGGCTATTTCGGGCCTCTTCGAGCGACTACCCACAGAGAAAGCTCGCACGCGATTCGACTCCTGCTGAGCAATGTCCAACCTGCGAACGGAGCGAAGCCCGAGCATTAGCTCGTTGATCGTGACGACCGACGGATCGATCGCTCGCGCATACCTATTTTTCCGATGCCTATTGATGGGCTCGGGCCTCGAGCCGACGGAGTAGGCCCTCGTAGGCCTCGTCTGAAAGTCCTCCCCGGGCGCAAGGAAGCTGGTCACCTTGTCGAGGTGATACTCGGAGAATCGCATGTCGGTGCTGGGGGTGCCGGAGGTAACGGAACAACTGCTCCCGCCATGCTGCGACATGTCGTCGGGGAAGTGGCCGTTGTGGTTGTTGACCGGGTCCATGTCGACATAGCCGTCATCGCCCAGCGGCGCCATCGGCACGTAGCCGTCGCCCAATAGCGAGGCCTCCTCGACGAGCGAGGAGCTGCGCGAGTGCGCGCCCTGCGCCGGGCTCATCGGCATGTACGCCCCGCGCCCCGGGCTCGAGCTGCACGGGCTGTACATCTCCACGTAGGAGCTCTGCTGCTCGTCCAACGAGAAAACAGACGCTTGATCGTCGAGACCAGGAGAGCCGGCGGCGGCGGCGCGCGCGGAGCGCAAGGGGACGAGCGCCGCGAATTACCTGCGAGGGCGAGCAGTGGTACTTGGGCTGGTGGTTGACCGAGTGCGACCAAGGCACGTAGTCGTCGGCGTTCTCCTCGAGAATGACCGGCTCGTCGGGCGTGAGCGAGTGGCCGAACTTGGCGAGCACGCCCTCGTCCATGTTCTCCGAGGCGTCGTCTATGGACAAGGACGAGCCGGCGGAATCCGTGGAGCAGGCGCCCGAGGCCGGGCTGATGGGCATGGAGCCGACCGGTGGCGAGTAGGACATCATCATGCCGGCCCTGGTGTGCACCGAGTGCGGCCTGATCATCAGGTGGCTGGCTCGACCGCCGGTGGCCGCCGCCGCCGCCGCCGACACTACGCAGCAACTTGGCTGACCTTCGCTGCTCGTGCGCGCCCTCGAGGGCAGACTGTCGCACCTGTCTCGCACCGCTGGCACGCCTGCAAGCATTGCGAACGGCAATGAGCGCGTCAGTCGTCACGAGCCATCGACTCTGCGATTTCTATGTAATAATATTGCCGATAGCCACCGTGCAGTAGAGCGGCGTGCACAAAAATCCATAATTCAAAAGCCAATACAACTTATATTATCGATCATTGTTAGTCCCACAGCGTTATCATTCAAATACCAAGGGAGTTAGTATTATTTATTATTTACAAACTGCATTTCCATACACTGTTGGCTTTGCGTTAGCACTGCAGTTTTTTAGGCATTTAGTATTAGCTACAGAGTATGAGAGAATATATGTATATATATATGTCAGTAGCTCATGAGCTAGCACGAGCCTCGATCAAGGCTCTCGTCGCACTCTCCTCCAATGTTGTTGTTAAGGTCAAAAAGTTTTAGAGATGAGGGAGAGATGCAGCGAATCATATATATATATATAATATATATATGCGTACACTGATACACATCGGCAGTGCTGTGTGCGGCTATGACAACAATTTTCTCGCTTCTGTTTTTCGTGGCCTATACGTTAACGACACACTAACAATTAAAAACGCGTGGCGTTTCGTTGCCTTGATCGAACACTCGCGGTATCAAAGTTACATTGACAAGTTAGAGAGCGTTTTCAGAGTGACAAGCGATACGCACATCGCCGGACTGAAAAAGAGACCATACTTTAGTAGGGTCGCGCGGCCATGTGGCTCTCAATATCATCTCGCGACATTAAGCTCACTCGAGCGCTCGCGTTATTAATACGGCGGCCAATTTACACTGATAGCATACGTTTGTTGTGCGCAAAAAGGCAAAATCGATGGCATTACATTGAAATTGTCGAACAGTGAATGAAATGAATAACAACGTAATGATACGCGTGTTCAAGTATAAACACGCGTGCGGAATGACGCGTACATAACTGCTCTTCTCTTCGCACGACAAAAAGAAAAAAGACAACAATGTATATGGCTATAATAAAAGAGGCGATCAATCGCACACGTGTACACGCACGCACAGCATATATGTGTATCTATATATATACGTATATATTGAGAGAGGTTAGGTCGAAGGCGAAATATGTGTTACAAAAAAGAGAGAGAGAGAGAGAGAGAGAGAGAGAGAGAGAGAGAGAGAGAGAGAGAGAGAGAGAGAGAGAGAGAGAGAGAGAGAGAGAGAGAGAGAGAGAGAGAGAGAGAGAGGAAGAGAGGAAGAGAGGAAGAGAGAAAAATGATCTATGAAAGAATGAAAAAATGGTAGAAAGCACGATGATGACGTGTGAGAGAGCGTTGCATGCGACAAGTATACAAGTTGGAATTTTCCTGTATGCAAAAGAATCTGATTACGTATTGAGAAGAGAGAGAGAAAACATACTGTAGCCTAGGATTGAGTATAATTACTAAGCATAATGGCGTAGAGAATCCACATTTGACATTTATCGAGTATAGAGAAATATAGAGAGAGAGAGAGAGAGAGAGAAAGTAGACGGATGTCGAAACCAAAAATCTGAAGGATGTCAGAAAAAAATCAAGCAAAAATACTCGTGTGTTTGAAAGAGACAGGCATAGAGAGCGACAGAGAGGTAGAGAAATACATACAGCGTAAGACAGATCTTTTGGATGATTGCGTTTGATTGATAGCATTGGCGGCAAGGGGCAGCGACAGGGTTCTCTGATGGAATATTGTCGCGGTAGTATTATTGGTAGTGCTTGTGGTAGTGGTGGTGGTGGTGGTAGTGGTGGTGGTGGTGGTGGTGGTGGTGGTGGTGGTGGCGGCGGCGGTGGTGGTGGTAGTGGTAGTGCTCGATGACGATGATGTTGTATTGGCATGAGTGGATTGGGATACATTGTCATTGGCGGAACAGGGGATTGGATGACTCGCTACCGAATGTCGACGTCTATTCGTAACGCCAGCAGCGTCGCTGCTTTTAGCGTAACCGAGCCGCATCCCCACGATCGTCCCGTTCTGCTGCTCGCAACTGCTACCGCAGACTGTCGCTGCAAAGTTTTGATCCACCGTGAGCCCAGCGCATCTTTGACAACGACAAACAGCAGCTAACTCTTTGAGCCGCATTTAGCAATTATGCGCCTGACTTCGTCAACGCTTCCATCATCAAACATTCCAACCATTTCAATCTTGAGTCGCACAACCACCGAGTGCTTACCATTCCGATCACGCTGCGCCCACTGCTTTTCTATCATGTTTCGCTGGTCGCTCGCTCCTTAACCCCACCCCCAAACTATTTACATTTTTCGATTAATTTCTACGTCGACGAGTAGATAGTTTCATAAAGCGTGTGGCGTGTGTTTGTGTCTGCGTAATTTACTGTTGTGTATAGCCAGCTTTTTGTCCTAAACCCAACCATTCTCTGGCAAAATAATCTCTATTGATTGGCATGTAAAGCAAATTAGATCTACTTATATATGTATGAGATCAGCAAATTCTAAAGAAATATAGAAAATAACTAAATAAAAAAAGAAGATTCGATATGAGCTAAAGCAACCAGTAGGTAACATTGCAAAACTTTTCTTTTCAAGGACCAAAGGTTATATAAGTATATGGCAAATAGCAAAAGCACCTCAAATATTTTCCACATCTAAATAGCTTGTAGCATTGGAGTGGATTTTTTCTGCCAAATGATGTTTAAGAAAATAGACATTGCTTAAAATTTTGAGCAATCCAATGCCGATGACTTTTAGCGATTCCACGCAGATGGAGAAAGCCATTGAAATGAAAAAAACACGAAAGAAAAGCCACAACGATTTCTCTCTGCGTGGAGATATTACATGTAGTTTCCAACATAATAATAACACTTAAATCTATCTCTCCTATATTGGAATCAATCAAGTTGCACGAGCACGAGAGAAAGATAATTGAATAAAAGAAGCGTACAACTACTGTGACAAAACAGACCCGTAAGTGTATTGGTAGTAGAAGTAGTCTGTGACTGACTACACTGTGAGGGGGCGGATGCAGTGACGTTCTGCTCCTGTAACGCTCCGACTTGCTCCTCGTGCAGCCTCTGTTCCTCTGTAAAGCCCGCAACCCACGTGCGTTACTCATTCAAGCTATTTTGACTATTTTTATCCACTTTCTTTTTTTCGCGTTGAACAATTATACACGTTCTTTTTTTATTTTCTTTTCGATGTCTTTTCACTTTTTTTCTTTACAGCTTGTGTGATTAATGAATTATGTGCTACTAATCTGCACCATACTATGTATCGTGATATTAATGATTAAAATAGATGTTATGACACTACAGACACGCAAAAGACACTGTACACAAAAAGAATAATTCAATTGTTTACAGCTCAATAATATAAAAATCTATATTATTTAATACAACGTTTTGATAATTTGTTTGCATATTATTTGTAATTATCATGAGTCAGCAATATTTAGCACAGTATGACAAACAGTTATTAAAACTTGCACAGCAAATACTGATGAGTCACTAAGCTGTGATACTATGTAGCAAAACAATTGCTGACAATGAGGTAATGATTTGAAAGTAGAGAAATGGTGTCGCATTTGTGGTAGAAAAAACCATACCTAAGGGTGAAAAACCATGCAGTTTTTGCGCAGTATGTCTTCTTTGAAGAACCGATATCGGTTTGCTGGCCTCATTTGCCGAGGAGCTGCGCATCCTCTGCCTGGGACCGTCATCTTTGACAGTGCTCGAATTAGTCATAGCATTGTTGATGGCGTGATGCATGTTCTGCGCAATGTTATTGTCCTCAACCTCCATCCATAGTTCACCACCGCCAGCAATGGCAGAACGCCCCACCTCCATGTAGAATATGCGGTCCATAGCGCCAGACCTCCTGATGCAGCTCAACTGAAAGCGAATAAAAGCACTGTTAGATAGCCGAATAAACGCTTTCGATAGCGCGATACTCACTGTGAACTCAATGGAGTCGGATTTGTCGTCCGATCCAAGTCTGACGAGACTGAGAACGCGATCGGTGAGGCATAACCTGTAGGGTCCCGTAATGTTTTTGCGCTCGCCCAGGCCCTTCTTCTGCATCTGGACTTGCCACACGTGCTCTGGAAACGGAAGACACATTGAGACCAGCCGACGCGAATGACCGCGAATGGCCGCGAACGATCGGGAACGATCGCTGATCAGCGAGCACGGGAGAACTCACCGAACGTAGGCCGTGGCTGCTCTCCGTCGGGTTGATCGCCGTTCTGAAGCAGCAGGAGTGCCTTGAGCCACTCGTCCAGATCGCGCTCGTTGTCGAGCATCAGGCAGAAGCAGTCGTCCTTGGTGTAGAGCGCAATGACGTGTTTGTGCTTGGTATCCCGGCGCTTGTTGATGTTGAAGCAGCTGCGCACGGAGATGCTGCGCTTGGGTGGATGCTTGGCGTCGTACTTCTTCTTGCTGTCGTAGTACTCGAGGCAAGCGGGATGCCCCGAGGCCTCGGCCCGCAGCACGAAGTACTTCTTCTTGAGGGTCTTGAGCTTCTTGAGGTGGGCCTGCAGGACGACGGCGCCCGGCGACTGGGAGGGGGGCGCGGGGGAGGACATGCTGCTGGCGTGGTCGGTGCCGCTGGCGTTAGCTCGCAGAACCGAGCGAAGCAGCTGCCTCGTGGAGGGGAGTGCGACAGCGGCCGTGTTCAGCTGGTGGTGGCCCAGGTGCGAGCTGTGGGCCTGGGCGGCATGGCAGGTGCGAGTAATGGTGGAGCTGCCTGCTACGTGTGAGCACGTGTCGCGGCCGTGGCGGCGGCGCTGGGGCTGCGCGCAATCTCCTTAGCGCCGCTCTCTCTCTCTCTCTCCCTCTGCTCTGCCCCTGTTATTGTTGTTATTATTATGGCGTTTGCGTCTGTCGCTCTCGCTCCTACGGGCTGTGCGGGCGCATAGGTGCGTCTCTGTTGCCGCGCCCTAGACAGCGCCCGTGCGCGTCGCGGCGCTCTACGCCGGCCAGCTTAGGGGAGCGACTGCTCGGGCCTCGTAAGCACCATGCCGTCCGCCCTGTTTCTTTTCGCTCGCGTGCTTTCGCGCCGTCGGCAGCCCGCCGCCGAAGACTGCTCTCTTTTCGCAATTGCGTCGAATCTTCGGTTCACCTGAATTGCCAAGGCCAGCGGTACTTGCGTGCGCAATAGGCGCCGAGTTGACGGGCCAAACAAGCACACGGCGGCTGCTCGCGATTATACTCCTTCGCGGCAGGCGCCAGCCACTGCGGACACGTTGTCTGTCTCGCTCCCTCTCCTTCCTTCTGCTGTTCGCACACCACGCACTCGCGCGCGCACTTTCCTCCGACTCACTCTCTCTCGCTTCCACGAATTGCTGGCTTGTTTTTCCGTGCCCGATGCGCACGTGAGCCGCGAGCCCGAGCACGACGCACTTGCAGCGAATTTTATCGCAGGTGAGCTTCCGAGAGAAGCTGCGACGTGCACACGAGGCCAGGTGTTGGCTGGCGGCTCTTTGCTCTCTCTGCTCTCTCGCTCTCTCTCCCCTTCGCTCTTGGCCGTATGTGCTAGTACCGGATGTCCGCGAGACTATGCACTACTCTCTCCCTCTCTCGAGCTCTGACTCTCGCCGTCCGCTGTCTCTGTCTCTCTCCAGCGATCTCCGGATACGCCAAGTCTCGTCGCACTATTTACGTCGTGGGATCCTCGTGGGCACAGATACGTATGCGAGCGTGCGACGACAACGAAGAGCGTGAGCAGGCAGCCAAAACAGACTGTCGTTTCTTCTTGCACTGCGATGTAAGCAACACTGCACACACGCGGCCTGATCGAATAGCTGGCGACAAATCGTCGATCGAAGGCACACTGCAGGCGACACTCGTTTGCGTAGCACTTGCGCGAAATACCGTCGGATTTAGACAGGCTGAGCGGTAACGCGAGGACGGGCACTCGTGTCCATCTTGGAAGTTGGAAAGGTCATGTGTGTATGGCAAGCTTCGCAGTTGTAAACAAGCTGTACGCAGGCGCTAACTACTCGAATGGCGGCGGCGGCGACTGCGCGCGTAAGCGCGAGCTTCCACTCTCGCACACTTGCGTGGCGGCACAAACTATATACGAACTAGACTATGTGTATACGTATATATATATATATATATATATATATATACATACATATGTATCTATCGGTGTGCGTCCGTGAGAAGAGAGCGCGCTACTTGATACTCTCTCGTACAGCCGCAACGCATGCACACACTACCACCATTACTAAGCTTGTTATTCAGCGGCGACGATGCAATTCCTCGTCAGCGCGTTAGCGTGTACGGGTGTGATGTGTACATGTGAGAGACGCGTGGTTGAGCCCTTTAATGAAACGATGCTCTCTGGCTGCGCCACGTAACGTAACTACATAGTACGCCATAGCTATGAAACAGAGAGAGAAAGAGAGAGAACTGCTCGTTTGCTGCCTGCCTGGCTTTCACCAACTTGTTTTTGTAGGGCTGCAGTCTGCTATGTTGCGCAGACTGCGGTTGCTCTGTGATACATGCTCACAATTTACACCTCTATCTCTCAATTGTGTGCATACGTGCTCTTGCAAAGAGTACAACACATATACGTGTACACAGAGAACGCGGCCTCCCCACGCCAACGAGGCAACTACGTCGTGGCCGCGATCCACACGTTGGTATACCTATGGAGTATGTTTGTTGAAACGCGCGACGCGCATATCTATATGCGTACGTGTGTATGTGTAGACATTAACTTTGCTTTGGGATGCTTTTGCTATATATGCGCGTTGTTATTGCTTAGCTGCCCCGCTCTCCGACTACCACGTGTTCCCCTACTATACCATCTCTCGATCATCATCTCTTGCTTATGCGCTCCAAGCTAACACTGTGCACTCTCTCTCTCTCACTCTCTCCTCTCTCTCTCTCTCTCTCTCTCTCTCTCTCTCTCTCTCTCTCTCTCTCTATCTCTTTCACGAGCAAGAGGCTCGCGTACATATTTTTGTTGATCTAACACACTTCACGCACGATTTGCTGATCATTTTAACTTTTCTTAGCAGCCACTATGCACCTTTTACTGAGCACTATCTCTCTCACTCTCTCTCTCTCTCTCTCTCTCTCTCTCTCTCTCTCTCTCCTCGAGCGACGGATATTCCATCGATTTGGCACTTTCATTTATTGCTAAACCGTCTTTCTCCTGTGTTACATATTTTTCTCTTCTTTTTTCCTTCAACTGCACGATCAATTATAGACATACGTAACAGGCTATTTTTGTTTAATTAAGTTTGTTTGTGCCATTCGATGGAAAAACACACGCTCGATAAACTGACGAAATCCAACTGAAATGATGACGTATTCTTTTATTTTATTGCACTCTCACGTTGGCAAACAAATTCATCTATAAAATTTATTGTTAAAGTTCGGAGATCATACACTTGTATGAATGTTTGTTAAAATGATAAGTAAAATATATTAAGCTAATTATATTCAATAGTGTAATTTATAGTTCACTGGTAAGCAGTAAACGTATAAACCATTAATGAAAAATAAATTAACCCAAGCCTGAATGAATTTTTCAATTTGATAATTGTCATTCAGCAATTATTACATACCTGAAATCATAGTTACAAAAAATTAAGTAAATACTTCACAATTCATTTTACTCAAGTAACTCAATAATAAATACGTTCGGCCAAGAAAAAGAAAACAAATAAATTTGTTGTACTTTGAAATAGTCAAGTATGAAATTGCAATTACTACAACAATCGAATCCAAAATTGTTAAAAAATTTAAATTCAAGTGGTTACATGAAGTATTATACGTCAGATGAATAATATATATCTTACATTGACACGTAACTCAATGCAGCGCGCTAAAAGAAATTAAATAAATACACTTTTTAAAAGTACTTATTAAAAATAAATGATTTTAGCAAACATATCAATTGTGAAAATTTCTAGGAATAGGTAAGTGAATTTATGTATCAGTAAAGGTACTATACAAGAGAAAGGGCTTGATCTATAAAACAGGTAACAAATTGCGCTAAAAGTACATGAGCGCGCCATCTGACGGTCAATTCAAAAGTGGTAATTTCTATTCGTAAATCTAATGCGAATATAATTGTAGATCACTGATTTACTCACATTTACGTTTTATTATTTACATGTCAAAATGATCATAAACGTATAGATTTTATTATAATTATAAAATATTACATGATATGTTACTTCAATCACTTGAGTTACTTCAATTATACAATTAAAAACATAGATAAAGGAATTTAAAATATTATTAGAGTAATAATTATGATATTGAAATAATAAATAATGAAATTGAAGTAATCCTTCATAATATTATTTCAAAATGCGTTTAATCTAAAAATATTTTATTGTTAGTAGAACATATCCGACTGAATCATCGTATTAATAATTAATTTATTTTCATTAAAAATCATTAAATTTTTTAATAGAGTAATTACTTCACGTTAGAATATGAAGGTGCATTGTGAATTAATTAAAATTAAATTTTTTTAGTTGTAACTGGAGCTTCTCAATTTCTAACTACAATCCATTCAGTGGTGACCCGGCAGTTTCTTTGGTACAGTCAATCAAAGTATGTAATGAAAACATACAATAAAACTCGGCTTAGCACTGATTAATAATAATATAATGATTGCTTGATGATTGCGTCCAAATAGACACATTTAGACGTTTACTTGATTTATTCGATTACGCCTAAAACCACTTTTAAGAAATATATCAATGGTTTAGATCATGATTTTATAGCTTCTATGTCTCTTACACTTTTGTTTGTTAAATATACAGTACTATTACAGCAATATTCACTTTATCATCAACGAATAAAGAATTTGAGTCGAGTTGATCGATTTCGCTTGGCAGGATTTTAACAAAAAAGGTCAAAGAAGAAAAGAGAGAAACGACAAGAAACTAATAAGCTAATCGCCGAGGATAATCCTTAAAACTCCTATTCCCTTTTTAAATAGGCGTGTGAGTAATACCGAGAAATTATTTAAGATTAGAACAAGTGTCACCGAAGCAATACTGAAAAATGAAGAAAAAAGTCCCGGTAGGTCTTTAGCATCACACGAGCCACTTGCCGGAGACTAGTATACGTCCATTTATTAAAAGAAAAATTAAAAAAAACAACAATTGAATTTTCACAAAATTTGGACTTATAGCAGTTTCCACCTAAATCAAATCAAACTAAATATCTTGGGAGAAAGAGAAACTAGCCGACACGCATCTATGAAACTGTTACAAAAAGGAACTTTGCCTTTCTGTAGTTCTGTCTCGAGTACATATATAATAGCCCGGGGAAAAGTATACGATTCATCAATTTCGTGTTGTACAATTGCAGCTCGTTCGATCAAACCGAAAATGTGTTCTTTAACACAGCATTACCTGTCATTTTAGCTAAACAATTGAAACTCTATGTTTATGACAAAATGTGACTTCATAAATTACTTTTAAATATTCGGCTTGATCAAACGAACTACAATTGAATAATACTACATTTTTGAATCGTGTTTTTTTTCTGCGTTATTACACGTACTCGAGGCGAAACTGGGAAGGAAAATTTTATATATACATGCGGAGGGACCTTAAATATTTTCATGTATTCTCTTTTTAGATATTGATAATAACTTTTTATATGAAATGCACAATCGCTTAAGGTCCAACAGATCTCCTATATTTCTTATTAATTTTACAGCTGCCTAAATATTTCTTTCAAGTCCCGGAGGCTACCAAATTTTACTTAAATTGTTAATCAGCAATTGTATAATTAAACGAAGATATGATTTATTATTGTCACATATTTTTAATAGCAAACGATCATGTAACTTAAAATTCTGGAGGCGGAAACGGAGATTAATTTTAAAAAATTTTAACAAAACTTTATGAAAATACATTTATTTTTAAGACAATGTAGTACAAAATTAATAAAACTAGCAACTTTACGAACATTAATGAGTATACAAATGCTCCATCAAAAAATAAATATAATAAAAAAATAATTTAAGTATCTACTAGATAGATCTAGCATATATAGTCACTCGAAGCATGTTTAGTTTAAGTAATTTACCAATTATGGCATGGTGAGGTAAATGGGGAATTATGAGAAAGGATTACTCACTTTATCTCACCTGAGCTTGTTTTTAGTTTATAAATTTTGTAACTCTTAACAATGGCACTTTTTACTCCTCAATAATATACGACAGCTACGAAAATCGAACTAGTTTCGTATGTTTAACTCAAAACAATTATAGAAGTTCGTATGACTAAGTAAAAAAGTAATCCTTTGGTTACAATCATATTTAATTATTCTTTTCTTTCAGTATTATTTGCACTAACTTAAAAAAATTGAACTTAAAAAACTATCTAGCGTGCAACCATTTCGAGGTAATATATTTTGATCATTTTCAAGTTTAAGAATGTTTAAAGCATTTAATAATGAATTAAAAGTTTTTAATCCAAAAATTCACTGCTTTAAGAGCAGTAAAATAATATTTAGAATATAAATAAAATATACTAAAGTTTCTAAATGTGGAATATACAAATGAGAAAAAACAACGATGAAAAGGTTTCTTAATGACACTTATAAATATCCGTCGAATGGTAAAATTTCAGTGTTCTGTAAATGAATTTCTTATGCAAAAATAAAAAAAATATAATTATTTACTGAAAAAAGAAACAATATTGAAAGTAAAATGATAAACTCAGAGTTCATTATTAAAGTTATACCCATTCAGAACTTATAAATGAAGGCGTAACTGCAGTGATCACCGGAAAAACTCGGTTGCTTACCACCAACAATCTACTTTCATCGTTACGAATCTCGGATATGTAATTATTAACTCGTTCTTGATCGATAATTTCAGTTAGTTTTTTTTTCAAGTCTTAGTACCACTGCCGCTACACAGAACACTTCGAAATTCATTAGGCCTAATGTTAATAACATTTATTGCTGGTAATTTTTTCGAGCATCTGTTATCTATTTAGGTAAATCATGTTTTCGGAAGGAAATTCAGAAATAATTATTTTAACATATTAAAGTAATTTTGCATAAATAACTTCAAGATTCTATCGTAGAAATAGGTGCTATACATAACATGCTCTATCCAGGTAATGAATAATTTGTAACAAGTAGCTTAAAAAATGGAAATGTCAAAATGAAAAAATGTAGCTCAGTCATGGGTTAAACTTGAAAATGCGTCAATACTTTTTTTGAACAGAACTCAACTCTAAGTCATTCACATTTGAAAATTAATATTGAGAAGAATCTTAAATAAAAATTACTGCTAATTATAAAAAAAAACTTACAATAACCAACTATTTAATCTTTGTTACGTTGATAATAAAATAAACTATTCGTCACTTACGTATTACTATATAATCAACGTGGTGAAAAACGAGTCATAATATCGAAGTATTTTGTTATACAAATGATAACAATTTCATTGCCTTACAAATAATATAATAAATTGTTAAGATGTTGGCTTGGTTCCGTCTTTAAGCTCTGACCAACTAGATATGCAAGCTTATGAGCATACTGACATGGAGCTGGAACTCTAATTGTACCTGGCCAATTATAGTACAAATGACATAACTTGTAAGTAAATCGTTGAATGTAGTCAGTCTTAGATCCAGATGAATCATAGAGTACAACGTAGTGAGTTGGAGTTACGGTACCCTGTTTAACTAACTGTGGAACAAGATAAAAATCATACAAATAACGGCGAGTAATGACACTATCTACAATCGTTCCTGGTGCAGGGTTACTTAATTGTTGCCCACGTGCCTAAAAAAAGATTTGAATTATGTATAGAACGAAAAAAATCTCACATGAACATTTTATGCTATTTATAAATTATTTATTATATTACGTACTATTTCGAATATACGTGTATTGACTCTCTTTTGTACAATTACCACAGTTAATTTTGGCTTGTAGTTTGGATCCAACATCGAGCAAGTTTCTAGAAATTGTTTAACTTCATAATTTTTTACAACATCTAATTCTCCATCGCCAACACCATCTCTATATATAAATATTCTATCAGGGTATTGATCGTTTTTCTGTAATAAATAGAAAAGAAATTGTTTATATAATTATTATTTTGGTAAGAACATTATAGACTTAAAACGTAAAAATGTTAATCTACCTCACGATATACTTTTAAAGCTGAAATTAAACATTGTTTCAATAGATCTATCAATTCCTGATGATGCTGCTGCATACATACTCGGCTGTGCCATGATGTAAGTAATGTATCCAAACTTGCAACAAAACCAGCGACACTTCCTCCTGACCTTTGGTCGGGTCCACCATGATAAACATCAATACCACATACCATGGAATTTTTCTGAAAATCGCGATTATATTATCAGAAATTTTCAGAATGACAATGTCAACAGAAAAAAATATGATGACTTACGAAAGGATTTTGAAGTGCCCATAAAGCTCCACCAAGTTTGCAATTGATTTGCAATGCAATTTTTTCCGTCACACTTTTTATCTTATCTGGTCTGGAAATCGTTTTCGAGATGATTACTTGGGAAGGAACAGGAAAATCAATGCAGCAAATCCTGTAAATGTTATGTAACATCTTGATTTCTTTCATTGTATAACACAGAGAAGAAAAATATGAATAGAGTTAAATTTAAAGGTTGAAGTAATAAAAAAAATGGCTTGATATTGTTTTAAAAATATTACAAGGATCAACTTATCAATTTATACATTGAAATTCATACGCAAACTTTCATATTTCATGCTTTAGAAAATAATCTCTGAACTTATAAATTTAACTATACTTTAAAATATGCTATTGTTATTGTTATTGTTATTATTATTATTATTATTATTATTATTATTATTATTATTATTGTTGTTACTTTTAGAACTACGTTCATGTGGAACGCTGCAGAGAAGTATGCTAGAATAATCTATTTTGAACAGCGAATAATGAAATCAGATTTTATATTCAACGTACTTTCTAAATTACTGAACAGTTTACAAGAATACTCCCAATATTTACAAAAAAAAGATTAACCTTCCGCATTTATACTTTGTACATTATCCCAAATCATTCCTCAATGAGTAATTTGTAATTATTACATATTTTGCTTTTGTTACATTTTAATTGATTAATTAGTATTACATTAATATATTTATACGTTGATTTATTAGCAATTTTTTAAAAGTATATTAGACGGTTGACAATTATTAATATTACATTTCAAAACGAATACTTCTTCAGTATAATAAAATAAACCCTTTCTCTAGAATTAAAAATAGTAAGATCAAATTTTAGGATGTACACAACAATATAAGTAAAATAAATAAATTAAATTTATGACTTACCTTTTCACTGCTGTATATTTGTCTTGTCTAAGTGATGGAAATATTATTACAACCATTTCCATGGTTCCAGAGCCATTGTTGTTCAAAAGTTTTTGCAACTCTTGCACGTAGGTATTACTGTTATCATCTCTCAAAAATATTATTACTGGATCTCCTATTCTAATTTTTACTCTTTCACATACTTTTTTGAATGTTTCTAAGAAATCTCTTGCATTTTTATCATTGCGACGTGGACATATTATTGACCAGTACTGCATATTAGGCTAAAAAGGAAATACATAATAACTTTGTAAAAATTACATTTTTAATGCAAGCAAAATATATAAAAAGAATTAAAGTCTCAGGAGTACTAACAGTTCTCAAAACTGCACTATTTGTTGCTGCTTTACCCCAATCAGCATTGGTTGACTTTATTTTATACTCATTACCAAATTTAAGCTCTTCAGGATCTAACAACCTTCCTTTCAGTTGTACTGTGTCATCTTCAAGCGTCAATCCCCAGTCAGAAAGAATCTTTCGAGTTACCTCATTTGAATTCACTTCTTTTATGAAATTCTTTATGACTTCTTTGCGCTGTTCTGGATTTACTTTGGTTACTGTAGCAAGATCTTTAGTGATTTTAAAATCTTTTCTAATGCTATCAGTAAGCCCTGCTAAATAGCATAGTTCAGGTACCAATAAAGACAACTTTTCAACAGTCTAAAATTATTTACAATCCAAAAACATTTTAAACAATTTTTAAACAATTTTGTTCTAAAATAAATTATTCATCGACATTGCAAAAAATATGTCAGTTGATACCTCGCCTGTAGATTTTTTTTCTTTAGATCTAGTTATTAATAAAGGCTGATCAAAGTCTTGTATTTTAATACCATGATGTTGTTTATAATAATCTACCAATGTAATTTCTACTCCTTTCCTCTCAAATGTAGTCATTGGACTTGCCTCCCAATCTATGTCATCAACTCTATATGTTCTGTTATTATAACGCGTCAAAACTGATGTTCCAATAACTTCCATTGAAATATTCCTTTTGAAATTTGCCCTATCTTTGCCGTACATATCAGTCCTACAAAATATAAAATCGATTTGCATTGACACTGTACTTATAAAATTATAAAACATTTATTACTTACATCAAATCCCTAACAGTGTCTAGTCGCATCACTCGATGAGCAGCGTCCAAATTCAACTTCAAACCACCTTCTAATTCATTTATAGCTGTTATGTAGCCAGGCCATACTTCAAGACGATGTTGATGAATCTTGTGGGCACATGATGGATTAAAGTCGTGTCTACCAATTCGAACTAAGCTCAAAGCTTTCAAAACTCTGTTCATCAAAGTATTAAAGAACGATATGTTTTCTTTCATAGCCATTTTTTTTTTGAATATAACTGTGAGAGTTACAGTAGATTGATCTGTTGGATGGATAGATTCAAAAACAGTTCTCTGAAAAGAAAAATTCATAAATTTAAAATTTTGAGAATTAAATGATAAAATTTGACAATGTAATTTTTACCTCTTCATCTAACTGCACAGGCAAGTATAAAAGAACTCCATCAAAAGTCTTAACATTACCTAATTCATTCAAATGTTGATTCAAAAGCCTTGATCTCAGCGAACGTGAATCAATATCTGGTGAAAATTTTACTTCGTATTGGTACATTCCTTTACTCTCATCAACTTTCAGAGTAACATAATTGGTTGTTAGAACAACTCTAAAAATCATGAAATATACTTTGTCATTATGGTGATTCAAGTTTTGAAAAACTATTTTTCTATTTACGGTTTTCCAGATACTCCTTGACGAGAAACAACTTCTGGTTCAGATGTGATGGAAGTTTTTGTTTCTTCAAGTGTTATAGATCCTAATCTTCCAGTAACACCTGATAGATCACCAGAACTTGAAGGTGCTTGAATTGTATCTACAACTGACCTATAGAACATACAAGTATTTTATGTCATTTACAAAAACTAATTCAAATTTTAATGGTCAAATTGTAGTTTTACTATTCGAAATAATTTTGATAGAAATGGGCTTATGACGAAATCTTAGAAAGCGTAACCTACATTTTTTTGAAAGCACTTAAAATATTCCCTCGACCTTGACCAGTTAAATTTGATGAAGATGATGCTGTAATTTGTGAAGCTTTCGTTGATGCTACTTGCGAAGTTTGTAAAGTTGTTGTAGATGCTAGGGGTGATGAATCTGAATAAGCTCCTGTTCTTTTTAATTTTTCTAGAAGATTCCCACGGCCTCTGCCACTAGAAACATTTGTTGTTTCTGTTTTCTTAGCTTCTATTTCCCGTTGTAGTTTTTCTAATTCCTGTCTTCTTTGTTCTTCTTCTCGTGCTTTGTGTTGTTCTTCATTCTTTTTCCTCATCATATCTAGCAGATTGCCACGACCTGATCCTCTGCCCGCCATCTTCAAAAATATTAGAGTTAATTATAGTAATTATAAATATAATATAATATATAATTACAATTATCAGCAATCATCTTTTATATAAATATCCTTTGTTTAGTTAGAAAAAAGAACTTATGAACTTATTATAAATTTATAAGTTTATTAGACTTTTACCAAAAAAGTTTATTTAGATGGAATCATTTAGTTAATAATGGAAATAAAATTTTTTGAATAACAATAATTTAATGTTAATTCAAATTATAAGAAAATTGATTTGATTTCATAAATTAGCATTTTGAACAAGAATAAAACATTTTTGATCTATCTGATGTAATTAAAATTTGATTTCTTTTGTATTTTTGCAGACGCATAAAAAGTTTTTATGGCCATGTTCTACAAAATGTGATATTTTTTAACATTATAATTTTGTAGAATATTCTTTCATCAATATAATTCAATATAATTTTCTCAAAAAAAAAATATGACACAACACAACTAAGTTTTGCTTATGTAATTATTATTAATTGTATTATAAGTTTAGAAATACAGTTTCCTGGTAGAATCATGTAAACAATTAACTATTTCACAGAATTTATCTAATAAAACAAATTATGAATAAGACAATTGAATTGTATGAAAACCTTTTTATCATTTCAAATAGCATTGTATTTATTAACTCATAATAAGAATAATTAAATAACTGTTCTTATGATTATAGTCATCCAGCTAACAATCAAATAAAATTAATTATAACAATCAAATTAGATTACAAAATTTGTTATACCATTACGTATTTATTTTTAGTTTTTATTTCTTTAATGAATAATTACATTTTAGCAACTAAACTATTTATTAAAACAATATAGCTCACAATTTTTATTTGTCATACGATTAAAAAAAATTTAGAATAAATTGATTTGAATAACTTTTATTGTAACTAATATTTTCAAGAATGTCAAAGATATTGTAACTTTAATAAAACTTTGTTCAATCTAGATTGCATTTCAATTTGAATCTGGAATCTGTACAAAATATGTGTACATACAAATACATGTACATATATACATATACAGATAAGTGGAAGATTTTATTTAAAAGAACGTTTATATTTATTCAAAGTATCTGAATAACTGAATATTGTTTATTAAACATATAATCAGACTTGCTATTTTAGTGCTTTTTAATGTTTTCAAACATTTATCTACAAAATCAAAGAAAATCTATAAAAAATTACAAAATATCATTATGAGTGTGATGACAAATTAGCTCAATATCAACAGGGGTGGTTTTAGATAATCATTGATTTCTCAAGTTATATTTACGCATTTAAAGATGACAATTTTGATTTTATATTTCATCAATTTTGTAGTAAATACAATTGATACTGTCTTATATAAAACATTTTCTGTTAACATTTCACAAAACACTTTTTTTACTGTTATCTCAGCAGTTCTTTTCAAATACGAGTGCTACCTGTGTATAATTTATAAAAAAACAAATGGAGTTGAATTAGTTGGTTAGATTGCTTGTTTTTCTTCTTATCTCTTATAAAGGAAATGAGTGCTATTTTTTTTATTTACATTATTTACATGATAGTATAATTTTAATTATGCTGTTAAATTGAAAAGATCAAATTTCAATGTTTTTCAATTTCCTTCAAGTTTGAATCATCAAATAGAATAATTTAGTTGTATATTTTCATTATATTTTTTAGTTTTATAGAAGCATTTTGGTTGAGTATTGTTAAAATTCAGCATTCAATAAGAAATTATGTTCTAAAAACAATGTTTATAGCTAAAATATGACATGTAATGCTTTTGCATAGTTCTCAACGAAGAATTGATTGAATATCGATAACTATGGTCAAAAACATTAAAAAATTTCATGAATATTAGTAATGATAACTTAAGAAGTAACACATTTTATATATCAACATAGGCTTTTCATATCTACAATATATTCATGTACAATATAAATATATGAAAGTATACAAATTATCTAATATAAACTTTTTTTAGTTCTTGTCTAAATTAAAAATGAAATCTCATGAAAAAGCTTGAAAAGTTTTAACTACGCATTACGTTCTGATCAAAAATTTCTTTCAATAAAACTTGTTTCGTCACGTGTTTTAAAAAAACAAATAATGGATGTCATAAACAACTATGTTCATTTTGCTTAGAGTAAAGAACTTTATTTTAAAAATGGGCGTTCTACGCCTCTACGCATTCTTGGCGAGACAAAGGATGTAAAAAATGTGAATACTCTAGCGTCCATTGATGGCTTGAGTGAGTGACACTATTATCAAACCGAAATTTACCGTGACTTTTGTTAAATTTCAATCCAAGACACATCCAAGAAAGCTCAGCAGCCCACAAATGTCTGCGTTTAGGATTTTCTGAGAAAATGAAATAAATGAAAAATTACAACCTCTCAAAGTCTCAACCAACACTTCAACACGATGACTAGTGGCTGACGACCGACCAGCGGCTGCCAACTGAAAAGACGAGTGACGAGTTTGCGAAACCTTTTCTACCGTAATTATGTATATGGGAAGCTGGGTCGACAGTGGCGCCATTTTTTCTCCCCCTCCACCCCAATTTTGGACTCTAGAGTGCTGATCACGGGCGGCAGGCGCAGCAAGCAGTACTTCAGTAATGTTGTAAATTCTGAACTGACAATGTATTTACATTTATCACGGTAAGCTCAAGAACGTTAAATATTCGTTAAAGATATTTGAGATTTTACATACGAGAAAGAAAGAAAATAGTACAGAGAGCAGGTCACGTGTAACTTTGCTAACTTCCTTTTCTAACAGCGAGTCTGGATAAGTATTTTTGATTAATAAATAATGAAAATTTATTATTAAATAGTAACAATTAAAACACTGTATTTATAAAATTACTAGTATAATCTCTGATTTCTAACTATAATCTCTCATGTTTTAGTATACAACATTAGTATAAATTGAAATATTCGTATATTTTTTTAGCGACTTCAAATAGAAAAGTTTTCAATGCGATCTGGATTCTTTTAAGTATGTCCACGCATATCTCTGAAACGGTTTAATCAATTTCAATAAAGTTGGGGTTATTTGAAAGCATGCGTTTTTGGAATCGAACAATTCCATTAACAATTTATTTAAAGCACATCTTAGCCAGTATGTGTAAACAATTTAGAAGATGGATTTTTTAAAATTATTTTTGTCTAAATCTATGTTTTTCCTGACCGTTAGATAAAGAAGCAGGGCGATTTGTTTAATTATTTGGTTTAAAATTTCTTTATCAAACGTTCTTAAATTAGATTCCAAAGAAAGTTCAACAATCATAAAATCCATTGGAATTTTTTCACTTTTACGTTTTGATTTAAAAAAGGCTTATTGTAGCACTTTTATCAATAATTGTTTTAACAATTCCGGTAGGTAATGACTTGATACGAAAAAGATGCGCAAATCAGCGAAGAACGCATTACGAAGCACAAAAGATTTTATTATCAAAATAAGGTACAATACCTAGCTAAAGTTTAGCGTACGGTGTCTCAACTTAAACAAGAGGTGAACGGATATTGTGCATACAGTGCCACTGTCAACTCAATTGAATCGAAGTCTTAAAGCCCCTCGTACGATTCCATAGCTAACTAAAATGTATATTAGTAAACGGAGAAATTTTGTCGCGTTTTTTCTCCATGATTTGCTTGAACGAAACATAGTTGGTACTTGAAAAAATTGAAATTCATAAATGTTATAGCCTAGATTACAGCTACAATCTATTTTGCAGCATTATATTGGTTTCCTCATAAACAAATAAAGAAATCAACAATGATTTTGGGCTGTCACTGGTGTTTATGTTTACGTCGCAAACAAAATATTAGCGCAAGTCTCAACTAAACAACTGTTACTACAACTTTACAACATTTGTTTATAAAGCTTTACCGATTAGTTATTTATTATAAATGAAGACTAAATAAAAAATCAATGGCTAATACAAGAAATGCGGTGGTTTATCTGAATATATGTAGATGATAGATGTCACGCACTTTTAAATAAGTTTTACGCGATGCATTATTCATTTGTAATACAATAACGTGTATCTCAATTACAAAATATAAAATAACCTTTTATAGACTACAGTCGGTTTATTATTTAACCTTCTTCTATGATAAATACTTTATCAGTAAAGCTTTCTATAAAAATATATTAAATTGGGGTAAGAATTGTTTGTTTATAACGTACACAAATATTTTGTTTTCTATGTAATCATAAACACTAGTGACAGTTCAAAATTATCGTTGATTTCTTTATTGTTTTGTGATAAAACCGTTAAATATAACTCTCTAAAATTGATTATTTAAAATCTAAACTATTCTATTATTATCTATTTTTCTATTCTAAACTATCTAATGTTTATCAATATTCATTTTTATCAAGTACCAACTATGTTTCGTTTAAACAAACCATTGGAGGAAAGATGCAAGAAAATTTCCCCTTTTATCACACATATTTTAGTAAACTGTAAAATTGTATGGTGGTCTTAATTGTTACAGAGGGAAATGACTAATTTATTGTCACGGCTACTCAAAAATTAGACATTCAGAAATCAAATGGTGGTTTTCGGTGAGTATTTAATTAATTTATTTTGCATACATATTTTAATCTTGAATAAGTAATATATCCGAAAAAAGGCTGGCTTTAATTTCGATCTTTAGCAGTTACTCATAAAGTTACGCTCCAATTAAGTTAATAATACAACGGGACCAATTCGCTAGCTTTCTTTTAAAATAAACTCATCCCCATCGTTAAACCGTTTCAGAGATACGCGCGAACAAACATTAAATAATAAAAAATCATTACGATTGCCGAACCTTCTTTTCCGGAATTAGAAAAAGGGGACACACTGTCGTACTTTTCAACAAAAATTTTGGGAACAATATTAAATACATATTAATTGAAAGATGATTAAAATAATCACGATTAGAAGTTCTTTGTTCCATACGGGTATATTTCCTCCACTCTCCCTGTACTACTCTAAATTAGACTTTTCATATATAGTGTATATCTAATAATTTTTAGAACTTTTGTTTGGATGGAGAATCGCCATTCGAGTAGAACATCGCCCCCCCCCCCCCATGCATTATTACACGTCATATTTTACATTCCAGCAGAGTTGAAAATCTGCGAAGTGTGTTAATTTGTTTACCCGCCAATAGAGAACATGTGCACTAAATTTCGATCATCATGAGACAAATTAACACAAAAGAATTTACGTGTGTGTATTTTTCTAATAATTCTGGCTGCTCATATATCTGAGAAAAATAAGGATTGAGCAAAATTATTTAGTACCTGTAAATTTTACGTTATGGAAGTTCATTGCTCACAAAAAAAGAAGATAACTTTACTACTGCTTAACTCTAATGATAATATTCCTTCGAGTGACCCTTTGACAGGACCCAAACACTTTCACATAGTTTGTTTCAGATTAAAAATCTCCCCACTAATTTTTCTTGACTGTTGATCAATAAATCATTCAAAACAAAATAAAGGACATAAGTGATGTGGTATATATAACTTTTTCACAGGAAGCTTATCGGCTATGAAGAATAATGGTGCTTTCCAGAGAGTATGTTATACATATTTTTGAATATTACACTTAATCAAACGAAATGACTTAATTTTATAATCTCATAATTGAGTCTTTGCCGGCTCGATATTGTAAATTGCCGCGTTAAAGAGTTGACAGTCTATAACATGCTCTCAGTCATGGAAATAATCTCCATGATTTCGGTTCTGCTATATTATTCTACTTTGCGTATGTTATGCAGGTTATTATGAGTTATGCAGAGACAACAAATTAATTTTCGCATTAAAATATAAATTTAAAGTAGTGAATTGTAAAACAGAATCAAGGAATGATTACTTCAAAGATGTACCTACATCATATGTCGGAGAAATGGATAAGGGAACGCGTAGTCAGCAACGACAACTATACGGCAGATGAAAATTTTCATTATTTGCTCAAGCGACGTATCCGTGTGTTTAATTTGCTCCGAGCAATGCTGCATCGTATACAAATTCGAATATAGCGCGTCCACGAAATTGCCTTATTACCGTCGATGAATCGCTGCGCCTGTCAATACTTTGGATGCATTTGGTCTACCCGATTCGCAATGTAACACTTTGTGTTATTTTTACTCAGCTCTAGAAGTTTAAAAGTTTAGAATTCATATTATATAACACCAAAATTTTTTCAATTGCAATATATCATAAGCTGTTGTAAGAAAAAAAATCGGCACAGTTCTAATATTAAAAAAACATTTAAAATCTTCTTTATAATATGTCTGTTGGTTAAACCATTTAAAGATATGTTATGCTAAATTTAAATGATCTTGACATGGAGGCACGGTAGCTTTTCCTCATTTGTTAAGATGATAAAGACAACATTATTTTTTCCTAAAAAAGTCTATTTCAAAATTATTTGCAATTACTCGCAGTCATGCTTCAGTCATTTTGATAATTAAATAGGACCATTCCAGAAACAAACGCTTTCCAATGAGCTCATCTCTATTATGATAGATTGAATTGTTTCACAGATGAGCACGACCGTACGTGAAAAAAAATCAAGCCAAATACATAACCTACTCCTCCTTTTTAAAGTCGGAAAAAGATAGTTTAGCTTGTGTGACTTCTTTTAATTCTTTTATATAATAAAATCAAGTGCTATGTATTATAGTAATATGAGGTTTGCAGAAGAAGAGCTGAGATTATTCGATCACTATATTCACTGATAATGACTGACTCCACCAGCACTTGATCGTATGACACATATTAGTACTCTTTTAAAATTTAATAAACCTGAAATTGAATAGGTGAATATGGATTTAAGCATTTATTCTTCGATAAATTTTCAATAATCGTTCGCTCATATTCTCGACGCCACTCATTGGCTTCATGCTTACGGTTGTTTGAGCTACTACCTATAAGTTGTTTTATCTTATTTCCATTTATTTAGAATACAACGATAAAACTTTTTCGTTTTTTCGACTTAGTCGCCTGCTGTTGATATCTCAAAGGGTATCTGCAAGCTGGAGCTATGTTAACAGTTTATCAATTTACATATGTGATGGATAGTCAGGTTCTCGACGTATTTGCATTGATTTTGACAACATGTCTATAGATATCAAAATCAGATTCAGGTAATGTGAGTAAAAGAGCACTTTTTTCCATCATTCTTCTAAAACAATCATCATTCAGTACTTATTTATATATCGATTTTCAGTAATGGCAAATAATTTTAATTTTCTGAAATATTAATTATTATTGTATTACTAATTTTTGAGTTTTAACCAACGAAAATTCAATATTTAAAATTTTCTTGATTGTATTTCTACGTCTTTTGAGATATATACAATTAATTAATATAAATTAAAAAAAAAACTAATTGCCTAAAGGTGCAGTCTGCGCAAATCTCTAATGCAAAAGTGATGATATGAATAATTTTATTTGCAATAATGTAGAATAAGGTCTACTTTTCATTGAGAAGATTAAGATTTCAAAGTACTAAATATCGACTGTAAAGGACTAGACAATATTTTTGTCAAATACTTATAATCCTAAATAATGAATAAAATCCAAATAATGAATATACGTACCATTATATGAAATAACCAACAGAAGTAAATCTATTAAAATTAAATGAAATACTGCGATTGTGTAATATCAATAAAATTTATTTCAATAATGATATTTATTAGATGTCTTATTTTTGCATAATTTTAAAAATTATTTACATGATTCGTAATTTTGTAAAAGATTTAAAATAGAATTATCGTAATAAACTATAAAACGAATCAAACAACAATATTAAATGAAACGATCTATGTACGGAGCAAAATTGCTCAATCATGATCGTATTTTGACAAGTTTATAGTGAATTGCAACACGAATGGCAAGAGAATTGTGTTTTAAAGCCGTTTCTATCTTACGTGTACGCGCGTCAAATTGCATCTTTGATTTACAAAACGTGTGTACAGTAATGGCACTTTGCACACTGGCATACGTCTCGCAATATTATTAAAAATCAATTGTTTTTTTTTCCGTTCAGACACTAACATCAGGACTACCACTCTTACAACATGACTTGAACAATAACGCGCAGAATTAAAAGTACGAATGTACAAAGAAGGTCTTGTAGACATTGATCTATCGATGTAAATTTTCTTTCCAAAACAACAAATTATCAACAATGTTTTATAACTTTTCAGTGAGATACAGACTTTTTGTAATATTCCACAGCAATGAACAGCCTGTCGCATAGATATAGGCATACAGATCGTATCCTATAAAAAGACTGAAACGCGCATCAGCATCATGCGCAGCGTGAACGTGTTTAGTGTAAAATTGAATAATTTGTTCCTAGAAATAACCAACGATAGCGAACAACAACATGGTCCCAAAAATCCTCATTAAGAGATCTCTTGAACATAAACCACGTATCAAAAATGAGGAGGTTTTGGTTCGATGTTTCAAGACGTATCAATAACGCGCGAGTCTAGCAAAAACTGCCGAACCTTATTCCAGAGGCCAACAGTCGTCAATTACAAAAATATTCTTTGTCCGTCCCGCGGATGCGCTGGAGACGAATATAAAAAAATATGGTTTTTAGAGAGCCGTGAGGCTGTTGTTTGTTTTCTTCCTGCCGTCAGCACCCGCTCTTGTTAAAAGTCATTGTCCCATCCGGATATGTCATCTGGTGGTGGTGGATCTGCATCCGGAGGATATTCATCAAAGTTTGTCGTATCCATAGGACTCACTACTTTTGGCATTATTGGCGGCTTCAAAGTCCTCGACCTCAAGCCTTCCCAATTGAAGCCATCGAACCATCTAAAAAATGAAAACGCATCGCGTTAAAATTGCTGGCCAACGACCAGCTAAAGGCACCAAGCTCACTTGTGCTTTTGAATCTCGCTGATTCCTCCTTTTTGGTAACCCAAACGCTCGGCAGGGTTGTCCCTGTAAGAATAACTTGATTGAGTTTTACTATCTGAGAGAGCATTGCCGCGGAAGGTTTACCTGCAGAGTTTCTTGATGAGAACGGTGGCGTTGCGCGTTATTATCCGAGGGAACTCGATCGCATCGATTCCTTTGAGGATGATATTGTACGTTTTCATCGGATCAGCCCCGGTGAACGGTGGCGTTCCAGTGAGCAGCTCGAACATTAGCACGCCCAACGACCAGTAGTCGGCACTTATGTCGTGACCTCTATTGAGAATCACTTCCGGCGCTACGTACTCCGGAGTGCCGCAGAACGTCCACGTCTTCCTTCCGTTATCCAGTCTCTTGGCAAAACCAAAGTCCACCAGCTTCACGTACCTGCGATCATTTGCTCGTTACTTTCTCGTTTCTCGAGTGCTATTTCGAGGCCTGTATTCAAAGGTCGACCATCCACGGCGCTCGGAGGTGGAAATAGCCGCGCGTGTTTACTTTGCGAGGAGCGAAAAGTGCGAGCGATAAATCACTTTAAAAATACTAGCAGCTGTCGATGCGCAGCGAGCGAGTCGCAGGCGAAACGCTCGAGGGACAAACGAGATTACGCGCCGGCCGGAACTTTAGTCCGTGAATGGAGAAAGCGGCATTTACCCTTGACTATCCAGCAGTAAATTCTCGGGCTTGAGATCCCTGTAGATGATGTTCCTCGAGTGCAAGTAGTCGAAGGCTTCGACGACGCAAGCCGTGTAAAATCTAGTGGTCGAGTCGTCGAAATATGCCTTGTCGCGCAGCACAGTCCACAGCTCGCCGCCCAAGCACGCCTCCATCAGCATGTAGAGGTACTTGCGATCCTTGAAGGTCTTGAACAGCTTGACGATGAAATCGCAGTCGGCCTCGCCCATTATCCGCTTCTCGGACATGATGTGCTGCTGCTGCCGGGTCTCCACGATCTGGGCCTTCTTCATTTGTTTGAGGGCAAACGAGCGGCTGTTGTCGCCGGCTATCTGCACGAGCTCGACGCGCCCGAACCCACCCACGCCCAGCGTCGCCAGCGAGCGCAGATCTTGCAGACGCAGCTCTCGGAACTCCTCGTTCAACCTGACACACGCACACGTGAATAGCGGTTATTATAGACCCTTATCTCGCGGAGACAAAGCCTCTCTCTTGCTGCTGATTTATGTCGAGAGAGGGAATTGTGACTGAGAGAAGGAAGAGCATGCAACACGCACACACAATGGACAAGTTACTTACTACTTCCGCTCGATCATTCGGAATTCGCACTATTCTCGTGTCAATTTCACAGTTTGTTAGTGTATGAATTGCACAGGCAAAATGAGAAAGACTATATGTAGGAAACAGATGAAGGTAGAAGCTGCTATGAAACACGCAACTGCATCTACGAGAGAAAGCGAATTCCAATAGGACTTACATTAGTTTTTTTAGCTTGGCTTTTACGTGCCCATCCTTTGGTTAGACATGAAACACAGTTAGTGTAGGCAGGTTAAGCGAGGATCTCGGCAAGTTTCTAGCGATGCATTATCAATGATTCGCGCGTGAAAGGGAAACTCAGCTGTTGCTTGGCATACCTTCTGCGTTCTATTAGTTCATCCTTGTAGCGCATTCGGATCTCGTCCAGCGAGGATATCAGCTGGTTGAAAGTTTCGCGATCGATCACCAAACAGCTCACTCCGTCCGGATCGTCCGCTATGATATTTGCCGTCCTCAGGTCGTCGCTGTTCCACAAAAACGGCTTACTCAAGGCTAGACAGACTTTTGGCATTATCATAAGGAAACAAAGAATAAATACCCTTGAAGAGCCTTCTCGCCGAAAAAGTCGCCCTTGTTCAAGGTCCTTATGTACTTTTCGTCCGTAGTGTCGGGTTGCTTGATGGTCACTTTCACCTGGCCTCGGCTAATGATGAAGAATGTATCTCCTCTCGCGCCTTGCCTGACAATATAGTCGCCATTGTTGTAGAAAGTCTGCAAACATTGTACTTGTTCTTTTATCATCACCAAAGTTGATTCTCGATAACGAGGCTACTGATATCGCTACTTTTTTTCCATTTTAACAATTCTTAATTTCGAACGGGAATGTTCATCACTCACCTCTTCCAATACGTCCGAAATTTTTATTAGAGTCTCCTCGGGTAAATCTTTGAAAATTGGAACGCTGAAAGACAATTCCTCGTTAGCGTTTTTTATAATATTCATGCTATACAAGCGGTTTGTAACAATTTGTACGCCTTGCATAGTTGAAATAACCTCAAGTAAAATATAAAGACAAAAAAAAAGAAAAGAATGTAAAAATCGTAACTCATGCAACATATTATACTATTTCATAAAATATTTATCAAGGCTAAACTAAAATTAAAAGAGTATGAAACTTGAAAGTCATCTATTTTTAAATCAAAGCTATTTTTTATATTTACTGGATTATATATACCAAAAGAAGTATTGCGCTGTCCTGATTAGTGTACGCATCAAAAGATGTGATAAACCAATATCAGATTAAAAAAAGGATTATGATTCAGTAATGAGAGTCGACAACGCGTTGAAAGTGGTTTACCTCTTGAGGAAATCGGTGTACTCGGCCTGTCTCGTTAGGCCAGTTCTCATCATGATGGTTTGGAAACACTGCCGGTCGATGGCCCATAGCTGGCAATCAGTTGCCGCGGTTATCGTGGCAGTTCTCTTGCAGTTATAAAGTATCGCCAGCTCGCCCAACACTTTACCGGGTGCCAGCGTGCTCAAGTATTTGCCGTCCCTCGACACCTCCACCTTTCCCTCTGCAAAGCAAGCATCAGCATTGTTTCAAACGTTGCTCTGCAATTGAGATCGACTTGCGCTCGTCGCTGGCGCATAATAAACACAGCGCAGCGACGAGAAACGACGGGCTGAGTTACAGTTTTGATCGACTGGCACATGCTCGCTAAGCGACCGCTTCTCCTAACTCCGAGCTATTTGCATGATTCTCGCTTCGTCGGGGAAAATTATAACCAGCTGCCTTTTACGCTCTCACTATTTTCAAGTTGGCTATGCTACGAGAGTAAGGCACGAAAAAGAACGAGGTTTACAGGTTGCTTGGATTGGTCAAACGATAAGCCGATTGTGGTAGATTACCGTCATTGTCGGCGCGGGTGTGAAATTTCCAATAGCCCGGACAAACGGAAAGGACTTTCCCCTGGAACACGAAAGCGCGAGCGTGTCAAAGCAATCGACAGGAATTGGCGAGCAGAGCCTAACGGTCAAGTGGGTCCTCGGAGTGCCAACCTTGGCCGTCCGGTTTCGCGCGAAGCGCGTGTACGTGCCACTTTTTGCGAGTTTTCGCGCTTCTTTGTCTGGCGTCGACGCCGCTGACAATGCTCGCTCGTGCGGGGCGGAGGCTCGCAGGAAGCCTCGGTGAAACTCGGCTTTCGCCGGCGCGCGCCTGCTTCTGCGCCTCTTTCTTACCGGCGGCGGTTCGGTTCGTTTGCTTCCTCGCGCGATCTCCGGGGCCTTGTGATCGGGGCCCGATCCGCGCGCGAAAAGCACCGGCGCGTTTTGGCCTGCTCGTAAAAAGCAGCGTTGCGCAAGCTTGGGGGCGCGAGAGATTCGCCGTCGGGACGTGGACTCTTTTTGCCAGCTCTGCTTGTCACCGCGACGCTGCTCCTCTCTCTCTCTCTCTCTCGTCTTTCGCCGAGCGAGCGAACCAGCGGCTAACTGGGTCAACCTGCGCGCGGCTACCTCGCGTCAGCTTATGTATATGGTACGCTTGGCCAAGGATTTACGTGTATGCTAATTCCGGCCTGCCTGTGCCAATGCCTCGATACGAACATTTTTCAATTTTCGGACTCGGCGTAGTCGAGCCCATCGCCACGCAAACATTCAGTTGTTATATCCGTCGAAGGGGCCCAATTATTTTAGACGCCTATCCTGGACGGTTGTCGCTCTGTCGCGTGTCGCCTGTGCTCGCACGTATTTCCGCACGTACGCCGCGAGAAAGCTCGTGATACGATGGCGACAAAAGAGAAAAGTGCAGAAAAATTAAAAAACCTGAGTCATTCGCTTTTTAAAGACCGTCTGCGTCGCCTCGAGAGACTACAATCTATACAAGTCGTTTCGAAAACCAGAACTGATATACACTATAGCTCGCTCGCTCGCTCGCACAATAGAATATACCGTGATGGCGTTGAACTCTCCGCGCACGAGCGAGTTACAGGCAGGCAAGCGGTTAGCAAAGTTGTTAAAAAAGCAGCTGTTGCAAACGACCGTTCGGGCTTGATTGTTTCGCGCGAAGCGATTTTTCCTTAAAGTTTCTCTCCTTCTCTCTACGTGCCGTTGTCATAAAAACTGGACAACCAACAAACGTTACGCGCTTCGCGTTGTCGCGCCGACAGCGCGCGAATCGTCCGACGAAAGCTCGCGCTCGGTTTCACGCCGACGGCGAAGCGAAATGCCATGCCCGCTCGCGGCGACAGAGACGGCAGTCGTTGGCTCTACCTCGTCGCGGGATCCGCGAAAATTCGATCGGTTCTGCTCTCGGCAGCTCGGAAATGTCACGCGCGGCACGTATCAAGGAAGAAAATAAGAAAACTCTTCCGTCGCGCAGGTGCGACGACGGAGCGGTACTTTTGCCGCGGCCACGAGCGCGCCGGGAAGATCGCGAGCGCTCTCTCCGCCCATTAATCCCATTTGCGAAGGAACAATTTCTCGGCGAGCGTTCGCAGTGGCCGCGAGAGAGGCAGGCGGCAGCTCGCGAGTAGCTTCCGGAGAGAAAGTACGAACGAGCCTGTTCCGCGGGTGCTGCCGATCGCTATTGGCGCTCCGAGGGGTTCGGAAGTCGAAGCGCTCGCCGCCGCGCGCTACGCAGCTCGCGCGTGTAGCAATATCCGCGATTGCTCTCCGCGTTGATCCTGAACTCAATTTCACTTTATGACACTTTTGCGCAACGGCGATCCGCGCGCACTCGTCATCGTCGTCTCCTCGCTTTGCCCTCTCACGCGCATCGCGCGCTGCGATTGCATTGTGTCGGCGCAAATATCCGTGCCGTTGTCCGCTCTCATGTAGATTTTCCACGCGCGAGCGTTCGCCGCCTATAAGTGCGAGCTGATTCGATCTGCCATGGCGACTACGCATACTTTTTCAGAGATTATTTCGTTGTAAATGGATCTGACAGCTCTAGCGAGCGCGACGTGTGATTACGGAATACTATTGAGTCTTTTCTCTTTTACTGTCGTCAAGTGGATCATCGGAGCGGTTTCCGTTTATATACTTTTACTTTGTTCTCCGAGACCCGTTTATCCAAACTTCGAATAATTTGGTAAACAACCACGGCTTCAATTAGGTTAACAATCTCTCTGCAAGCTAATGTTTTAATTATCGTCAGTTGCTTTCGACCAATTATATGCAGTGGGAAGGAGAAAAATTGCCTTATCATTGCGAGGTTCACCCAACGCCAGCAGCAAGCTGATTCAATTAAAATTGACAACAATCTTGAAAGTATACTTACGCGCAATTATTGAAGTGAGTTTTGTAATTGGCGAGGTGGTTAACTTTGAAACATTTACAAACGAACGACACCCGTTAAAGCGTGTTGTTTGTTTCAAAAATTATTATTATTATTCTTTTTCACCTACATTCGAAACTTTTTAACGATCATTATCGAACCTGTTTTTTTAAAGTGTCATTCACACGTCACAAGCGTTCCATGTCCAACGTAATGCATATTTATTAATATAAAAACAAATGATTTAATAGAGAGTTGCCTAGCGATAGCTATCTAAAAGCGATTTGGACCTGTCGACACGTCAGGTCTAGGAACAAAGACAACCACGCCAACTTTGCGCTGTTATACTTCGACGTGCCATCGTCTCGTTGCTTCCATTTTTTCCTCTCTCATTGCGCATGTGCATCCTTTATATCTTTAGAAGACGTTTTCTTTCGAACAGTACACTATGAAAGGAAAATGCCCACTCGATCGTGGCCCCCCACCCCCTCCCCACTCCGAAAAAAGCTTTCAAGTTGCCTGCTTCTCGCGAGATCGGTTGGAAAGTACAGCCTTGAAAGAAGAACAAGAACAGCAGGCGTGAAAGAGCAGTATACAAGCGCAATTACGAGAAGGCGACAAGGAGAGAGAGAGAGAGAGAGAGAGAGAGGATAAAGAGAAGTGCGTCACGTATGTTAGAACGACGGCACGTCGACGGTTGAGACAGATGGGGAAAGTGGCAGTTAACGGTGCATCCTCGCAAGGGTATGCACGTCACACTGCTTCGTGTCACCTCTCTCTCGCTCTCAGCCGGTAAGCATTTTGAACACGTGCTCGACATTCTCTCGCGCTGCGCCGTCGCGAACGGTTCTTCGTCTTGTCGGTTCGGCGAGGATTCGCTCGCGTGAGTCACACGCGCGACCGAGCGATGCCACGGTCTTCCGGCCGAAAGGACAGACTGCGGCGGAGGCCACCCGGTCCTGCGGCCCGACGAAACGCGCGCAGCGGTCACGCGAAACCGCGCGGCTCTCCCGATGCTAATTGCTGGCGCGAGAGAGAGAGAGAGAGAGAGAGAGAGAGAGAGAGAGAGAGAGAGAGAGAGAGAGACAGCGGGAACACGCGAAGGATGTACCTGGAGGCTGCTGAGGCCTTCGAGCGACGGCGCGCACCGGCTGCGGTGCCCCGGTGCGCCGGCGTCTCGCGTAGGTGTGCACCGGCACGATGAGCCGTGGCCTGGGTATGAGGAAGCTGCCGGACGCGGTCGAGCAGTGGTCGCGCTCGAGCCGCGAGGAGGCGTGCCCCTCGCTGTCCTCGCGCTCGTCGGCGGAGCCGCTGGCGCAACTGGCGCTGCTCGCCTCGCTGCAGTGGGAGCCGGAGGAACTGGAGCCCGTGGACACCGAGCGCAGCGGCTGCTCGGCGCCCGGGCGCGCCCGCGGCAGGCACTCGCCGCGGCCCGCGCCCGTCCAGTTGAGTCCGCACTCGCGCCAACTCGCCTCGTACAGCAGGTCCATGGCGCGCGCGCGGGCCGCCTCGGGCTCCGCCAGCAACTCCGGGTCGTCGAGGACCGCTCGGTCCGGGTAGCCGCGGACCTTCATCGCTCGCTCGCGTGTGTCGTGGGCCGCTCACATGGCGCCTCGCTGCCCGCGCGCCGACTGCCGGGGCGGGCGCCGAGGCGCGAGAGCCGCGCGAGAGCCGCGCGAGGCGGCTGCCCCCGCTCCCGACGCGGCCGCGGCTCTCCCGGAGAAAGGACAGCGGTTCTCAGCTGCTCGCTCGCCGCGGCGCCGCTCGCTTTGTGTCGGCTCGGCCTGCCCGCACCTCCGCCCGGAATCGCCACTTGCCGGCCAAGGTCGGCCGGCCGCCACGCGCCAGCACCCCGCCGAGCTGCGCCGTCGCCGCCGATTGTCTCGCGCGCCCGCCGCGACTCCCCTCGCTCGCCCGGCTCGAGATGCGCGGGTCTCTTTTTGCTCGCGGCCGACGCGGTGGCGAGCGGAGACGAGAGCGAGTTTGACGACTCGGTTCTCGTCGCCGCAGCTGCTGCCTGCCTGCTGCCTGCCTGTCACCCGCTGCGCCGTCGAGTCGAGGCTCGCGAGTGCGCGCGTGCTAAGCCCTCGAGCCCCGCAGTCTGCTCTACAGTGGAAGTCGAGCTTTGAGTGATTCCGAACTCGTGCGACACCTTCGTCTTCCTTGGCAGTTCGAGCTTGTTCCTTCAGTAAGAAACCATATGCCAATACCGGGCTCTTATTTTTTTATTTTTTTGCTCCCTTTTTCGCTTCATCCGCGTACGATAGAGTTATGCGCTGTTTTTTATTTCTTGAAATAAATGCAACTCTGGGAGGTTCTTTCACAGATCCGTTGCGCAAGCGAATTCGAGGCGCACATATATATACACGTATAACGGGAGGGAAGGCTCGTTATTATCATATGCTATTGTTATTAGTTGAGCCACAAAGAGAAAGTTGATTTATAGAACGCAATGGTTATTAGGGAAGAGCGATTATTTTAACGGTTTTCTCCTATAAATACAAGCCACCTCATCGTACAAAAGCCACTGCCTTTTGTATCGTCATTCCTGGTTTTTTTTTCTCGATCGTTGGTCCAATATTTACACGCTATTATCTCACTTCAGAACTTACTCTCTCGCCTTGGATTTGACAAAAAATTATTACATTCCAATTGTATAAGTAAACTGCGGTCGTTGAGAAACCGATACTGAATTTGATCATTGCGCTCCGCGACGCGCAACGACAGCTGCGAGGAAAAAAGGATTTGGTTGGTCGTAATAAAAATAGTACGCGCGCCCAATCGACCTCAAAGGAACTCGTCTGTTAGACAATTAGGCAAAACAAGTTTCGTGATACGAGCTTCGGAAAGAAGTGTTCGTTAAGAGGCATCAGACGCGTTAAATTGATAATGAAGCTGTCGAGCGAAAGGAAAATGGAACTCTTTGGAGAATGGCAGTAGAAGGTTTGCAAGTACAAATGAAAAAAGCTTTCGATCGGTTTGAAACAATGCAAGCACGATCGAAAATTTAGAATACGCCGATTCTCTCTCTCTCTCTCCCCGAGTTGTTTGCGATTTAACTTTCTCTTTTCGTCGACTTTCTTCGATTTCAACGCCCTCGGCCCTATGTACAACTGCTGGAACTTTGGCTCGCTGTTACGCAAGAAACTAGATTTTATTAAATCTTTTAGTTGGAATAATTGTCTGCATTTTTTCAACTGTCACCGCGAACAGCACGGAAAACTTACAAGGTAACTTTGCGCTTATAAACTTGGAAAGCTTAGGTAAGTACCGATTAAAGCATGTCTGTTATACAATTTGGAAGCTGATGACGGCAGTCATTATGCCATTCGTTAGCAAAATCGATCGTCACCTTATCGCATTAGAAAATTGCCGCGTTAGAGAATAAGTTACCGACACGGGCAAAGTAGATCTCTATAGTTTTTTCTTTGTATGTACATTTTTTCACTCCACAGCCGTTCGAGCCGATTACGTTTTCAATTGTTTAATAATAATAATACAGTTCACAGATACAAGTTTGTACGCTGTTATTCTTTGACGATACTGATTTTGAATTTGAAAAAAATGTATTCAGAATCTTCAAACATAACCGAGAACCAATCAGATCGAGTAAATAATCAACAAAAAGCATGACCACTGGCGTTTCATATCCGCTGACGGAAGCTTCATTCTCTTAGCCAACTTTTTCATGTTTTTCAGATAACGCGAATGCAATGATTGATTGAAAACGGCTACAACGTGAGTATGTACCACGAGATATCTATGATCGATTTTTCTAATCTACCAAAGAATAATCACTGTGCAAAAATTAACCAGAATCGCTGTTTTACTGCACATATTTTTATGAAATGGAGATAAGAGAGAATATTTAAATCAAATAAATTTGTTCAACATAGCATTGATCGATCCAATTCAATCACATTTTTTTCTGTTGGAAAATCTTATCTTATTTAAGTAGTGATGACACTGATTTCAAATTATCGGCCAAAGCTATTTTTATTTCAGACATACAAAATACATTTTTTACTACTTATTGTTGGGAATACAGCATGTGCCAGTTGCCTATCAATGAACTAACAAGATGGAAAAGTAAACCCAATTATTTGCCGATTCTCAGTCAATGATAAATAAGCCAAATAAATTGATATAAAGACCAAATTTATTCATCATGAACCGAAGAATGACAATCAGCATAGTAGGAAAAACCCATTGCAAAAAGGAGCAAATTCACTGCATCATGAAAAATTAAAGGAATAAAGCTCACCTTCCATGACAAAAACAATTGAGCCGACATCTCCTTCGCGAATAATGATAGAACCTGCGGGGAAAGTGACAGGATACATGCAGTCGACGATTTCTCGAATTTGCGTAAGTTCCAAGTTCTTCATGAAATCATTATCCAAAATAGCAGCTTTTATCAGTTCCCGTGACCTGAAATAAAAATAATTGAGTGTATTAATACCTCGCGTATGAACTGTTATTTTAAAACGATTATAACCAATACGTGTCTATTTTTGTACTCAAGAAGAAATATACATATGAAAGAGGATTACGAATGGATCGTTTTTTTACTCTATAATGTTGGTTATTGAATAAGTAAATCGACAAAAGCACTTAGTAAGTCAAAGTCCGACTCTTCTTCATTTCGAATGCAATTCCAGTGAGTCTTTCTAAACGTGAATTGCGTATCACTTGATCGAAAACGTAACATTATCATCCTATACCAAGATTATTGGAGTGAAATTACACGTACTTGTGCCATGGAAATCGGTATTTCTCAAGTAAGTCAAACAGTTAAGCAAGTGTTGTCTGAAAGCTTGAATACTTGCAGATACCAACTTGTGTTTGTAAAGAATTGTAATTCCATGATCAATTATGATATTTAATAACTTGACAACATTATAAAATATGTAGAATATCGTTCAATCGGTGCAGTAAAATATTCTAGAAGCGCGTTATTCCATTTCGACCGTAAACCTTTCTGCCGTTAACTTAGATAGCATTAACGAGTCAGCACGAGAGTCAACATAAAAATAGCGTGGATAAGCAATAAATAAAATTCTCTGTGATTACGTGTGGTATTACGTAGAGCATCGACGAACTATCATTAGAAATATGTTTTGATTTGACTTTTGAATGCGAGTATAACCTTCACCTCTTTCGACGATTTATTTTCTACGCGTTCGCTAACAATTTGAGAAACGTCGTTTTGTTATATGAATAAAACAAAATGCATTTTACTCGATAAGAAGAGACACAATGGCTCGGCATTGTAACTAAATTCATAGAGCTATTTTAAGGAGCGTAGATTAAACGGACGAATGAAGCATCGCAAATATTGTTGTCCGATTATGCGTCGCGATAAAAATGCAAGCATCATTCGATTGGCGATGTTGCGATCCTGCCAGCAGCTGTATATTTAAGACAAAATAGCCCAAACAAAGTGTCGAAACACGGGCGTCACGTTCATTGATAAGAATCGTGACGTGACGTGAAAGCACAAGTACCTGCCTCGAGTTACGAAACGCCCTCGGTATGATCTACACGCGTGCAAAGGTGTCACTCGTTCGAGCGTCCGCGACGACGTATCGCAGCGGTCACAGAGAAACATAGAAAGAAAGAATAGTCCTCTCGTGCACTGCACAACTAGCCGCGCGCGCTTGCCCCGCCATCGGCGTTCGACTTTTATACGACTGGAAACGACGATCCTTGACTACTCGCATCGGGCACGAAAGACTTTTTCCCAAGATAAAGAGGCCTGGGAATGGCGGGAGCGTCCGAAAAGTGCGCGTGCACGGATCAACTCTGCACTCACGCCACTCGATAATGACCGGCGTCATCGGAGATTTTTATAGAGCGGAGGTGCTCGGCGAGCATCGTGGCCGGGCTGCCGCCTGCACCACTTAGTTTCCAGGCGCCGGCTGGCAATCGGAAGCTCGTCGAATGGAAAGCACGCGCGCGATTTATTGGCCGCGCGTTGCGCTCTGAAGTTGAGCCCACCACGCCGAGGCAACGAACGATCGTTGAAAAGCAGAAAGAAAATGAGCGCGCGAACCTCTGAGGCTTGCTGACTTTGGGAATGGGGTTGGTGACGAGGCCGAGGGGCTCGGCCGAGATGGCCTGGCGCTTGAGCCGCTGGGCCGGATTGAGCGGGCCGCTCTTGCCATAGCCCAGCTCCACGATCTGCCGGAACTTGTCGATCTCGTTCTGCAGGTAGCGGATCGTGGCCTCGCGCTCCTCGAGCGCGCGCGCCAGCAGCTCGACCTGCTCGTCGCGGACGCGCAGTGCCTCGGTGCGCTCGTAGAGCAGCCTCTTCAGATCTCGCACGGAGTCCATCCTCGCGACAACCGCGAGCGTCGCACTCTCGGCACGCTACACTGGCATCGCTCTCGCTCGCGAGCGCGACGGCGACGATGCGTCACTGAAAGCCAGCGCTATGACTAGCCGCGGCTTTATCTGCGCCGCCTCGCTGCCGTGATTCGCCTTTCGAATTTTATCGAATCGAGAGCAGGTGGCGCGCGACGAGCGCCTTGCCAAAGAGCCGTCGACGAACTGCCGAGTCACGGCGCGCGCCGCGATAAGCCTGCCAAGGGTCCCCGAAGTCGCGAACGCGCTATTTTTAAGGCCACGCGCGCGCTAATCGAGGTGAAAGGACGCGCGCGGCTCTCCTGGCTGAGGCGGGACGCGTGGCCCGAGTCGGCGCGTCGACCACGTTGACGTCAAGACCGGCGGTGTTTTGCTTCGCGGCATCTCCGGCACACCCACGCCCGGACTCGGCCCCGCGTCCTTCGCGTATAGGTGAAGCCCGCGCAGGCCGCATTAAAACTTTCATACAAACAAATAAGCCCCCCGCGAGCGAGGGAAGCTTTCCGCGTCTATTTTTATGCGGCGCTCGACTGTTTACCCGGCAAACATTTCCCTATCATTAGCTATAATACGAGAGCCAGTTATCGCGATGCTGCTTGCGGATTGTGACGGAGGCTCGGACTTTATAGGCCGAGCGCCAATTGCTTCGGGAATTCCTTGCCTCGTCACGCGGATGAATGCTTCTGCTGGCGAGAAGCTTCGCAAATGCCAGCACGGAACGAGAGCACAGGCGCGCGAGATCGTCACGACTGGCAATGTTATTTGACCGTTTACGGCCAAGTAAATGACTTTGTACTTCTTTATTGAGAGCCTCGGCGAGTTATGAATCACGCAATGTCGGTATACCGCGTCGGCGCTCTTCTAGGTACAAATTAACTTGCCCGCGGAGCGAATCTTTCGGTCTCGAGGAATTTTCAAGGGCTCAATGTGTCCGGCCTGTTGCGCGGCTAAGCTACCGAAGCGAATTAAGATTGCATCTCTTCGATACCGAGAATCTGGAAAACGAGTTCTCGATTCCGTTTAAGAATTATACCCGCCTGCACATCACCAAAGGCTATGCGCGAATTTCGTCCGGTGCTCGCGTACAAAAAGCTTCGCTTACGTGCGACGTGTTGCACGCCAGTCCCACGCGTTCAAATTCAAACGCTCACACGTTTTTCCCGTTCGTAATAAATGCATCGAACACACTTCCAAACGTCTAACGGCGCTGGCAATGTCTTCATTCGGGACAGCGTCATTTTAACACGCTTCGATTCTCCATGCGAATTCCGTATCGAGCGAATCAAGTAATCTTCATTAATAATTAAACGTATTTTAATTTACGAGCATTCTTTCCGTTTTAGTTTATTTTTATGCCTGTTTCGTGCCAAAAATCTGCTATTCATTATTTATAACGCCATTAGAATACAACAACAATTGCTATCTGTCATTCCGGCAGGTACATTTTTACTTTCGTGAGGTCTAAATTTATTTCGAGCATTATTGAGAGTACGTTACACCTTGCGTGTATTTTTAAACCAAAGGTTTCATTTTGAAAACATCGATGTGTCATTTTAACTTTGAACGCGCTTCGGATATTATATTTTCACGCCGAAAGCATCGAAAAAACTAGGCGGTGAAGGAAGAAGAAATTCCAAGCTGTAAATGTATCCATGACTTATTCCACGTCGTACTTTGGGAAACCGAACGACCAATTAAACGCATCGTACAAACGCTCGAAATAAAATAAAAAGCCATGAGACCCCCATCGCGCGTTATTTAGCTCAAGGACTTTGGATACAAAAGTCGGAATACTTAACGGGATGGGAGACTTACGATTTCATTTATCTGAGGAAGCAAGTGCCATGCGCAATTAGCATTTCATTTAGATTCATTAGTTTAACCACTCGCACTTTCCGCTCTCTCAACGGCACGGTTTTCTCGTTGATTGCGGTTTCACAAAAATGAAGACATCGGAAAATATGCGTACTCTTATACACATAAGAAATAGTTCTCAAATCTAACGTATCTTACATTTGAGAAGAAACTAACGATTATTACCTATACGGCAAATTTACAAAATATTTTGTAAGCTTTGCATAAGCGTGGTATAAAATTATTACTTATTACAAAAATTTGAATGGTTACAAAGTGTGAACGTACATGCAACACATCGCGTCGGCTCGAATGGCTGTCGAATCATCGGGCTTACGAATGGCATTGCCTCAAAAGCGATGCGCGGGCGATAGTCGAGTATATTTATGCCGATCGATAGCAATGCTGGCACCACGAGGGATGTCGATATTACACGCCAGAGCGATACGGGTATCTTCTTATAATATCCTCATATACGAGTACATTGTAGTGAGAGTGTAGATGCAGCTTGAAGCACGAGATGGGAACAGATCAGAACGACGTAGCGTCTCGGAAACTACAGTTGTTTTCATTTGCAGTGTAAAATGAGAAATACTTTAAATCTACTATTCATTGTTCAAAACGTTGTCTGCAATATTCCGCCACTCGTAGCTTATAATGAAAGATCACCTGCACAATCAACTTTCTACAATTATCCACTGTAGAATGAGAATAGATGAGCTAAATTTCGTTAGTATTTTATCAGTTTGCATTGTAAATTTGAATTTGTTTGAGTGCTTGTAACGACTGTGTCCGCGCCAAGATCTTAGCAACGATAAACCAGCGCTAATCCAGCTTTTTCAATACTTTGCAAATAAATCTTGTAACTAATAGCGCGATCAGTGTAACTTGGTCACTTGGTTATTGGCTGCAAAGTATCAGGGCGAAAAATAAAGATTTGAAATGCTGTAATCCAATCGACGGCAAAGAGAGAGAGTTGACAGCAAGGATTAGAAGTGAAAAAGAGTGAAACGTCACGACGACGATGCGAGAAGCTGGCGATCCGTCCGCGCAGATAAGACAGAGAGCGCGCAGTGCAGAAGCGCTCGACCTTACCGAACAGGTGGTCGTCGTGAGCGGGTGAGCGGTCACGAGGGGGCGCCAGCGCGCAGCCAAGTCGTCGCTCGGCGCTCGCTCGGCGCGCACAAAGCGGTCCCCGTCGTCGCGCGCGCGTGCGTGCCGAGGGAGAGCGACGGCGGCGGGAGGAGGCGCACGTCGAGCTGCCGCGGAGCGCGCGAGGCGGCCGAGAGAGCGTGTGGCTTTAACTTTTTAAAATATCGCCGTTGGCCGTGACAGCGGCTAAAAATAGCCCGCGCGCCGAGGCAGATAAGCGCGGCGCGAGCGACGTTTCCACGGCGCGCGTCTCCTCGCCGTTTCCTCCCGCTCGCGCCCTCGTTTCCGAGAGAGCGCGCGAGCGCGCGACGCCCTGGACCGAGGGCAAGGGCCGAGGACGCGGCCGCGCAGCGAGCAGATAGAAGACGAGCAATTGCACGTGACGTCAGCCAGCGACTCGCCGTCTCGCGAGCGGCGCGAGCCGGCGAATAGAGAAAGGGACGAGCGGCTCCGCGCGCGCGCCCGTGGAATTCCCCGGCCTGCTGGTTCGCGTGCTATGTATAGCTCGAATGCGAGCGCGCGCAAGGTGTTTGTTTACCGAGCCGTTGCGCCGGGCCCGCGGAAAAAGACGGAGAATCAGCTGGCGGCCGCGGAGGCGAGCCAGCGCGACGGGGCCACGCCGCTGGGTTGCCGCTCGTCCGCGGGGCCGAAGCGTGCAGCGACAAACGCGGATCCACTTCTCGCAGAGGATCGTTCCACGGAGAGAGAGAGAGAGAGAGAGAGGGAAAACGCTTGCAGGTGTACTTTGCGAGAGTTGAAGGCTGCCCGCCGCCGCCGCCGCCGTCGCGCTAAACGATGCCAGAAATCGTCGCAAGATCGCGATCGCACGGGGCCCACGTAACGCGCGAGAGGCCAATTTTTTATTTGGAGCACCAGCCGCTCGCGGCGCAACGCAGCCGCGTTCTCGTCCCTGATACTGAGGCTGCCGCCGAGCGTATGGGAAGTGATTACGAAACGCTCTAGAAATCCGGATTTTAACTTAGGAAAGTTTTTCGGCCGAAGGCCTCCACCTGAACGTCGACTTGCGCTTTCGCCGATTGTCTTCTCTCTCTCTCTCTCTCTCTCTCTCTCGACTCGCTCTTCCAGCGCCGATTCAAATAGCCGAGCGCGCGCAGTGGCAGCACAGGCGTTTTCGATGTCTGCTTCGCGCTACGTCCTTAGAGGCATTATTCTAGAAAGTGCTTATCGCGTGCCCGGCGTTGCGTACGTCTGACGTACGGATCGCGGCAATAACTATTTACGTACGGTTCATTCACAGTAGCGCATACGCGAGCTATTTTGAAACGTAACGTGGCGTATTCTGGGATGCGTGATCACGATAATTGGAATAAGCAATGACGGCTTGGATGGTTTGAATGCGATTCTTCAGTTTCGTATCTTTGACGGCTAATGGTCGTTTTGCAATAAACTTATGTCCACGTCAAACACTGCACCAAGTCTATTCCAACTGCAACTGTATAACTTGAAAGAGCAAGCAAGCTCACCGAGAGAAAAATACTAAAATCGTAGAACGAGACCAGTACGATATTAAGATCGCGATAAAGACCGTGGTAAAAAGCGAGAAGTCTAGGAATGATAAGGATAATTAACTCGAGCGTAATTACACAACATGAAAACGAACGTAAAAATGAGTCAGAGTACAATAAGTACGAGTCGAACTTGGCGGTAAGAGCGCGATTAGAAGACGACGCGAGCAGTGCTGGAGCCAGCTCGACTTTGCCTCGTGGCATTGGAACGTGTGGGTAGCATCTCCAAGCTTAAATCACCCGGACAACGTCATGCCTGCTCGCAAGCACGCGGACGAACTTAGTAGGTACACGACAACTCTCGCGCGAATCTTTCATCGCACGCGAACTTACGCGAGTTTCTCTGACCGTTGTTGAGTATCAGACTAAGCCTTCGTACAGGTAGTGTTCCGGAAGATGAGCATAGCAATAAGCATCAGCATCGTTAGATTTTAAATGCCAGCCTGAAATGACCGTCCAGCAAAGTGATCCTAGGGTTTACCGATTTGTTAGCTAAAGGTCACGACAATTTTATCATCGTATGACAGATTCCAATAACACATTGTGGATTGGTGTAAAGTGACAGGCCGCCGAAACTTGTCGACGGGGAATACAAGGATTACGCATAATTAAATATTTAAAATATATTGTTTAAAAAAGCTTTTAGAATCGTCGCGCATCTCCCGATTTGCCTCTAGTGTACTCTTCCGCAAGCTCGCCCGCCGAGCGATACGCGAGTGCACCAGCCGTAGCAGTATCCACCACTCGATCGTCAAAAAATCTTGCGTGAACGGACTCGGCGACTCCTGCAGTTTGTTTCTCGAGAAAATTGAGCATGTTGCAAGCGAAACTCGCTCGGTGTCGAACGACTAAGCTACGAGATTGCGATCATCTATTACATCGTGTACTGATGCTTACTGGAAAACCAGCCGTTACCGGCGTTATAACGCGTTGTCAAATTGGTTATTTATGCGCCTTGGCCGAGCCGAGCGGGAGTACGATGGACTGGCCTTTATACTATACCACGCTGCAAACATACGTCTCATACCATATCCGCGGGCTTGGTTCGCACTTTTATTCTCTTGGCGTGACGCTTAATAAATAAATAATTGGCAACTAGCTGCAGTTGCGTCTTTGCATTGCCTAGCTACTGTACTAGCCTAATTGCCGATTTACGCCTCGCGTGGTAAGCCACGAATACGAATGGATGAGCGGCCAATACAGTTGCCTAGTAGGTAGCCATCCACTTCGCTACGTCCTGGGCTGCATTGGGCTGCATATACGACCGGGGAGGCTCCTCACGCGTACGCCACCTATTCGCCGATTGAGTGCTCTCTACATACGTGTAAACTCGGACACTGTCCTCTGAGACATCAATGTTTATGCACACCTAAATAAGCTTGTAGCTTCGTGAGACGAGCGTTGAGAAGCAGGCGCGGCGCTATGCGTACCAAGTACGAAAACCACGAGAAACCTAAGTAGCCGAACGATCATTAGCCGTCAAAGATACGAAATTAAAGAATCGCATAGAAATTATTACTTATTTCAATGATCGTCATTACGCGTCCCAGAATATACGCCACCTTACGTTTCAAAATAGCTCGCGTATGTGCCACTGCGGACGAATCATTACTCGGCTTCTCCAGCCCGCGTTAATAATTCATCGAAAAATTACGCTTATCATTCATTCAGATACGATCGCTCATTATCCCGAATTCACATTGATTTTCAATTGGAAAACGTCGGGATCGATTAGCGCCATTTCCATGCTGTAATAATATTTGTCGACTCGTCAGATCGCTTGAATATTCAAAAACGAATTCCCCGAAATATTGAGAAATTATCAATTGACTCAATACGGCTCTCCGCTGTTTTTTATCTATGATATTAAAAATAGAGCTGATAATTTAGTTCGTCTCTAAGAAAAATCATCATATCAATAGGCACTCTGCTATATCTGTCGCTAATGACCGATCGACAAGGTCTTTTGATCGCTTGATAACAATATTTCACGAGCGTTCGTTGCAGCGCGTGAAAAACCATTCGAATGTTTCACTGAGCGGCGAAGGCGCGCAAATTAGCGTTATTGAACGAAATTGATCATAGTCGTCTGCTTACGCTGCGTTTCTGCAAAAAATAAAAAAGGCTCGCCGCGGCGTTTTAATGTTTTCATACCTCGCGAGAGCTAAAATTAACTCGCAGCAACAAGTGGGAAAGCGCATAAATTCAATGAGTTTATTTTTACAATCAGCTCATAAGTACGTGGAAAGATTTCAAAATGACGAGATTGAGCAATGCGATTCCGGACAAAAAAAATTACAAAGCATAGCTGGAAATATACAAAACGATCGGCGATGCATGCTTGCGAATAGATCTATACGTCGCATTGCGATGAACCAATTTCAGGTGTTTTTTACGGTAACAAGAAGAAAAAATTATTCGATTTGCCAGCGAGTCGAACGCTACGATTATACCCTAGCGGAACTGCTATTGAATTAACAATCCGAAAATAAAAACGTTCGATCGAGACGCTTCTTTTGTTACAGTACAATAGCCGCGGCATTTCAGACATGTGCATTTGGCAAATTACAAATGCTTGATTTTAATCTCCATCTGAATGCGAGTTGAATGAAAAAATTGTAAGCAGCACGCGTAGAAAGAGAGAAAGGATGACAAATTTGCAATGACTTTCAAGCGACGATTTTAAAAGTTGAAAGGAGAAAAAAAAATTACGATAAGCGTTTGATTCATCGGTTGCGAACTGCATCGGGTGATGTAATTGGCGCTAGCGAGAATAAAAGAAAAGAAAATAAAAAAAGAAGAGAAGCGCGCACGCGTTCGAGTACGGAAAATGGAATGGAGCGCGAGTCGCCGATGGAAGAGGCGTGAAAATCGGCGCGAAAGATCGCTGCGAGTATTGTTCGCGTTCTCGTTTTCGGCGCGAGGCGATGACTCGCAGTAAAACGGACGTCGCGTCGGACTTTAGGGTCGCGGCCAGAAATAGCTGAATTTACACGCGACGCCACCGCCGGGAAGTGCATGCCACCGCTTCTGTTGCTGCCGCGCAGCAGCGATAACGTCATAAACAAACACACTGTCCGCTCACAAAAACCAAGCGGCCGATTCTCGTCGACGAAAACCGGTTTATTCCTATAATAGAATACGTTTCGCACGCGTGCAAACTTTTTCTCTCTCCCTCTCTCTCTCTCTCTCTCTCTCTCTCTCTCTCTCTCTCTCTGCCGATTGCAAATTAAAATGCCGATCTGCGCTTAGTTCATTGTTTCTTATTTGTTTGCGTTCCGCGCCTTCGCGCATGCAACTGACGGTTCTTTATATCGTGTTTACGTTTATTTTCGTGCGCGGAGTCGACTTCCAAAAGTATTTTTTTCCTCCTCGATATGTATTTTTATTCTTGATATCAAAGTTTTTTCCTCTCTCTCTTTCTCTCTCTTGAGTGGGTCAATTGGCAGTGATAAATCGCATGAAAGGTGCTTGGCTGCGGCGTTCGCCTCGTTGCGCTGTTTGAAATTGACGGGGCTATAGAATCCCGAGGCTTAGATATTCTACCGTCAGCGCGATCCGAGAGGCGCCGAAACACCAGCGCTCACGCCGCCGTAACAAGGTTTAACGGATTTGATACGTCGCGCGGGGTCGCCGCCGTCTTATTTCGTGCAAACGCCTATTCTAACGCTTGCTTGCCCTCTGACGACGCGTGCGCGCGAGGCACACGTCAATTGACCAAGGCCATTTTTCTCAATAATATTACCATCGAGCTTACAATTCCGGACAATGTTCTCGCTCGTAGACAAGCGAATCAGCATAGGTATTTTCGAAATAGCACTTTTATTTTTCCGCTCTTTGTTCGCCAAAAATACTGCATCGGTGGCATCTCCGCGCAGCTCTGCGACAAGCGAACCCGCCGTAATTTAGATCAGTCAATTACGTAATTAGCACGAGCGACAATTATTGGAAGTGCGTATTCTTTGCCTAGCTGCTTCACGGATAATCTTTGTCGAACTCGTTAGTACATAACTGTTCGCGCGTGTCGAAGAAAGAACAATTTTCGTTTCTCCTCCTCTCGCAAAAACATACGCACATGGTCGGCGAACGGGGCTATACGCGAACGCCTGTTTTTATTTGCTAATTATTACCATTAGATTATTACCACGAGTCAGTGCTCGCCTGTATAAATATTACCAATAAGTTGAGCAAATACTGTGCGGGTAGAAATCGTTTGAGCGCGCGGTATCTCACGATTAATAACAACTGTTGGCAGGGCTCGGTATGTGATCCAATTTTAAGAAGATAAGCGACGTACTCGCGAATGCTGATTCATCAGTGTTCAAAATTCGAAACTTTTGTCACGCTTTCTTTCAGCGATACATTGCAAATAAGACTCCACATGCCATTCTTTAACAGCAAATTTTTCTTTTCTTTTTTTTCAATTCGACAGTGTCAGATGCAGAGCGTCTTTATCGAGCAGAAAAACGTTGTTAAACGTTACTATAGGTCCAGTCTACGACTTTATCATGCGCAAAATTTAAAAAAATTAGACAATAATCCAATGAAAAATTATCGATGTTCATAAGTTTGGTATTTCTGAAGTTTTGTGGTACGTATGTTATAAAGTGCCACTGTGAGCACAAATATTGCAAATACAAGCAGGCCAAAGTTATACGTAGCAGTTTTAGTCAGATATCGCGGTGTGAAAAAGTCTTTCGCTTGAATACTCTCGAATGAAAAAAAAAAAAAAATAACTCGGTTTTTAAATAATTGTAATTTGTTTGAAGGATCGCTGTAATTCTTGTTAATCTGAATATTAACGTAGTGTAAAATAGAAAGTTGACTAGTCGATTGACAAAAAATTACTACGAATGAGTGAAATGAAATCCATCTACGACTAACGAACTATTCAGCGGTCAAAAGTTCAGAAGACAGAAACTCAAAGAAAGATTTACTTAGAGCAGACAGCGATAGCATAAATTATCTTTGACCGTGGAATCTAAAAATAGAACAAAATTTCACGACGGTTCTTCTATTATACTGGAAAATAGAAATTTTGGTCTAAGAATCAGCGGCAATAGCACGATGTCTCGTGTAATGTTATATTGTTCAAAGAGACAACCTCGAAAAATTGACATTCATTTTGATATCCATTTTTCAACTCCAACTCTTTTTCAATGATTCAATCAACCGAAAAGAAGAAAATAATTAATTCTTTTACGATTGAAAACTCGTGCACATGCCAATCTCAAACGTAAGATGTACGAATTGACATTATACCGAGCAACAAGGTTATTGGTCACACACAAATTTCGTCATCTATAGATGACTTTATGCGTGTTTATTTTACAATGTAGAATGCAATGAAAAGACAAAAAACAAATAAATACAGCAAACGGTGAAATAGTTGGAAGTAACGCGACGCTGCTAATTAAAGAGCCGCGAGATATTATTTGCAGTCCGTAAGCATGTTGGCAGAAGTACCTTCTCCGAGCTGATAATGTGCCAAGATGATCTGCCAAAGCCAGCTTGGATTTATGACTAATATGACTTTAATGCTGTCGCTGAGTGTGCGAAGCTCCGGAAGATCGGCACTCACGTTTCTTAGTTACTCGCATGCACGACGGCTGCAATGGAAGAAGTGTCGATTGCAGCGCTCATCAGATAAGCTCGCGCACAATGACGGCGTAAATGCGAACGGTAAACGTTTGCCCGTTCGACACATTTGACAAAATCACGGCGAACCATTTCACCCCCACGTTTTCCGTCGCATCTTTCCGCCAATAATTTCGTAGCAGTTTGCCTTTGATGGTCTGTATTGGTATGGCTGCACTCGAACGCGACAGGTCCCGTTAGGTGATCGATATTTTAATCTAATTAGAACAAGAGGATCGATAAGAAGATTTGATCGATTGCGCAACGTCACCCCAACATTGTTAGTTTGTTCAATGTGCATTCACTTTTGCACCGAGTTTGGCGCGAAAAAGGCTCGGTGTATCGCGAAAAACGGAGCTTTTTTGCGAACGCATCGCAATTACGATCGACAAACAAGATAGATAAACGCCGCGAGAGCTCCTTGTGAAGTTTACTTATCTTGAATTTCTATTATTCAAATAGTTGGCGATGCGGCTAAAAATAGACGCTTCTCCTTCGGAGCTCGCAAATGTCGCCGGGGAAATTGATTCGCACCGCGAACGTGGAAAATTAAGCGCAATTACGGCGTGATTGAGATCTTGGAAGCGGCGAACAAAAGCGAGAATGATTTATCAAAAATAATGACACGCTGTCCCTCCGGCCGATCTCGCGCGCTCCCGCTCCTCCCCTCGGTGCGCCGAAACGAGTCTTTATCGACGAAATTGCAGCCGCTTGCGGAATACCGCGGAGCGACTGTCCGTCGAGAACGAGAGAAAAGTCTACTGACGGCGTCGGCGGCGTCGGCGGCGTCGACGAGTTCGCTGAAGCTGCTTCCGGCCACGGGAGACTTGTGTCGGCGCGCGCGCGCGTCTGCGCCACTCTTGTTCGACCCTTGCGCCCAATGACGCGCAATTTGGGATGACAAGATAACAAAGCCGCAGCAGCAGATGCTCGCGAAATTCGTCGATTCTTATCGCGCTTGTCGCGTGCAATTGAGTAGCGATTAAAAGCCACCGAAAAGAGATCGTCGTCGGTGGCCGCGGAGCGATCGCGTGACGAGGCGCGACGCGCAGGGTGCGAAAGCTGAGCAAGCTGCGGAGCTCGTAGCGCTGCCGAGCAGACGTCGAAATTCGAGCCATTCATCAATGAAAGTCGGTCAGGCGTGAGCATTGATAATGGCAATAGAGCGGCTCCGATTTGCGCATCATATCCGCGCGATTGCTCCAAGGCGGCACTGCGCGCGCGCGTTCACCGAGAAACGGTCGGGCAGCCGCGAGGAGCGGCGCACGTGGTCGCGCGGACAGACGCCAGTCGTACCTGTCGCTCTTGTCGACCTGCACGAGCGGGGCGAGCTCCTGCCTGGGCGGCTCGGCCGAGATGCCCTGCGCGCGATGCTTCCTCGGGCGCAGCTTCGTGGGCGCGAGGGGCGACTTGAAGGGCAGCACGCTCAGAAACTTGTCGAGGTGGCTGCGCAGCTCTACGATCTCGGCGTCGCGCTGACGCAGCTGGGCATCCAGCTCGGCGATGCGCTCGTCCCTGAGCCGCAGCAGCTCCTGCAGCTCGGCAACCCCGCCTTGCTGCTGCTGTTGCTGCTGCTGCTGCTGCTGCTGAGCCATCACCAGTTGCTGCTGCATGGCCTGGGCGTGCTGCTGCTGCTGCTGCTGCTGCTGCTGCTGCTGCTCCTCGTCCTCGTCGGCGAGCCGCTGCTGCGGCGACGAGAAGCACAACGAGTCGAAGCACACGCGCATAGACACGCAGGCGTCGCTGATCAGCCGGCACTCGGGCCCGTCCATCCGCACTTCGGCGCGAGCTGCTGCACTGGCGGACGGGTGCGTGTGCGCGTCGGCGGCGAGGGGAGGGGGCCCGAGTCGCTGCTGCTCGCTGTCGTCGTGCACGCGCACTCACACGCGCGCTGCCGCGAGAGATGCTGCCTGGCTGAGTGGGCGAACCGACCGAGCACTGCCTGCACACTAGCTGGCCGCACTACGCGACACTGCTGCGCGACCGCGGCTCCGCGCGCCTCTTATGTGTGTGTGTGCGCGCGCGCGCGCGCGCGCCCGCGTGCGTGTATGCATGCCCCGAGCAGCGCGCGGCGGCGAGCCGAGCGCCAGAAACCCGCCAGACGACCGCTCCACGCAACCGACCAGCAGCGCACACTTGTTTTTCCTTTCCGGCCGCGCGGCCCACGTGCCCACTGCCCGTGCCACCACGCTCCCGCGGACGACCCCCCCCCCCCCCCGCTTGCCATGCCGCGATAGAGTGGCGGGGAGGCAGCCGAGCCAACTTCACTCGCTATAAGCCAGTCGCCGATTTGCCGATGCGATCGAGCAGACGACGTTTCTCAATCATCCTTCGGCTTGCTTTTTCAAAACCATTTTGGAAGCATCCGTTATCGGAGTACCTGTAACGACCCTTAGCGTCCTTACAGAGAGCCCGATCCTTTTAATATTTCGGCATTGTTTCGGTTTGCTTCGACGTACTTATGAATAATTCAACGCGCTATATCATTATTGCGAGTGTTCGCGCCAAGTCAACTAATTTCATTGTTCAACGTCGCAGTTTCCCGAAATTAATTTGCCAACTACCCGATGTGCTTGACGCTTCAATAGACCTTTTTCACAGCGCAACAACTGGGAAGAAGAGTGGTGGTCAAAGTTTGCATTGAGTCTTATGGGAACCGGTACAATAAAATCTGTTAAAAGGAATTTCGATATTAATTTCAATAATTTTGTGACAAATAAAAGGTTTATTTATTATAAAACTATAACAAGAATAAATAATAGTAGGTTCAATATAATAATGAATAAAAAGTCATTAATCCATTGTAAATGTAGATTAGTTTTTTTATACGAGACATTAATTCAAACAATTTGTTGGAAAAATATTTATTATGGTTTGAATTGATTATATAAAAATAGACCGTTAATTCAGAAACTGTATATAGTAATTTTATAAGTTATCTATAAGCTTATACAATGGTTAATTGTTGTTTTGGCTGTACATCAAAGTCTAAAATTATGCTCAACAAACGTATAATTATTAATTAGACTGTTTTTGTTAACATATATGTTCATTGCCTCACTTAGTAATGACGTGAAATAGTTTTTCAAGTTTGCTGAAACTAAAAGTTTTGCCGATGCGTAAATCTGCTTATTTTATAATAATTATTTTTCAAGAAAAATTTTTGTTATTAATGAATGTATGTGCATAAATACCTTCCTTACTTAGAGCCATAGTTTTATGTTCATATCTCAAGACTTCACTTCATTTTCACATTACAGTAATGATTTTTTTATTGATTATTGTATCAAACCTACTATTACTAATTCTTCTTATATTTTTATAATAAATAAACTTTTTATTTATCGTAAAATTATTAAAACTAACAATTGTTTTTTAACACACTTTATTTTACCGTTTCTCATAAGACTCATTGCCATCTTTGATCACTACTCTTCGCAGCTGTTGGGTTGTTACATTATGTTAAAAAAGGTTTATTGAAGAAATAACTTAAATACATTCAAATTTGATCGACCGGTATTCGTAGTAGCATGTTCTCTTGTTATAGATGAAGTCGGGTTACTAAAATTATGTAATTTTGTTTAGTGTTTGTCTAAATTTTGCAAATTTCACCATTGACACAATTTGCTGGAGTAGTTAGTACAATCACATACTACGGCCAGTTACAATTATTATGGGTAAAATTACCTATTAAAATAAGTGCTATATTAGATTTTTTTTTCAATATCCCGCAAAGGTATAATTATGTTTTATAGATTATACGATTTGATAATAAAATCCAACGATCATTAAATAATTCTGCTCGATTAATTCCTGATTTACGTACCCAATAAATTTGGATTTTCTCTATACTCAGCAGGGGGGCAGAGAGCCTAACGGCATGGGCGTTGGGCAAATATTACGAAAATTATCGTAAATGTTTGCAAAATCAATTTCCAAATTTGTAACTTATCAAACGTTTTTGTACAAATAGTCGATTTGTACTGACTGATTCAGCTAAATACGTAAATTTCGTTCGTATTTCATTGCTTTGACAGTTCAAAGCCTTACGCCAATCGTTTGCAAAACTTTTCTAGGTTGTGAATATATCAACAAAATCTTTGAAATGTGTGTAAAGAATCTGTAAAATATTACCTGTTCTATGGATTATGCATGTTGCAAATTGCGCACGCACAGAAGCATGCTTGTGTAGTGACATGTTGACATGACTATTTGAAAATTGAGCTTGTTTATAAACATCAGTACTTAGGCATGGATAGATGTCTCAACACGCACATGGATGAAAATCCGTAGGCTTCAAATCAACAATTACCCTTCGATAATAAAAAATTTTTACGTTCTCCTATTTTTTACCCGGGGACCTGTACTTATGTGGGCGCTATTCTTTATGATAGCTACTTTGCACAAATATATATAATTATTTTGAAGTGATTTTAAATAGTCGCGCCGCGCCGGCATGGCATTACACAAGATTCTGGGCATGCGCATTTGTACAGTGCTTAAAAATGCATATTACATAGAAAAAAATAGTAGTTTACAAATTATTTACACGTAATATGAAGGTTTTATGGATTTATTGAAAATTTGGATGGTGTTGCGGACGATTGGTGCAAAGCTTTTAATTGCCGTAGCTAAGGGTAAAAAGCGTTTTAGGCTGGCAGTAGTCGAAAACAAATTAGTTTTATTATCTTTATTTTTTAGAAAAGAATAAGATATATCTGATATATTTAGGAATTTCTTTTCTTGCAAATCCTCCGTTCTATTCGGCAATTGCAGGTATTTTTTAAATAGCGATGATTATAATGATCATGAGCGGTTGCCTGGCGAGTTTTCGACATTCGTTGTTTTTTTTTTCGACGCGCCGAAATTGTTTCTCTATTTTTTTCCAATCGGCGAAAATTATTTCGAGTTTTCGTTTTGACACGTTATCTTTAGATCGTCGGTAACGTAGGAGCCTGAGCAAAAGACGATCGATACTATAGCGCTGTGTCCTGAGTGTCGTGTATCGTGCGAAACTTTCAAAAGTCCCGAAGAGGTGGCTCTATTTATCGCCGAAACTCGCAAGCTTTGCAAGTCATGTTGCACATGCTTGTGCTACTGTTAACACTTTTATACTGCAACCCAGCCACGTGTGCTTTTGCGCATGTCTCGCGTAGATATTATGGGTGCTCGAACACCTGTCGAACATACATTTTATTACTGTTTTTCACCTAAGAAATAAAATTTATTGTAGGATTTTTAAGTTCAATTATAACTATAAGTTAGTAAAGATTAATAATAGATTAATTAATTAATTATACATGATGGTAAATGAATTTTTCCAAATCTAATTATAAATCTGAAGGCAGTTACTATGAGCATACTGTCTTGATTTTCATCCTTAATACGGGTTTCAAAACTACACTTTTATACAAAATATTCGTCAAATATAAACTATCTTCTGATACATAAAATTACAACATAATCATCATCATGCAGATGCAGTAGATTTTAATACATATGGGAAATTTTCGCAAACTTCGACATTTTTTTATAAAACAAAATTATTTTTCAAATCATGAACACATGTCTGAAACCTTGAGAATACGTTCCTTTAGCTGTTAAAATACAGATTCTGGCATGGTGTAACGTTTTAAAGAAATGCACCAAACGTTATTAACGTTTTTTCACGTTTCTTTTATTTTTTCATGACTTGTGTTATTTGTGTTGTATAACTTTTTTCATAATTCGTTTTTATTCCAGAACTATGCTCTCATGCACAATATAATTTTGCAAACGTAACAACGTTAAGCTTAGTGTAATTTATAATATAAACAATTAATTGTTATTTCGTGAATAACACAAACTATACAAAAATACAACAAACGTAAATTTTAGCTTTTATCGTACGTGATTTTGTAGAAATCCATGTTTTGAGTGTGTAATACCCATTTAAATACATTGCACTAAATTTCGAATACTTTTTGTATATGAATTTGTTGAAAATGTAATTAAATCTGAAATAGACGAGTAATGTATGACAATGTCTATTCTGGAATTTTTGATTTTTTTATATTACTCTGTAACTTTCTAAATATTAGTTTAAGCAAGTGAACCTCGGTTCGATCATACATCAAACAAGAGCACAACTATTTGTAGTCGAATTTTCAAAATAATGACGATGTGCTAATGAAAAATGTGCGTTTTTACTTCTTTGCACGTTTTTCCTATTGCAGCAAACATTGTATTTTGACTATCTTATTAAGATAGCACATATTTCTACCACGATTAGATTTGTTTCTTTGGACCCTAGAACACTATGCATTTAGTTTCATATCAATTTTTTATACGCACGAATAGTTACATGGTATAATAGTTATAAATATTAAAATTTTAAAAATGGACTTACACCACTTTGAGGCTTCATAACTTTTTTATTATTGAGAGCACATATTCTTGTTTCGCCAAATACTTGAAAATCGTTACTCATTGAAAAATTTTCAATCAACGCACGAAGTTATATAGAACAAAAACAATAAAAATATGAGAGAGATACATTTTTTGACAAATTTGCTTATTTTGTAAAAGTATTTTCCGTTCTTTTGGCTTGGAAAATGTGAGAAACAGTGCATCGGTTTTTATATTATTTGAACATCTGCAACCCAATTTATCTTTGTTATATGAACAAAAATAATGAATCAGCGTAGAATATACAGAGTAACACGAAAAGTCGAAGTTTGTGAGAATTGTCCATATGAGCATTGATTTGCGGATTAATCAAGAGAAATTTTCCTTTTGTACCATTTAAATTAAGTATTTACCTACCTTCTTTACATGACGAGTTTGTATGACCTATTTCATTATTTTCATACACACTCACACAGCAGGAATAAGATTAATAAATGAACACATAACACGATAAATTCTGAGAGTTTCAATGAGATTACTTCAAATATTACATTTTTTCTTAAAAATACCCAATTTTCAGTCTTATCACAGTTAAGTAGATGTTTAAATTTTTGCAACATTTTTGTGGGTAACTTACAAATCACAACAAGCCATACTTACCTTTAACTTTTGTAATATTTCATGTATAAAAGGATCTACAAATTATAGTTCAGAAAATGTATAAGCTTGACCAAAATATATCGTTAATAAATAATTTGCAAAAATACTGTTATTATCTCTATACGTACTAAGTATAGAAGATAGACTGGCTATCTTCTAAGTATAATTATCATTCATTAAATTTATCAAAATGAAAATTATCATCACTGAAAGAAATTAATCCCCTATTTTTAGTTAAAGAAAATGAGAAAGAGCCACATAGTTACATATTTCTTCACTTGCTTGAATGCTGATTTAGATATTTTGAAAATGTGCTTTCGTGCAAAAACGCGAAATGCTCGATCTAAAACTGCGCCAACTGAATCGAATCTGACCAGACTTGAGTTCTCTAACTCATTAACAAAAAAATGGTTTAAATTACTTATCTGAGATTGTAAAAACATTATAAGAAATAAGGGTGTGTTATAAATAAGAAACTTTGCGCATCGTTTGAATGCAACGATAGATATGGATGTAGAAATGGCGTCATAGTTTCCAAATCGAATGTGTAAGAAAAAATGGATTTTCATTTGTATAATTTAAAGGGCCCATCAACTTTCGCATTATCAATTATCTTATTAGACATCTAAGTCTTGTATAGTCTTTTTGATGGTCAACAGAAAGAAATACGTAAGCTTACTTAAATTTACCAAAGACATTTGTTGAGATACGATCAACATTGATTAGTTTCTCGCAGTGCTTCAATGATTTAATAGTATCATATACTCGTTGTGATTTTGATTTTTGATAAATGAATAAAATTAACTAACGAATGTAACTTATTCTATTTCTTCTTTTTCTTATGTTTATGAAATGGTCCTAATAATATTTTATTCAAAGTATTCTTTTAGAAAGAAATATTATAATGTAAGTAAAACTCTGTTTTGAGAGAGTGAGGGCAATGTAAGTTCGAAATTCATTAATTTCTGTAACTTATACACTCTGTATTGTTGAATCAGTCTAAATAATGCAATGTTTTTAAGCATTCGAATGTATCCTATGCAATCACAGGCAATTTGATTCAACATGTGCATTTCGTTAATCATGAATATTCGCGCAATAATTACTTTTAAGCCGCGTTTGTCGCTACTCAATTCCAACGGTGTAATATTGTTGAAAATGGACATTGAAAAATCCTGCAACTTGAGAAAATGGAAGAATTAATGAAGTTTAAGCAAGCCAATTTCGTTCTTACCGCTATCATGGAGCAGGTATCGTGCATACAACATATTGTAACCCGATTTGGATAAAACCAAAGCAACGAACAGTGATTATTAGGTGCAACAATATGGCAATTATACGCTTGAGAAATGTAAAATAGCCGTGAAAGTAGATGAAAATTGACGTTCTTCGGAAGATTTACTCTCGTTCCTGGATGTGACAGCGCTGGCGTAGTTCAAAATTGCTCGCACTTTCGTACGAGACGACGCGTCACGCGAGAAACTTGTATCGAATCACGTATAAATTTCTCGAGCGCGCGAAATGGTTGGGTTGCGTTAGCACGTAGACGGCATAATCGTGAAAAATCAATGGCCCGCGGCTCCGTCCGCATTACAATAACAATTTATTTGGAAATAATAGCGCGCGGTAACGAGGGCAGAGTGCTTTCTTAACGCATACAGAGTGCTCCCGTGGGGCGCGTCTGGCGGGCCGGGCTCATCTCTTTGCCCGCGTTCGAGAGAGCAATATATCGCGCGGCGTAGCTGCGCCCGGCCGCGCCAAGCCCTCTCGCGTGGCTTCGCTTGGCATCGAGGGCAAGAGCTGCACCTCGTGCATCGTCGGGTCTGAATCACGGCGAGCGCACGACGCGTGGAGGCGCGCAGCGCGAGCCGGTTGACGAGCCGTGATGGGGCAGTCGCGCGAGGAGAAGCCTGCACGGGGCCTGGCAAGAGGAGCACTGGCTTCGAGTGTAGCCTGGGGCTGCAGGTGTCCAGAGCTGGCGGTGGGCGCTAGTTAGCGAGTTAGCTGATTGGCCGCCTGGAGGGAGAGACGGCGGCCTCTGTGGCTCGGGGAACCGTAATATCATAATAGAATAGCGATGTTAGTAATAGCATCGCGGGCGGCTGCTATTCTCTCCGAAGCCGATCGACCGAGAGCGAGAGAGAGCGAGAGAGAGAGAGAGCAATTTGCATCGCATTGTGTACTCGTTATACGTCTCCATCTGTCCCTGCCCCCTGGCAGATCCGAACATGGCAGACAGTCAGAGGAGCGCATTTGCCCCGACGACACTCCAATATCCATATCGAGCGACGATCGACGAGGAATATTGGCTTGATATCGTTATTGTCGTAAAAGGCCCGACGATCGATCGGGCACAAGTGTAAAGTGTGTATGATTTAGGGACACCCTCGCTCCGCGGCGCTGCGCGCGCTTTGATCTCTTATCTCGTCTACGCACCCCAGCTAGCGAGACTTTACGAAATATCAACTAAACGATAACCTTATTTATTATTCATTCGCCGGAGAGCCTCGCGCTCCCTCTCTCTCTCTCTCTCTCTCTCTCTCTATACTCTTCAATTTCCAAAGTAGCTCCTCGCGCGCGAAATTTGCACGCGTCTGTGCGCGCGGCATCATCTTCGCTCAGTTTTATCCCTTTTATGCTTCTGTAAACTGTGCATTATGTATGTATATGCATTTTATACAGGTGCGCGCGAGGCTCTCGCATCCCCCTGGGCGCCAGTTTCACCCGGCGAAAATTTCATTCGCCCGTATAATGGAATTTATCGATTTTCCTATACATTGCGAGCGTCCGCCGGCCTGCAGGCTGCCGATATCGCTCGCTCGCTGATGACATTCGCCCGGCACACTCGCGCCCGCTCATTTGCTTAGCGCCCAATTTTTCCGTTTGGTCGTTGGCCGTCTGCGCCGATCGTCGCGTCCGCGGCGCTACGTTGATCGGGCCGTTAATAAACATGGCATATACAACGCGATTAATTTCTTTGGCGCTGCAAGCCGGGGAGCTCGATGCGATATTTAGCAGGCAATGAGGCCGTGATCGGGCCACAGCGAGCGCGCCTGGTTTGATTAAACGCTACATTAAGCATGCGGGCATTTAACTCGGTTGATCCCGCGACCATGCTGGGCATCGGCGGGCCGGCACGCGTAATTCATGGAAAATCAATGATTGAGGTGCAGCATGGTCGCCGGCCGCCGTACCGCCAAACGATCGCGCTGCAGCGACATGCTCGTTGGCAAGATTGCCAATTGGCCAATTGGATTAGCGCGCGATTTTGGCGAAATGTAGTCGAATCGGCGAATGGATTTGCGAACGCGGGGGCGAGGTCGCGCAATATCAATTAGCCCTCGGGCTCGTCTGCTCCCGAATGGCGGCTGCCGGCGCGCTCCACATCCGACATCGGATTAACTCCGGCGGGGCCCCTAAGCGCGGTCTTGAGATTTTCCATCTGGGAATCTCTCAGGACGTATCCCATCATCGTTCCCGCGCCGCCGAACATTCGGACTGAAATGAAAATCTAGTTTCCGTGCGCTCGCTCGCGGTTATTTCGTTTCCGAACGCGAGACCCGCCGTCAGGAGTGATATTCTTCCCCGCGGCCGCCCTTCTCCTTTGATTGATAATCCTCGAGCTCGACGGGTGGAGCGCGGCCGCACGACTAATGGGATTCGCAGCGGCGGCAATCGCGCGGATTCGGGCGCCGGGATTTTCAGGCGCGACGCCTTCGAGCCGCGTAATCCACTTTGCTCGCCGGCGGAGGAATCGTCGCGGGCGTGCGATTCGATTGCTCGGGCTATTGATACGCGCGTTGTACCTGCTCGCGCCGTCGGCTGTATCCGCGAGGCAGCGGCGTCGAGTTTCCGTCTCGAGCGCAATGCCCGGGGGAGCGGTCCCGCGTGGCAGCCGAGCGAAGGCAGCAAGAAAGGACAGCACAGCGCCGGAGTCGATTGCGATGTAGATTGACATTGAAGCTCGAGCGTGCGCGCGTATAGATATAGCGCGTACTCGCGCCGCCGGCTGACTTTGATCGCGCGCACGCAAGGTCAAGCGAGGCCTTCCCGGTGAAAATCTCGCGCGTCCCGTCGGAGTCGGGCTTGACGAGCGACGCGGCGTCGGCGGACGGGGGCGGCGCAACGAGACGCGAAATCATCCAGCGCGAGCTAGTTAGCTAAGAGTGCGCGCAGACCGAGCTGTCTGGCCGTCAGTCGAGCGGCGCAGCAGCCGAGCGCGCGCGCGCAAAGTTGAGTGTTTAGCGGCTAATTGCGTTGCTGCAATTCATTAGGGCGATCGATGGTGCGGCCGCGGCGCACACGCGTCCGTCGGTCGCTCGGGCCGGGCGGCGCGGGCGCTGTGCGGCAGGAGGCGGCCGCGAAAGCTCTCTCTCTCTCTCTCTCTCTCTCTCAGGCCGCTTGCTTTCAGCCCCTTAGCGGCAGCAGCAGCAGCAGCAGCAGCAGCAGTAGCAGCCCTTGGCGCGCGCTGCATTTTAAATCAAAGCCCTGGAGGTAACGCAATCACCAGGCATCACGACGCTTCCACAATTTTCTACTTTAAGCTACTTTGTGTATTAGTGTCTCTCCTCCCCTCTGTACATTAGTGCCCTTCTCCTCTGCTCGTCGCGGCAGCAGCGACTCCACTCCCTCTTTCTTTCTCTCTCTTGCCTTCTAACCAAGTTATTTTATTAAACAACCTCTAAGCAGCAATCTTCGCTGTAGCGAGCGCCGCAACGTTATGCATATCCGGGTGCTATCGCTTCGCGAGTTTACGCGCACCGTTTATTATACCTGTGAGTCTAACCTCGTCGTCGTCGTTACTCTTCTGCGTAATCGGCGTGCCTTCCTACAGAGCCGCGACATTTGTTTGCGACGGAACACATTATTTGGCGCGTGACCGTTGTCGGCGAGTGCGCGCTCTGCATTATTAACCCGAATGCAGCCTGCGCGCCGCGCTGATTTTTGCGATAGAGTGGCCTCTTTAAACATTACGAAATACACAGAGTGAGTGAGGGGGGGGGGGGAGAAGCACATACATTACGAAAAGATATTGAATGACGTATCCTTTTCCTGAGAACTTTCATCCGCACCGAGTATATCTATAGAGAAAGCTCCTCCAATCCGCTGAGCTCCTTCAAATGTTATATACTCCGGCTGTGCGTTCTCTCTCATACAATATTTACATTTTAAAAAGAGTCTTTGCTGCTCTCATCGCGAAAACGCGTTTCGGCAGCTCTACGTCCAATCGCAGAAATCGATCGCTCCAAGTAGTCGCATCCGAATCTGGTCAGACCGCCCGGAGATAGGCGCAGGCGGCGGCGCGACGTGCCGGCACGTCAACGTCCTGCGGCCCAACGCGATATACAAGCGAGGCAAGGCGAGAGCTCGGCGGAGAGTGATGGTTGGCGCAAAGGCGCTGGCGGCGGCGCCTCTAATGAAAAAGCAATCGCGGCGCCTTTCAATTTGCGCCTAAGTGACAATCCCCGCGGATTATCGAATCGTCGACTGGCTGCAGAGAAAGAGAGAGAGAGAGAGAGAGAGAGAGAGAGAGAGAAAGAGAGGCGAATCGGCGGGCGGGTAGGGGAGGTGGGAACGGCGGCACGTCTCGCGGCTACGGATACACGCACGCGGGCGAGCGGAGAGAGAGGAGAGCGGCGAATCTATCTCGGCGTGCTGCGTGTGTTGGAGAGGCGTCGTCGACCCCCTGCCGAGCGCGTCTCGGCGAGCCAATGGTCTCGGCGGGAAGGCCGTGCCAGCGCGAGAAGGAGGCGGTCGCGCCTGCGCGTTCCCGCCCATCCCCTATCGGCGCGCTCTCCCTGCCGGGCCACCGCGTGCTCGCCGTCCGCGGCGCCCGCCGCCAGTCACCGTTCGACCCGAGTGCGCGAGCTACTCGCCAAGCACCGCAGGCCCACGTCGCGACGAGGTCGGCTCGCTGTTGTCGTCGTCCCGAGCGTCTGGCGCGCCAGGATTCGGCGGGCAACCTCCGAGGCAGGACAGCGCGCCGGAGCAGCGCCGCCGGGCGCGCCACCAGCCGCAGCCACGGCCACGACCACGCTCTTCCGACCGGGCGCCGACTGCTCCTCCAGTCCCCCGCTGCTCAAGGTAGCTACTCCGCCGATCCCCGTCGCGCGATCGGCGGCCGGCTGCGATCGTCGAGTCGACGGCCGCGCGCGCACCATCTCTCTCTCTTTCTCTCTCTCTCTCTCTCGCGCGTCGCTCGGTAATTCCATCATTCTCTTCGGAGATTACGCTTTCTCGTTTGCACTGCCTGCGCCCGATTAAACTACCGCCTCACTACCGCGCTCCAAGTGCTAAATTACGTGCTCTCATGAGCGCTCATTCAATTAGCCGCTATATGTGTGCGCAACTCGAGCAGCAGACTCGAGCGCGACGGGCCTGCCTGCTGCCTCTCTCCACCTACACGTGCATGCTATTATATATACGTCTGCAGACACGTCGCACACGCCTACGCCTCTGTGTCGTTCCACTATCGCGCTCTCTGTCTCTCCTTTCCGGCTCTCGTGCCGTTTCGGCCTCCTGTCCTCTCGATCGACCATTTCTTTTCTCGGCCTGTGCCGGGCAATATCACGAAAAAGCCTGTTTACTTGACGTCGCACTTGCGTAGAACAGCGGCTGGCTGGCTGGCTGACTGGCTGGCTGCCGGGGCGCGCGCAACTCAATCAAGCCAATTAATATGCATATGTGCTCGCATCTATCGCGAACCATGTAAATTTCCTTTGCATATCATCAAAATAATGTTCGCGCACAGAGGCATGCAAATTTTTAACCCCAATCGTCTCAATTATACACATTCAGCATTTAATTTCCGGCGGCAGTGCTGATATGACCCACAGAGCTCCGCCACGCTGGGACTTATTTTTGAGTGTTGCGCTCACTTTTCAAGCGTCATTCCTTCTTTCGTCCGCGGGGCGATATTGTCTTGGAGCTCCACGGGGATCGAAGCGCCACGAGAATTGCCGACAGATTGGTCGCGCGCAACTCGATGCCAAATTTCTAACAGAGAGCGTAGATTCTTTTGCCGACTGACGGATGCAAATTGACGGCGCGGCCTAAGTAACTTGAATGTAAATCACATGCTTCGGTGTAAGTGGTACAGCTCACTTAACGAAATTCGCACGAAATTCTAATTGCCTATCGAAGAAGTATCGCTTAGAGCAAATCCGCGCTTAACTTGGCATGCTTTGCGGCGGGGGGGGGGGGGGGGGGATCATCACACCGACGAGCTGACAATCTTTGTTCCGAGTAGTAGCCGTATACGTAATACTGAATTACGAGGATAGCCTAGTTGAATTAGTGTCTTATTTAGAAATTCCGATGGCGAAGTCGCTTAATCGCGTAATTTACGTAATTTAAGCTTCAATCTTTGTCTTTAACATAATTGAAGCCGTGTCTCTTAACTGGAGGCAATTCGCGCTAAAGATTGTTTTATTGAAATCAGAGGCTGAGACGGAAAATTGTTATTTGAACGCAGATTGGCCGTCGTGGCGCAGTTTGCTCGAGTCGAAAAGCCACTCGCGAGCGGACGGCTGGTGTTCGAACCTTTCCGCTTGCCGGCTATTTTCAGGCGCAGCGCCCGGCAGCTGACCCTTACTTAATCGAGCGCAAAACGATTGGACCGCGAACGATCGTAGAATAGCAATTCGAGAGCGCCGACGAGGCTTTGATTCGAGCCTCGCGCGAGCCGCACACAGGCGCGCGCGAGGCAAGTGAGTTTCTCGAAGGAGCGAGGCGAAAGAGGTCTCGCGGCTAATAAAAGACAGCCGTTATATGGGAAAAGTTGGCGGCCGGGTAGTTGGAAAAGTGATAAAAGTGGAAAGGAAGATCGGGGAGAGATGGGTTAATACCGAGATGCAGCGCTAGGCGAGCTCAATAAAAATGCGATTTCTCCGTCACTGATATAGCTGCGCGCTCGGGTGCGGCCAGCGCGGAAAAGAGTTGTGTATAGTCAAAGAGAAGACACGCCTTCGTCCTGCGCAGGACTCTGCGTGTGTGTGTGTGTGTGTGCGCCGCAGCGCGAGCCGCAGCACCAATGTTCTCCTCGTCTCCCCCGTGCCTCGCTCCAAAGAGAGATAGAGCTGTTTTACGCTTTTCGACTTCTTCGAGATTTATCCCCCGTAGCGCTGCTCGCTAAATCGCCTTCCGCTCGGAATTTACGGCCGACGCTCTGTACTAGCCGCGCCATATAATGTGCCAGTGCACACATAAGACAGACTCGCGCGCATTAATCCTGCGCTCGCGTTGGCCTGCCTCTGCCCGCGCGCACGCCCAGAGATCCGTAACTCACAGCCGCCACTTTTCGCGGCTATCGGCGTTCGTTAGCCGGGGCGCCGCGCGGCGTCCGTAGACCCGACGACGACGGCGACGACGAGCGCCGTCCAAGACGGATCGTCGCGCGCACCGACACCGAATCAATAGGATCGGTCCGCCGCGGCGGCGTAGGTCTCTCGCTCGGCGCGCCAATTGAGCTCGTTGAATCTGTGCCTCGAGCCAGCGCGCGGTTACGTATTCGCTGTCGCGCTGGCGCGCACGCAGACGCGCCGGAGAGTCGATGATCGGCCGACTTTCGATCCGACGCGCGCGTATGCGAGGGAATTGACGGCGGGGCCGGGGCGAGCGCGCGGGAGCCAAACAAACTCATCCGTGTAATTGCTAAATTGACAGATTAATTGAATCAATGCCGCGAGCTGGGCCGCGCGATCCCGCATCCGCGCCTCCGCCGCGCTCGGGGTTTCGGGCGCGCAAGGCGAGGCCTCGCCGCTCCGCTCCTCGCTGAATTGCATAAGAATCGGCCAGGCCCCGCCAACGAGATGCGAGCGAAGAATTCAATTTAGATTAATTGACGGGCAGCGCGCCACCAGCCGCGAGACAACGCTCTCTCCTCGCGCGAGTGTTGCCTTCGAGTTTGCAGGGCCAATGAAAACAAATGCAATCAATAGCTGCTCGCTCGAACAAAGCACCACCACTGCACTGCTCGCTTGTGTCGTTTGTAATCCAATTTTAAATATTCAACCGGTTTGCTGCCTACTCTCCGTTCTTCAGTTAACTCTCTCTCTCTCTCTCTCTCTCTCTCTCTCTCTCTCGCTCTCTCGCAGTCGCAACGCCAACTGTAATTGGCTATTGAGGGAAGCTGCTCAAATTTCCACAAGGGGTTCATCTCATGTTGTTATTTAATCTACGTTAATCACGCATCTCTCTATCAGCAGACGCAGCCTTTTAAACAAATAGCCTTTTCGCTCGTTCTCTCTTTCCGCGACGCACATAGGTGTTGCTAGTGGCGAAGCGCGGAGAAACATCAAAAACAGATTGCCGAGGGGACGCGAAATTGAATCGGGCCGCGCGTACACGTATGACAAATTGACAAGTGTCGCATTTTCGTAATGAGCGAGAGCGCGCGCGCTTCCGTGCGTATACAGCCGCGCCGAGAGAGCGACTCTAATTGCGTTAGCCTAGTCGCTTTTGGCGTACCACTTAGCCCCCCCTCCCCCGGCCCCTGTCGCGCGCTCGCACTCTCTCGCTCTCGCCGATGATGGCAAACATCAAAGAAAACAAAATTATCGCTGAAACGCGCGCTTCATCGCTGTATCGATTGCGTAAATAATTTAAATGCTGCTGCCTCTCTCCGCCCGCTGCGCCTACGCAAGTCTATAGCGCTCCCGAAATGTTAACAATCTGCTTACTTAACAATTAAATGAGATTTATAAAGCCGCTCTCGTTCTCTCTGCGGGATAATTTTCAAACGCTAGAACATCGAGGGCCAATTAGCTTTGAGGCTTCGAGCGACAAAGGCCTCTCGAGTAAGCTCGCTGCCGCCGGCCGCCGGCCGCCGGCCGCTTCCGAGGCATCATCGGAGAGCGCGGAGGTCCTGCCGACGGGCTCACGGCGGGGCGGCGCGGAGACAATGGCCCTCGGACGTAACGTGCCGGGGCATCGGGCGCCTTTTATTCGCGCGGACGCCCGGACTCGGCTGCGCGCGCCTAATGCACTGGAAGCCGCGCCGCGCCGGAAGTCAATCGGAATCTCAATGCCCCGGACTCGATTTTCGTCACGCTCGCCAAGGCCCTCGTCGTTTACGGCGCCCTTTCTTTATTCCGCGCGCGCCACCGTCCCTAAATCATCGCGCAAGCGCGCGCCGTTTCCGGGCTCGCCGACGGAAAACACGTATATGGATTTCCATGCGAAAGGAAGCGCCGGGGGCCTCGGGGCTTTTCGCGCGAGACTGCGAACGGCGGCGATGATAAATCGTCGCTCGACATCAATTCCATCCTATCGGCGTCGATCCGATCGGTGCCCGCCCCGGTCGTCCCTTCGCTTGCCTCTCGCTCGGCCGTTCGTCCGAAGGCGCAACGCGCGCGGCACGATATTCGATTCGCGCAGCATCGCCGTCCAGCCTTTCGCAAAGCGCGCCAGCCACGCACTAATCGACTAGAATTGAAGTTAATAAAGCCGTCGGGCTTGACGTATATATAGAATATTTCTTAACGAGATATCGCCGGCTATTACAGCTGAGCGATCGTTACATCCTTCGCGCGATACAAATACCGAAGGTTTCGTCGCGCGAGATTCCGTAAGCTACGTCGCCGCCCGGGCAGACGGCAATTTGTTGGCGGTTCTTCGCAATTAATTTGGCCGCCCCTCCGCCGGAGTTGCAAACTGCGCGCGGCGCGGGAGTTAGGGGAGTGGCACACCTGAGGCTTTCTCTCGAATAATAAACGGAGCTCTCATCTCTCGCGGCCCGTGCTGTTTCGGCCATTGTGGCGGGCTCGTTCATTTAAGCGCCAGTTGCACTTTGCTAATAAGCAAACCCGACGCGCGCCAAATGCCAGACGCGGATACACAGCGAGGCCACGTTCATTACTCCGCGTGTGGTTTTAACCGCTGCGTGTGTGGCTAACGTTTTGATTTATTGAAATTGGATGTACGCTGGGGTTATTGGATACTCCCCTGTTAAGCAGTTTGCCTTGATTAACTAACAGTGTCTCGCTACGCGAGATTTTCCATTAGGTAATCTTGGCGATTGCCATCGTTCAAATCAACTTTACTCGGTGTCGTTTGCTTTCTACATTGGCTGTATCTGGATTTTTCGAAAACCAATCGATTACTATCCACGCAAACAGATCAACAACGTTAATTGGAACGATTCGTAAAAGTCTACCAAACTTGTTATTTTTTCAGTACACACGCGATGTTCTGCTTTATGGTTGAATGACATTTTTTTTTATTCGAAAAACTTTCTCTCCTCTGTTTGCAGTTCGTACAGATGTTGAATTATAGACAGTGTGAATTTATTCGAAAAAGTAACCGTTCAATCGGGAATTTTTATCATCGCACTTTCCGCAAATATTTCATGGGCCAATTTTACGTAGTAGCGGAGATAAATTAAAAAATTTTTTTTTCGATGCGCAAACAATCACTAATTATATCGATAAAGTGAGTTACGGTCATGTTTATGTTTTGTTTGCTGATGGAAATTACAAACGCCACTTTGTTCTCGTATGTATCTACAAGAAAGATATCACGAATATTGAAGAAAAGAAAAAAATAGAATTCAAACAATTTACGTATGTTTCGAGAGATGAAAATAGCTTTTGTTGTTTAACGATAAAATATCATTTCCCTATACCGAATGATTTTAATCGATAGGCAAGTTAAATTTACAGCAAGATTAACCAAAATATAGAAATATTTTCTTCATAGAATACACGACTTTGTGTTATTATTTCATGAGGTTTCCGTAAAATTATCATACGGGTTAAAAATAAAAGAAAAATGTAGCCACTAACTGCTAATTCTGTATTCCCGCTCATGCCACGATTTTCATGAAAAAAAAAAAAAAAAAAATAGGGGAGGAGTTAGGGGTCGTGAGTTGCCTCGGGCGAGTGTTGGAAAAATGAGGGAGTTGAGGGGACGTACGATCAAACGAGCGTTACAAAATTAAGTTAGGAAAATGATCCATTTTGAAGATTCGAAGAAAAAAAAATTCAGTTAAATGTTTGGCAAATTTCATTACAAAAGGCAATCGAATTTGATTTTGCCATTGGTTGCTACTGCGGACCGACCATTGAATAAATATTGGTCATTGAATTATGCGATCGTCAAATTGATAAATTGATCGAGCTGCATGTAAACGCAAACCTGGCGCATGCAAGCGAATTCGCGCTGGAATATGGCTGGCGTTACGAGGCGAGGTTAGACCGCCCGAAGAACGGTCAGATGGAAAGGCGATTGTCGAGGCGCAAGAGTCGTCTTCTGAGAAAGAAGCGCCTTGCCTCCCCGCATCTAATAAGCGAGGCTGTATCACACGCTAGTGACTGGAAGCTAGCGGGCTTATTGAATTGTGTCATGCCAGAATAAGGGCTAACGCGCTGCATCCAATTTCAGCGGCTTTAATTAATTCTCTCCAATTCGAGTGGAGTCCCTCGGCTGCTTGTATTAATAAAACAGGCCGACACTGCATTCCTTATAGTTTGCCATCGCGGCTCTATGCCTTCACTAATAAAACATTCAATTTGCACGCCCGAATTTCGGCCAATTGACGAACGCGCAGCCGTTGTCTTTTCTCCCATAAAATCTCACTTATGTCACGCCAACCGTTGAGCAGTCGCAAGCGCGAGTCGACGATCTAATGGACTTTCTCAATTATAGACGCGCTCTTGTTCCCCCCCCCCTCCCTCTCCCTCCTTTTCTTCTCGCTCTCTTTCGTGTCTTTCTTTATTGGTGATTATACGAAGCTTAGCGGCCTAACGCCACAATTTTATAACGACCATGCGCTATTTCAAATTTACTAACGTAGGCGACGATGTTGCTTCGTATCAATAGAATATTGCTCGTATCTGTCCCAGTCTTCGCGCGTACGAATCTCGGCGACAGAGAAAATGATTGAACGGCAATTGCACACAGTTGGTAAAAGCTAGGCGTATCGATGTTAAAAGAATCGGAAAAAATTCATCGCAACCAAATATTAACAATAGAAATAGTAAGAATAGCGAGGTGGTTGGTGTGTGCCAATCGAATATATGTGAGTTGCAATTGAGAACGGCGTTAATTGCGCAACGCAGTTGGCAGCGGAATATTGCCGGCGATATACGTCGCGTGTCAAATTATTGAATGTTGACGTCAGCGGAGTGTGACTTGGTGCGAGCGACTTAGCGTTGCCGACGGCTGCAATTATACAATTAGTCAGTCGGTAATCGAGCCCTCGATCGCGTAAGATGCGCCTCCGTATTTCTGGAAATTCTAGCGTCTAGTGCCGCTATTTTGTCCGCAAAAGTGTCTTTCTCGTAGATTTTTCCACTCTGCCGAGGCCGCGCTAATCATCGTAAAAGAAGAGATGAGAGAGAGAGAACTTCAATGGCAATTTTCGTTCTAATTGAATCCATCAAGTATTTAAGAGGGTTCATTTAATAAGTAATAAAGCGGCATTTTGTTTCGAGCCACATCTCGTATTTCACTTGTAAAGCCAAAGCCGGCGTCCCTCAGTTGGGCATGTGGGCCCGGCAGCGCTCTCGCAGGAGCGCCGGCGATCGAGCCCCCGGAACTGTCGTTGCGATCGGCACGATCCCGGGGACAGCGGCAGCAGCGCCGCAGGAGGAGGGCGGCGCGAGAAAGTAAGGCGACCGCGCGACTCGCGAAGGGTGCGAGAAACTAAGTCCTAACTGAGTTGCGCTCAATTGACTGGTGTGCTTGTTTCGCGAGGTAACTTCCGAGTCAGCGTAATTGCGTTTCTTTGTCGGGCGTGCATGCGTGGCGACGTCGGCTGCGATCGATAAGCAGGCGCGCGCGAGCCAATTGTCTTCGCCGTCGCAAGGCGCGGCGCGGGCGCAAAGTCGCGGGAGTAATTAGCGGGATACAGCGTGGATGCGGCGTGCGGGCTTGCGGCGAGCCCCCGTTTGCGGCGCGCGGGGGCAATCGGATGATCGCGCAATAAAACACGCATAGTCGCGGCTAATCCGGAGAGCGGGAGCGCCGAGCAAATATAGACTCTGGCAATCCGCCCTCGGGCGAACGACTTGCGGCGCGGGGGAGGGGGGCGCTTGATACCATACGCTCGCGCACCAGCAGTAGCAGCAGCAGCATGGCGATTAGCGCTCGGTCCATTTGGCCCCTTGTTACGCGCTCCTCGTCTTTTTTCTCTTTTTTTCGGCGTTTCACTTGTCGCGCGTGAGCGCCAGCGGCGCGCATGCGCCCGCGACGGGGGGGAACGAGCTGCCGCGCACACCTAAGTGGCTGCCCTTCGCCGGCGGGAGGCGGGGAGAGGCTGCAGGTTCGCCCGCGGATCCGAGCGCGCAGCATCCTTTGATCCGCCGGTGGCATGCGGCATGGATCAAATTTCAGGCGATGCCCCAGCTTGTTTGCCTTGCGTTCAACTGAACAAACACCGCGCGCGCGCGCGCTCTCCGTATCAATTTTCCGCCTTTCGATTCGATTTGCCGCGTGCTAATTCGCGCTCGTGACTCGTCGCCCTCGGTCGCGAGTCCGCTGATTGGTTTTCGCTGCCGCGCGGGATTCAAGACGAGGAGCCATCAATAATCGAGCGCTGATCCGCGGCGGGCTTACGGCGCGTCATCAAGCGGGTCCAGTAGCGCGCGCGAGAGCCGGGGAGTGTCTCGTGTTTCAAATTGAACATCTGCTCTTGAGGTTTATAATCCGATCATCGGCCGCGTAAGCTCTCGCGCTGCGGGCCATCGCTCGCCCGTGTCGAACGAGCAAAGATCCGCCGGCGATTTCGGCCGCGACGATCTTCGCTGTCGCGGACTCGCGCGCCTCTGATTGGCTTGCCGCCGGCTGCTTCTGCCGCTGCCGTGTGGCCAACAACAATACTCTAATATCAATTTCAAATTTTAATTAGCATGATCTGGCCGGGCGAGCCACACACACGCGCGCGCGCGCGATCTAAAATTCAATTTATCCCTTGGCCGCTCGCCTCTCTCTCTCTCTCTCTCTCTCCCTCTCTCGCGGCAAAGCCTGCGCGCGCGTGGCGTTACGTAAAGGCTACGTGCACGCACACGCACACGCGCGCACTCGCATTACAAATTGACGACTCTCGGCTTATTAAGTTCGCTCTCGAGCGATGGCTTCAATACCCTCGTTACTTATTTACGCGAGTTTAGAATGCTCTCCCCCCGCGTCGATGTTGGCCTGCTGCCGCTGTAATGGGGATCGACGTGTTATCTCGTTTCGGCTCTCCCGTCGCCGGAAGTCCAGACGCACGCACGGCCCTCGCCCGCGTCTACGTGTCTCTCCCCCTCGATATTACCAATGCGGATATTCGCAATACCATGATTGACATGTAATAACTCATTATTATTTATTAGATTGCCGCTGCTGCTCCTCTTCCCTTCATTGAATAATCTCTGCCGCCGCAGCAGCTTTCTTCGGCCTCTTACTCAACGCTACGCTCTGCGCGTTGGTTGTTTCGCAGATTGGCTCGGTACATGCCCAGCAATCGTCGTCTCAGCGAGCCCAGCAGCAGTCGTCGCCGACAACCCAGCAGCAGCAACAGCAGCAGCAGCAGCAGCAGCAGCAGCAGCAGCAGCAAGCAGCGCGGGAGGCTCAGGCGACTCAGTTGGCAGCGGCGGCGGCGGCGGCGGCGGCGGCGGCGGCGGCTGCAGCGGCGGCCAGCGGCGCGTCGGCAGCGGCGGCAGGAGGCCCAGGGGCGGCAGCGGCCAGCCGGGCGGCGAGCGGCGCGGGCATGTTCTGCTACCACTGCCCCTCGGGCCTGCCGGCTCCGAGGCTGCCGCCTTCCCTCGAGTACCCCTTCGCACCCACTCATCCATGTGAGTTGGCATGCACGCGGTGTGCGTGTGCGTGCGCGGCTTTGTGCGCGTGTCGCGCGAAAAAGTGCCGACGAGCGACGACGCAGCTGCCGGTAGAGAAGGCAGCCCTGGGGAGTAGGTGAGCCGATGGCCGAGCTGCGCGCTCCGTCTCCCCCCGCCCTGCCGCTCGCCCCGTGCCTCGTGTGTTCCTTGTCGGGATAAACAGATTAGGCAACTACGTGATAAGTCGCTAAGTGGCTCGCTCGACGACGGGCCAGCAGCGTCCCTGCAGCCGAATTCGCCGCGCGCGCGCGCGCGCTCTCCGCTCTAACTACAGCTCGTTATGCTCATTAGTGGCTTAGCTCTCGCTCTCTCATTAGATTTCTCTCCCCTCCAACCCCACCCCTCTCTCGCTCTGTGCCGCACAATGGATCGGCCGAAAACCACGCGGCATTACTAGCAGTCGCTAATAAATTGGATCAGCGCGACGATGGGGCTCAAAGAAATACAGACTGATGACTCCGGCTTTACTTTTCCCAACTCTGATCCAACGTCTTGAGTGGATTTCCATTCCTGCGAGATACCCGTCGTTAAATTTATTTACGCGCGCGGCCAATCGATAATTGTGCCGGATTTTCGCTCTTCTTCCTCTCGCCGGCCTTTCGCGCGCGCCACAGAGCAAAGTCAACAATCAGAGGTGGAATACACGACGGAGCTTTGCGTCAATTTTTCAGAGCCCAGCGAATTAATTTGCGTTTTTTGCTAAGCCGTAGCTTAGCGTCGCGGTAATTAATTGCGCTGATTGCTTTGCATCATTGATGAGCGGTGCTCCGCCACCGCCGCCGCCGCCGTTCGCTCGCACGCTCTCTCTCTCTCTCTCTCTCTCTTTCTCTCCGCAGTTGCGCTCGTTCGCTCTTTTCGTCTCCCTCCGTTCCGCCGCAGGTCGACGGCCTAGTTTGTTGTTATTCTACTGGGATTTCCACAGTGCGACACATCGGCGCATTGATTTTCGGGTGAAATATCATTTTTCCCATTCGCTTTCAGATGCCAGCTACTCGGCCTACCATCCGGCCTTGCACGGCGTTGGCGAAGACTCGTTCGTGCGGAGAAAACAGCGGCGAAATCGAACGACCTTCTCGCTGATGCAGCTGGAAGAGCTCGAAAAGGCATTCGCGCAAACGCACTATCCAGATGTGTTCACCAGGGAGGATCTGGCGATAAAAATCAATCTCACCGAGGCTCGAGTACAGGTAATTGTGCAGTAGACGCTGATTATATAACAATCGCGACTGGCGGATAAGCAAGGTGTACGTGCATATTTAGTCGGCGTTGAAATCTCCAGTGTGTATATATATATAGCTAATGGCGTGGTTAGTAACGAGCGATTGTAGTCTACGCTTGGCAAGGAAAACAATTGATCTCAATGAGCGGAGCTCGATTGCGAGCGACACTCGCTCCATCTAAATTCACTCGCGACTCTGCGTCCGCGCCGACGAAAATTTGCAGCGAGAGCTCGCCGGAAAAAATAGTCGAGCGCACGCACGCACGCAGTCGCGCATCGGCATGGCGGGCGCGAACGAGAGAGAAAAGGAAGAAAAAGGGGGAAGAGAAAAACAGCAGCTTGGCAGTTCTCGGTGGGCAGGCGCGTGAGAAGGAGCTGCGGGCCCCGAGGGTCTCGCTGACACCCTCAACCTGACATAATCTTCTGACGAACTAAGCCGGTAATTCGCCAGATTGTTACTCTCTCTTGCGCGCGCGATCTCGCTCTCTCCCTTTCTCTCTCTCTCTCTCTATTCCGCACGTCCCTTCTTCACTCTCATGTCTGTGTTTCTCTGCGCGCAGTGCGAGCGTGCTAATTTTCCTTCGTGCGCTTTCGCGCCGCCGGAATTAATCTACATTGAAATCGTGACTTATCCGCTTTTATTTTTCCGAATGGTCAGTCGACGTTTGCAAATTTTAGCGGATGCGTGCGTCGTTCGGAAAATAATCAGATTGGCCGCTTCATCGGAGAAGAAGAAAAAAGCCGCGGTCGTGTGGCAATCGCGTCAAATAGCCAACGAGTGTCGCTTTGATTTGGAATTGACACCTGCTGCACAAGTTGAAGTCACTTGGGCAGAATGAATCTCTGAAAACAAACCACGCGCGCCACATCGAGTATTTCGTGCGCCCTGGAAAGCCCATTGTGAATATCCGATGTGGAAAACACCACAAGCAAAGGTCGAACGACTGCATAGTTCATTTAACAGCGGCACACAGCATGTGACACGAGTTTGTCGCCACTTGTTTGTACATACGGACCCTTCAGCTCAGGGGCGGCCACGTGCCCCATTAAAAGCTGCAGCGCTCCGCGACAATACACCCTTAATAAAGGAATATCGTACTCCGCGTGAGCGAGACGCACAAGCCGGATAACGTCTTTATACCGTGCGCCGGGCAATTATTAGATGTTTACTCCTGCGACTTTCTCGCGAAAACAATACGGGATTTCAGTGATTCATGATGCCTCTCTAGAATCTCATTAGCGACAAATGTTTGCCTTTGCCAGCGAGAGTTCTCCTGGCTAATTGCCCGAACAATTTTCTTTTCTTTCGCAAATATCATCCTTGTGAAGTGCACTCCATTCGACAACAGAGAGAGCCTATGGGTTATTTTTTTCGATCGCGGATACATACGTGTCTCGTCGAAACTCGATTCCGGAAAGTCAAACGAGATTGCGAGACAAAAGTCGTCACCGTCGTCGTCGTCGTCGTCGATTCCGCGGCGGAAAATCCAAAGTCAATTTGTAGATTTGTATCGAAACTCGGCAGCGAGAGACAGGAATTGAAAATCCGGACGCCGGAAAGTTGCTTCGTGCGCAACTCGATCGAATTAAGAGTTTTGGCTCTTATACGGCTCTTGCGGGAGCCGCTATTGCAATCGATTCGGCTAGACTACGCAATTTGCTCTCGGCCGAGTAGCACTGGTACACCCTCTTATTCCAAAACTAAATCAAATTTGTTACGTGTCGCTCTCTCGGTATTGCTTACAGCGACCCTCGCTCGAGCACACCCCTTTCATTTTGAATTTCATTGCATGCCAATTTTTTAACGCGCGCGCGCCTAACTCGGTAAGGCTCGCGTTGCACGTTTGATTTTTCACTGGGTCGCACGGCAAGGCCGACGTGTACGACGCACGGCCGGGCTGCACGAGGCTGCAGAGCCTTCGGGTATGACGCAATTACGGCGGCGCAGACTCATTGTTTCATTAACGAAGACAAAGGGAATCTGGAATAATGGACAAATAGGCGCGTTTATGCAGCGGCAGTTCGCCCGCGTGCGCTCGCGCGACTTGGCTCTCGCGTCTCGTTTTCGCCGTCGTCGCTCGCTAGTTCTCGTCTCGTTGCTACTCCAATTAGGCGCTCCTGGGGGGGCCCGAACCGAGAGGCACGTTTTCCCCGCGACTTTGCGCACACCACGCAAATATCGTCTCTCGTGCGCGATCTACTCAAATCACGTTTCCGCTCGAACCTCGCTGCTTTACAGTCAGCCGACAACAAGCCTTGCGCCTGCGTTTCCGCCCTCTCTCCCTGCTGCATTTTTCACGCGGCCGATACAGCGCCGCCGCGCCTCAAGTAGGTCGTGCCGCGCGTCTTCCAAATCCTGGCCCTCGCGCGGATCGATGAATCAGCCTTCGGGGCAGAGGGGCGCAAAAAGAAGTAACGCGAACGCGCGAAACAAAAAAAAAAGGAGAGGAAAAGAAAAAGAGAAAAAAGCAAACGTGGGAAAGGAGACCGCGCGGTTGTTTGACGCGCGCGAGCCCGCAGCAGCCCTCGCCGCACGACCGCGGCTCGCTGCGCTCAACGAGCTCGCGTCGCCCGTGGGAGAGAGAGAGAGAGAGAGAGAGAGAGATCGAGTAACTCGCTTTTCACTCGACGAGCGTTTGAGTTGATTAGGCCGAACAAACTCAAGGCGAGCAAGCGTATGCGCCCACGAGCCGTCGCGACGAGAACCGGCGTGCGCTGATTTGGTGGCGCGCGGCGCGCGGACTCGCCGGAGCCGCGGGTCGGAGAGAGTCGCGGAGGTGAACGGTCTCAAGACGTATTTAGGATTAAATTCAGATGGAAAAAAGGCAAAGCCCGGGCGGAGGAAAGAGGGATAAGTGCCGAGAGTAGAGAGAGAGCGCGGGTGGGGGGGAGAGGGGTGCGAGTAGTGGGGTAAAAATTCAACGTTGCGCGCTCGATCTCGGGGGAATCGCGGCTTTGTTCCCAGCTATTACTCGTTCCAGCAACCCTTAGGATATTATTATATCTGGCCGTCTGGCGGCGGCGCGCGAGCGTTCGCGCGCCACTCGACAGACGAAAGAGAGTGAGAGAGAGCGTGCTCCCGACGTCGTCGTTCGCGCCACCTTTTTGCCTCTGTCTCAAGACTGCCCCGGGCCACGACGGGACAGGGCCGGAGCGCCTCGTCATATTTATTTTATTAAACCATTTGGCGTGCGCCTCGCTCGCTCCGCCGAGCTTCTGCCGAAGCCTCGACTCGCAGCAGCTATCCCCGGCGCTCCACTTGTTTCCTCGTCTTTGCGGCGACGCCCTGCCTCTCGCTTGTCTCCTCCACGCAAGTCTGCTTGCGACCGCCCTTTTATATAGCTACCCTCCCGAGCGATGCTGGATTTGTCTCTCTCCCTCTCTCGCTCGCAAGCTGTCGTATCGAATAACAAGCGCGCTTCCGTGCTTGATTTGCCCCTCAAATCCTATACCTGACGCAAGACGCCCTGCAGCCTGCACGTTTCCTCGGCGAAACTATCGCGACGCAACTGGAGGTACGAAGCCCCGCCGGTCCTTCCGCGATACACTCCGATAAAAGTCGAGCGCCAAATTGAGATAAGATGTCTGCCTTCTGTGTGTCAAGAGGCCGGCGCCCCGGCGAAATTGGATTCTACAGCAACCACCGGGCTATATTCTTCTTCCTTTTCGGCGATATTTCCTTATATATTTTTTGCTCCCCGACGCCCGACACTTCATCTTGTAAATAACCAAAGGTATTACCGCGTAATCACTTTATTTTCTATTTCCGAGAGGGATGCCCAGCCGGCTACGCCAGAAGGAAAATTGAAATTTATCCGGCGAGCTTCCTTTTCCTTCGTTTCTCATTATCATTAAAAGAATATTTTTTTTTCCTTTTCTTCTTCGAGAAAGAAAGTCGCGAGTCGGAAAAGGGGAGCTTTTTTGGAAGCCTCTGAAAATTCGAACAGGCAGCGGCATGAGAGAACGGTTGAAGGATGGCTCCGGGCAAAACCTCTCTTATGGCACTTGATGGGGCACAAAAGAATGTGTTTGCTGGCAAAACGTGTGGAAGAGCCGGCAGAGGAAAACTTTAATAAAGCCCATTTTAGCCGTGATTACGTCTTGTTAGGCACGTTACTAACGACTCGACACTCGCTTCTTCCACCTGGCTTCATTAAACATGCAGTCTTGACTATTAATGCCCCGGCAGAAACGCAGAAATCGCGCTAACGAACCCGTCTCGAGGGATCTTTCTCTCCACCTCGCGTCGGCGACAAACGCGACATTAGCAGCGCTTTAACGACGCAGGCAGCCGCGCGCTCGTTCCAGAAAAAAATATTCGTCGATTACACGGGCCACAAGTAACACGCACAGTCGCACCGCCTCCGCCAATTGCAATTTTATCCACTAACGATTGTTTGCGCTTTTCTATTTCCAATCCAGTCTCGGAGCACTGCTTGGCTAAGTTCACGCTAGTGGCGTCTGACTAAACTCGAGTGCGCTCTACTCGAAATTCTTCCTAATTGCGTTGTCAGAGTTACTCGGCTCATTCTCGCGTAATTCGATTGTTCCGACGCTCGTCGCGTGCACGTTATCGCGCACAACGCCGTTTGTCCAAGACACACGCTCGACTTGGAGCAGTCGCCTGACGACTTTGCGCGTTAACGTTGCAGGTGTGGTTTCAAAACAGACGGGCCAAGTGGCGCAAGAGTCAGCGCCTGCAGGAGGAGCAGCGCAAGCGCGAGGGCGCGAGCTCGAATCCAAGCGAGTCGTCGAACCCAAGCGGCGGCCAGCAAGCGAGCCAGCAGCACGACTCGGGCCTGACGTCGGACGACGCGCCGGGCAATCAGGAGGCGCTGAGCGGTTCGCGTAGTCCGAGCACGACGTCGACGTCGGTGAGCCCACGGCCAGGACTCCACGGTGGACCGACACCTTCGTCGGCCTCGCCGCAGCCTCGACTGACGCCTCAGCCGATCTCCCAGCACTCCACGCCGACGCAGCAGCAGCAGCAGCAGCAGCAGCCGTCGAGTCTGGACTCGCAACAGCAGCAGCAGCAGCAGCAGCAGCCGGGTCTAGCTGCGACAGCCGGAAGTGGACCGCCCGCCGAGAGGTGAGACGGACCGACTGCCGGATGCTCGCCACGCGCCATTTACTCGCATGCGTAATTTATTTAGCAACCGCTCTCACTCGTAAATGTATCCTCGTTGCCTATTCACGGACGAGTCGTCGCCGTCCGGACGCAGCGTGTTGGACGCGGCGCCAAGCTTTCGTTCCGCGTAGGGCTGCTCTACGTAAGAGCCGCAGCGTCTCTTTGGCGACTCGCTCCGGTGTGTACGCGCGCCCGGCGGCACGATGAATTTCTAATTGAAAACTTGGAATTGCGGGCTAACGCGATCAAAAGTTAGACCGGGAGCGAGCGAGAGAGGACGATGTAATAAAGCGCCACGCTGGCAATTATTCATCCGCGCGTTGCTCTGATGCAGTTAGCGCTATCCTCTCTACTCGCTCGCGCTCTCTCTCTCTCTCTCTCTCTCTCTCTCTCTCTCTCTCTCTCTCTCTCTCTCTCTTCTCTCTCTCTCTCTCTGCCTCATTCTTGACGAGGCAACTTTAATTGAATGGATTTGACTCGTCTCTGGCGCTGCCAGGCTAACGAGCAACTGGAAATTGATTTTCTCCGCTCTGGCTTCTTCCCCGCAGCCCTGTGAGTGCCGGACCGGGAGGCTTCCGACCGGTCGAGACCACGGCCACCTCGCTGTTCTTCTCGCCACACCTGGCGGCGCAGTTCTCGCCGCCGCTGTTCGCCTCCAAGTTCCAAATGGCAGCCGGCAGCCCGGTGAGCTCGCTCGTGTCGGCGGCGAGCTCGAGCGCGCCGTCGCTCTGGAGCACGGCCATGGAGTCGTCGTCGAGGGCGAGCAGCCTGCAGGAGATGCTGTCCTGGTCGCCGGCCAGCTGGGCGGCGGCGGGCTGCACGAGCTCGCTGTGCGGCTGCTGCAAGAGCGCCGGCGGCAGCAGCAGCGAGCAGCAGCGCAGCAGCAGCCTGGCGGAGCTGAGGCGCAAGGCCCACGAGCACAGCACGGCCTCTGCGCTGCTCGGCGGCCTCGCCAGCGCCGCCGGCTTCCACTTCCCGGCGCTGCCGCTGCCCCTGCTGCCCCCGCTGCTGGGCTTGTCGCGGCCCAGGCCCGAGCCCGCGGCCCACCACCTGGCACACCTGCAGCCGGCCGCCAAGGAGGAGCCCTAGGTCGCCGGCACTTGGCGCGCCACGCTGGGGACGGCGAGAGCGCGGCCCGATGTACCATACCGATAGCCGACTGGCCGACGCGCGGCCACGGCTGTCCATAGAGAGCATAGCGTAGCCCGTAGCCACGCACCGGCGCGCCCGAGAATCGTAGCCTTTGCATCGTCGCGGTGACGTTCGGACGAAGCAAGTGGTCGTGCTGCCGAGGACGAGCCGGCGTCCCGTTGCGCGAGTGCGCAGCAGCGTCGGGCGCGCCAAGGCTCGTTGGCAATCAATGCGCCTCACAAGAAAAGCCGCGCTCGGCTCCGCTGCCCCTTCCTCGGCCAGCCGCCGGAAGAGAGAGAGAGAGAGAGAGAGAGAGAGAGAGAGGCGCGCGACGAAGGGGTACGTCTCGGCGAGAAGGGGCTGCGCGAGAGGAGAGCGCGCGGGCTCGGCGCGGCCAATGGGGATAGAGGCGCCATTGATCGGCACGTGCCGAGGCGCTTCGGTTCGCCACCCGTCCGCCGCGCCCCACCAGCTCCTCCGCCGCGCGATATGGCGGAGGTACTCCATCGAGCACGCACACTCCGTTACACTTACTGCTAAACCGTATTAATCAACGACATCGCGGATTTAGCCCCGCGCCGGCGCGCCGAGACAAAGCGCCGGCGCTGCCGGCTCTTTCTTTTCGCCTCCCCCCGGGCCAGCTCAACGACGCGCGGCTTCCGATTTCCACTGCTACGGCCCTCCGCCTCCCGCGCGATCCTCCGCGCGACTGAGCGCCCTGCTGATTTCGCTCCCGCCTGCTCCGACGAGCTATTCTGCCGCGCGTCCGTCTCCGCGACTCCGCCGATTGCTCCTTTTTTCCACTGGCTCTGATTAAATTACTGGCCCCCGTAAATTGTCCCCCGACTGGACTGACAGCAGGCCCCTTTCTCTCTCGTTGCTTTCTCAATGCTCTGGGCTCGTACGCGCGCCCAGCTTTATGAATCTTCGTAGGGCAAACGCGAGACAAGCAGCTCTTACACCTTTCGCGCATTCGTTCGGGAAGCGTCGTTGATTTTCATGTCACGCAAAACCACGTAGAAGACAATAATATTTTTAAAATATTCGTGTCACCTTTAACTAGCTGTATAAGAAAGGATAAGTGTAAAAAATTTTTGTAAATACTACCACGACCTAAGTCTTAAATAGAAATTAGACGATAAAAGAATTCGTTGAAATAGTTTAACCATTACAATTTATAAAATATACAGTTTTCTCGCGTGCAATATAATCTTAAATAATTTCACAACTTGTAATATAAAATATGTGTAATTAAATAAACGATATCAGTTATGATTCTGTAAAAAGCTTACTTTTTATTTAATTTGTACCATTACTATCAATCTGTGCTCTCGCTTTGGCTCGACAACTCGTATCTTAAATACGAATGATTGTTTGATCCTGAAATTCAACTCTTAGTTATGGCAATGAGGATCAGATCGCTGAGCTGATTATTTTTGTACATTGTCTGACTTTAGCCTTAGAATTCTACTTGCAGTGCTTCAACAGACTCAGCAATCTAATTTTTCGATTTTATATATTAATATATCATATATTGAAAACAATCTTTCTGAGCACATAATCAAAACATTAAAAAACTCTTTTCAATATTGACCGAGTATGGAATATCATTGAAAAATTGAATCCCAGAAAGCAGTTCTGATGTAACGTTATCTCGCACGTCAGCGAATGATTAGCAATTTCAATGCGATAAAACAATGCGAATGCAATTTAAATAATTGATGGAGTGGCGCTCAATTGTGAAAAAGCAATTGACATCGGTTTCTCGTTAAAGTGTAATTGATTTTAAGCGTCTCAAGTAGTTGTATGGCGTGTCTATTAATCTAGTAAGTTTATAAGATCTTCCAGCAGTGGGCATACAGCCTCTCTCGTAAATAAAATGTAACCGTTGATAAATTCTTATTGATCAATTGGCTTGATGAGAGTGCCGAGAGAGAGAGAGAGAGACAGAGAGAGAGAGGAATCAGGACGCTTGAAATGTTTTGTACCAATCAATAAATCATACAGTTCGAATCAATTAAACAATCCGCCGCGGAGAATACCCATTGGCTGAATCAACTGCAAGCTCGCGCGATTATTTAAAATGTCATCGCTATTGCTCGGCCTTGTTTTTATTTTATTTCACTTTGTTTTTTGTTAAATGATAAAACCGAATGATAAAAAATGGAAATCCGTCGCGCGACGGTGCGCGAGTATGAAAATTCGCGCGCGAGCTTATTGAAGAAAACGTTGGTAATCGGCTAAAAAGCCAAGCACGGAATAACGAATTCAATTAATCGGATAAGCCATTAAAGTTTCACTTTGGAAAAGTGGAGAGAAAAGAGCAGAGTTAGCACGCTGGCACGTATAGGCGTATAGATGGAGAATGAAACGCGGCTTAGTTTTTTGCCCTCTTTCTCTCTTTTTGCAGCGCGGGCTTCGCTAAAATGGCGTTTGAGCGCGCGATGTGTAAAGCAAAAAGACGCGAGAGATATGGGGGGGGGGGGGGGGGGGGGACAGAAAAGAAAAAAAAGCAGTGAGAAAAAAAAAGTCGGCGAGAGAAAGCAGTAATGGGCCAGAAGATTAAATGCCGCACGCGAAGTGTGTAGGAAGCCGGCGGTGGCGAACCGCGCGTGCGTTGCGCGGGTTATCGAATTGGGTTTCGGGCTAAAAAGAGTGGGTGGGAGGGAGGGTTGAGTGGCGAGAGTGCAGGTAGTTTCACTCAGTCGCGCGGGGCTATTATCATGCCGACGCGCGAGCGCGCTTATATAGATTGGCCTTTTAGCGTCTGCCACCACTTTCGTAAAATGTATCAAGTGATTTATTAGATATTTGCCCTCGAACGCACACGGGCGCGCGTTTGCCGTGCGTAAACTCGCGGCGGGCGAGCAGCTACCAGCCGCGGGATTAAACCAATTCGATCGTCACTAATTATTTGCCTAGATTACGTAACGCATGCCTCGCGCGTGTATGCACACCACTCATTACGCTCAATTGATCTACATTATCGTTTTATACTCCGCCGCGCTCCTCAGCCTCCAGACATTGTTTCGCTTCGTTCGTTTGATAACCAATCGCGCGATCAACTTTCTCTTCTTCGCCATGGCGTTTTGTGCTTTTACAAGCCATCGGTTTTCCAACTATCGCCCACGGTCCGAGCTTCTTCGTAAACAATTCAAAACCTTAAATTTAAGCTGTAGTCGAACGAAACGCTTACTTTGAATACTTGAACCGTTAAACTCGACATCAATAATGCCAATTCGTAAGCAAGTTGCTAAACATAGTTGCCGAGCTTGAAAGCTCGAACCAGCTCGAAGCTCCAAAGCAAGTTTTTGCCTTCGAGAGTCGAGCCGAGTTGAGCCCTTGCGAAAATCCAACCTACATAGAGTATGCGATTTTTTATTTCATTTATCAGAGCCAAGAAACAGATCGATACAGATTGTGCTAATAAAACGAAATGTGAGAAATGCATTTCCGAAAACTGCTTGATCGTCAATTATTCCAAAACATTTTGAAGCTATGTGACAACTCATCAATAAATACTTAAGTCAATGGCGCAGAGTGCATAACCCGATAGATATCTTTTCAAATATGCATTCGGATGTTTCAAATTTGAAAAGGCTGAGTGCAGCCATCATGGCATCTAATTTATTTTGAACGCGCCACGCGGAAAGTACGACTTTGCCGAACGCTCGGGGATAAACGTGCGCTTTCCGCTCGTTGCTTTGAACAATACATACTAACGTGTTCGGCAAAGGGATTCTCGACTCATTACACCCTCGCTTCACTTATACCAGACAAGAATCTATGTTCCCGCTTTAGTTAATGTACTATTATCGAATGTATTTTATGTCATTTAGCGTATTCATTTCAACGGTAATTGGGTGATATTTCAATTCAGTGGATTTCCAGTATAAATAGTTTAGTGATTTGACTGTAAAATTGAAGTAGAGTACTGAAATCGAACTGCTTTCACTTTCGAACTTGCCACGTAAATTTATGTTCAGTACACTGAATAATACACAACACTGTCTGTTCAATCATTGATAATGAAAATATTGTTAATTGAACAGTTATTCCACGAATGAAATAGACGAAAATACCGTCAACCGCGTATACATTGTACTGTTAATGAGATACAAATTGGATTTCGGCTTTAATGCATATCATATTTTTGCAAAAGGTCACCTAATCACTATCAAGCTGAAATTATAATATAAAAATACATGAAAATTTGCAGGCATCAGTGGCACTATGAAGATTTGGTGCGTTTGTTATAAAAAATCGTATGTATAGCTGCTGTTTGGTCAGTTGTTTTAAATGCAAAATATTACTTTAATTTCATTACTTTTAAAGATTTTATAAAACTTTTCCAGTTATTAAGCGGAAATAAATAAATATTTAAGAGTTTCATTATATTATTGATATTTCACAAAAACTTAACAAATCGATATTTGGTTAAAACACAATAACATCAAAATGCATTTTGGTTTACAGAAAATTTTATTCCCTCTGTAGTCTTGATCATTGATAAATGTTAATTTAAAAAGCAAATAAGGAAAAATAGTACAATTTTCTGAACAATCAAAGTGTATTACAATTTTACAGTAATATGATCAATGAAACTCATATGAAGTTTTAAATAGTCTTAAATGAACGCTTTCAGTTTTTAAAAATACATGAACTATCTGTTATATTAGTATTGATTAAAAATTCAATCTTCAAATCCTTTAATATCTCAAATAAATTTTTCCATGAAAATAACTTTGAAACTCATCGCGACCATCGTGGCCAAGAAATGTAACAATTGCCAATTTGACCCTTTGAAATTGAATGAGAATTTTAATGAGAAGAAGATGATCGCAGCCTTGAAGCTGTTGAACCAGCTTGGCTCGTACGGGTAAAATGTTTTTGTTCTCGTTATCGTAAATATAATTCATAACGTGGACTCCCTAAATTTTAAAGATATAAAAATACTTTATTATCAAAAGCCTTATTATCTAAAACATCATTGTTAAAAAATACAGTAAAATATAGTTAAAAATAACAATTATATAAGATCTTTCATGAATACTTTGCGCCTTACAGCATTGGTGTAACCCTCATTATATACATAATGTACATCGCTTTTCATTAAATCCATTTTCGCTTTGACAAAAGCCCTGTCCCTTTCGGCCTTCGATAGTGTTTCTGGACTTATTATGCCCATCTCTATGTCTTTTGCCTTCTTGGTTTTCAAGTTTTCTTGTCCTGCCTTTTGGAATGCAGAGAAAAAGTTACGACAGCGCTGTAAAACAGAATACGAAAAAAAAGTTACCATTCGAAAAACGGTTGAATAAAAAAATACTAAAGCGGACAAGTATTTCATCTGGAAAAATTGTCACGCTGCTGACCATTCACAAGCGATAAAACCAATAATGATAATGCTTTTCTCGTTCAAGTGACACGGTATGACTCAAACAAAATAGAAATGTCTCGACAATAAAACTCATGTTATTCAGAACAAGTCAAACATCTAATGTAATATCTATTAAGAGGGGAGCGTTAGGTGCAAAAAAGAAAAGGGACGAAGAAAGCCATAAGGGTGGAAGGGTCATTAATCGCGACGAGCACAAAAGACTTGCGGAAAGCAAAGACATAAGCTTTGCGTTGGGTTAGATACAAAACTGGCCATAAATTCTGATGACTGGATGCTTCTGCCGACGGGAGAATCAACATGACAATAAAAGAGTGGAAAGGAGCGGCTAAGAGGGTTGTCGTCGTGAGTGCCGCCCCCGCGATTAGTGGCTAGTCGCGTGTACGTTACACTCGAGTGGCCTCCTAATGCTCGCTAGCTTTTACCGTGCCGGAAGTTAATGCTACTGCATCGTAGCTCTGATTGCCTTTGTCCGCGCTAACAGATTAACTTGATCACCGAGCGCTTCTCTCGTCTTTACACCGGAAACGCAGCACCGAGGAAGTAAGACACAGAAGCGGGATGCAGCATCGGAGAGGCGGAGTACGAGAGAGAGAGAGAGAGAGAGAGAGAGAGAGAGAGAGAGAGAGAGAGAGAGAGAGAGAGAGAGAGAGAGAAAGAAGGGGTTTCGGGAGGAGGAAGAAGGGGAAGATACATCCCCGGAGGTCGGGCTATCATAATATAAATTAGCTCATATGGCTCTCCCCTTGTGTTAGTTTGGATCTGGCTCATAGCCTCAAGTGCTTCGGGATTCACTATTCATACACGCGACAATTAGATAGGCATTACTCGGCAGCCGAGCGCTGCATACGCCACTACCACCAGCAGCGCTGCGCTAGCTCGGCAGTGGCGCGCGCGGGGCTGAAGGGGCCGCTGCTGCTTGAGTCAACCCCTGAGCCAGTGTAAACACGTTTTAATAGAGATTCGCTTGAGCGGTTATAATAGCCTTGCGGATGTAGCTCTCCGCCTCGAATTCGCCTGGGCTCCACCTCCTGTGTCTCATCCGTCCCTCTCTTCTTACCTCCCTGCCGTGCGCGCACCCGGAGATCCAACTTTGCGTCTTTTCTTCGCGAGTAACGAGCGTGCATGCGCCTCTACACCATTTGGTTAGCTACTTATTCTCGAAATCATACCCCCGGCGTGTGCTTTTGTAAACCGTTTTCCTTCGCTCTTCTACAGAGACCGTCCCACCAAAGCGAATTCAGTGGCGAGAAATGATGAAGCTTTCGCTGATGAAGCCATCTATCATTAATGATGCCCAGATGAAGAGTCTTCGCTCTAGTAATAGCGGCAAGACCCCGACACGCGCGCTCGCGAGAAAAGATTACCCTTTTTTTTTCTCTCTCCTCACTTTTCAACCTATCCTCCAGATGTATCAAAGCGGCTGCCCTTCTATACGCTCTTTTATCAAATATCCATTAATTTTTCGCTGCCTCTCTACTTTTCTTCATTGCTCTGTGATTCGGATCCCACACCCACCTTGTCATTCCTCGGTGTTATCTCGATTGGATTCAATTGTTGCTTCAAATGGTTTGGGAGGCTCCCGTCCGCTTTGGATTTTGATTGGCCGGGATTTTCTTTCGAGGACGATGACGGCCATGTCGACAGCTTCTTCGTTTCTTCTTCGCCGCTCATTATGACACTTCGACGTATTCTCGCTGCCTCCAATTCTTGAATGACTATCTGCTTAACAGCATAAGGTAACTGCTTGCGAGCTTTTCCTTCGGGAAAGGTACCGATGTCCCAAACATTGCTGAAAGTATCATTCGATTAATTGAAGGTATTTTCACGAAAATGTCGAGAAAGCTAAAAAAGAAAAAAACTTACGGGTCGAGAATGTACTCGTACCCGCCTTCGGGCTTCTTCTCTTGCGTGAACGTTAATCCAAAGTCCAACATTAGATTCACCAACCGATCGAGATTTTGTTTTTCTGCCTGTGAGTACAGCTGTGCGTTCACAGACCGCAATTTTGGAGTCAGTAAATCAGGCAAATATGGCAAGATTTCCGCGATCAGTGTTAAGATATCGTACTTGGATACTTTCTTCGTTATCGTCAAAATCGCCATGTTCCTTTCTAATTTCTGATTCACCTGAAATAAGAAACAAAAAGAAACGTTTTTTTTTAATCTACTACTTTTTCTCAATAAACTTATGCAAGTGACAGAGTGTTATCAGTTAACTAGTTCCGCTAGAGGTCAGGAAACTGGATCCAACGGTATGGCTATTCATTATCTAAGCTAAATCTGGCTTGCTTCAAAAGCCATCTCGAGGGCTTAGAAACAAGATCGGCCGCGTTAAACGAGGTAAAGATCAAAGAGTAAAAACCGGTCAAGCGCTGCAATAATGATAATACCAAATGAAAGTAATACATCGCGAACGCGGGAACAAAAGAAGCGAGAGAGAAAGAGGAAAAAGAAAATCGGCGAAAACACGGATGAAAAGAGCCGCAGAACTTTATTCATCTAGACACATCGAGGTGGACGTGCTGCGCAGCACGAAGAGCGAGATTTCGTATTTCTGCTCGTTCGAAGGGGTTGCAGAAAGGAATAACGCTGCGAGGGGATAGCGAGAGGAACACAGAGAGGCTCAGGAAAAGGGGCGATCGTTGACCCGAGGGGTGGGAGAGGACTCGTCTCTCTTCTCCCAAGTTGAATAATTCAAGCTCTCATTAGGGCGACAAAAACAGCCTGACGAATAGCCGGGGCTACTACTTGGCTGACCTTAGCGGGCGCGAGATTCGCAAGCCCGAGCGCGCGCTTGACTTCAACCGGCGCCGCGCCGGCTCTGTGTTTTATTTCGAATATTCTCTCATTTCTTAAAAGCTTCTCCCCTGATAATTAGTGCAATGCGCGCTCGCATTAATTATTAGTCTCTCTAATTAGCCGGAGATAAATCAAAAAGCCGCTGCCGCGAGAGGAAGAGAGAGAGAGAGGGGGAGAGCGAGTTGCTACCCCGAGAGAGAAAGACAAAAGACCATTACCGTTATTGCTTCCAACAACAGCGATAAATATCAAGCGCGAAACTAGCTCCGTTTGTTACAATCGTGACTTATCATTGTTCGCGCAACTTTGCTACAGCGTATTGCTTGCCTTACCTCTAATGCGGCTGATGGAAACGAGATTTTCGGCACCTGCGTGCCCGACAAGTACAAGTGCCAAGCCACGAATGCCGACATCGTGTATGGCATTAGCATCCAAGTTTGACGCTCCATTACTAACGCGTTTACTTGGTCATAGAATTCAAACCATTCCAACGACTCGGATACCAGCACGATCCTATCTTTGCAGATCTCCGGGTAATTATGGAAAATTCCTTGCATCAAGCGCTCGGGCTCTCCTGCAATGTACCCATTAGTCAATTGACTTACTTAAATAGAAACGAGTTCATGCCATCTTCGTAAACATACCTTGATGAACAATCTTGACGACTTTTTGTGCTCTCTTGTGCTCCGATACAATTCCTTCTCTAGTCATGGGTACTTGCAGCAGTTCTTTCCACGATTCAAAAAGACCTTTTCGCATATCTTTCAAACCGAACGCCAGATTTTTCAACATATCAGGCTTTCCACCGGTGTATTGTAATATTCCCAAACAAGCTCTGACGTCGCAAGCTGACCTCTGCGCTAAATCCAATAAAACTTTGGAATCCACCTGTAAACCTTCCTTACATGCTATCTTTTTCAATCGGTCAGCTAACATTGCTGGACTTATTTCTGGTACATTTAATATCAATGCCATTGATCTAAGAGGTCTGCAGAATAAGTTTTACGTTAATTGTGTTTTTGGCTGTTTCGATAATTACCAAAAGAGAAAACGCTACTAAGATTTCATTATTTCATTTTCACGAGAGAATCATTTAAAAAACTTCAGTTTCTTTTAATTAAAAATTGTCAATATAGTCATAAAAAACGTATTCACCAAAGAAACTAAGTAGTTTTACAGTATATTTATTTAATTGCTATCTCACCTTAACGATGGAGTGTATAAGTCATTGCAAATACAAATAATCGGTCGTCGGCAACCATTATTTTCTTTTTGATTTTTTTTAGCATTTTTTCCTTTTGGAGCTAATTTGCCATGAATAAATTTCAAAAGAAGATCAATCGAAGCTGCTGGAGCTCCATCAATCTCATCCAAAACAAGACAATTAGGACGTTTTTCTTGATCTATCACAGCTCTCATTTGGGTTGAAGCCAAAAGTGCTTCCCTGTTTAATAAAAGCAAATCAAACAAATTAAATATTTAAGCTTAAGTCAGTGACAATATAAAAAAACAAAACTTTTTATTTACCTAAAAGCTTCAGGGCCTCTATCATCACTTGCATTCAATTCAACAATATTATATCCAGCATGTTTTGCAGCTATATGTGCTAATGTAGTTTTTCCTAATCCAGGAGAACCAGTAAGTAAAGCTATTCTTTGAGTTGGAAAACCTTTACTATCATGATCAGGCACATTTTCTTTCTTCTTAAACTTGCTTTTGAATTTTGAAAATGCTTGAGGCTTCTTAGATCTGACTTTTGGATCTCTGTCGAATACAATCTTATCCCAAAGTTTCAACCAGTAGAGTAATGATTTATTAACATGTTCATCTGATAGCAATTCCAAATATCGTTTTGGGCGATACTTGTCAACCCATAACTCACAGCTAAGATTTTCTTGGTTTGATGATTCCAAAAATAGATCATCTCTTTTATTGATTTTAGAAACCTGAAAATAATATAAATATGTATAAATAAAATACAGACTTTAATGATAAAAATAAAAATATAAAATACTTACTATGTTCTCAGCTTCTCCTTTCAAATGATTGAAAGATTTAATTAAAAACCCAGAACTTGATTTGTAAGCTTTTGGTACATATTTATTTTTTTCAGATACTTTTATGTATATACGATTTCCATCTTCAGTACGAGTGAGGGCAATAAAATCATATTTCGGAACTCTTGTTGTTATGGAATTTTTTTTCCTGTACAAAATCAATTCAATCATAATCACATAATTTTTATATTGAAAAATGATTGTGCTTACGTCCTGTCATAAGTTGATTTTTCAATATTTCCTACAATACTGTTATTTGTGAAACCACTTTGAAGAAGTTTTCTTCTATCAAGAATTAATCTTATGACTTCATCCGGTTGATCCCAACAAGGTCTTTTATTTTGTTGCAGGTTCACCTGATCTAAATTTTTATAGTTTATTTCATAATTCATTGAATGTCCATCTTTTTCTTTAACAATGATTATACTTACCAAATCCATTGAAATCACTTACATCAATGGAATCATTTATATTAAATAACGTTTCTTGAGAAATTTGATCTATAGGTCTTTTTCTACTAGTATCGATACTTAACTGCAACTGATTTTGCACAGTTTCTATCAAAGTTAGATCGTTCGATTGGGTATTTTGACTATTGGAAAATTTATTTGTGAGTTGTGAATTACTGTTAATGTTTTGGGATATTTGTTTTGTGATTTGACTTTCCACTATAGACTTATTAGAAATTACTTCTCCCCTCTCAGCAGCTACTCACCAGTCAATAAATGTAATAAATTTAAAAAAGTGTGAACAAAGTATTCTAATTCCAAATTCAATGAAATTATAAAATGTCCGACCTTCCAGTTCCCGTAAAACTTCATATTCATCTTCATGTTCCAAATCAAATTCATCTTCAGGGTCAGGAAATTCGTTATCCATTGTTAAATCAGAATCTTTAAATAATTAATACAAGTTCTCAAAAGCTACTTCATAGTTTTCTAACCTCAAGATGTTTGTTTTTACGCGGTCTTTTGAAAGAATTCAAATTTCGAGTTCGAGCTTCGACTCTTCGAATATCGAGTTAGATCGTCGATTATTGGTCGTGCGGAAAAATAGCAATATTCACTTTCTATCTTCAACTCGAAATTCAAATGTTGACATTTTATTTTTTTAATGACAAGTTACTTCAGATTTATTAATTTTTTAACTTACTTATAATTAATACATATAATTGTAAGTTTACTATTTACACATAAAATAGATTGTTCATAGATAATAAAAAAACGGTTACGATATTGCAATCTGATTATCTTCATAAAGTGATAATAAGAAATATAAACTATCAAAGTTATACTTTAATTAGAGAAAATAAAGATTACATAATAAGTAAAAGCAAACGAAAATTTCATATAAAATGTAATAATAATGGTTTGTATAGAGCATTACATATATTATTTTCTCAATTGATTTTTTGTTTTACATTTTTCTCGGTATAAATTGAATTTTATTCATGAAAATAGAGTTGGTTACCATGATATAATAATCTTTGATCACTCTAAATGCAGATACTATTTGAAACATATTGGTGAATAATGTATACAGCTGATATCAAATAGTTTAGTTTTATTAATCGTTCCAGCTGCAATTTCTTTATTTACGGGTAGATTGTTCTTCATATTTGCAAAGTTTAAACGACTATCAAACTAAATTACTCGGAGATTGCTCAAAGTTTCGGCTAGGAAATCTGTAGTTGCCCTGATCGCTGATGGAAGATTCTATGAATGCACGAGTAACTTAAAGAAATATTAATATAAGCACTGGGTGATTCACAGAAATCGTATATACGTAATTACGCTCTTCATATCTTCATACTTCAGACATGAAATAATTTTCTTGTACTTTCTTTCCCAATCATCAATCACACAGTCTGAAAATAGCGCAAAGAAATTTATAAAAAATTGCAATAATATTTCTTGATTAATCATAATTTGAATGAAAAATCTACCCCTATTTCCTAAAAATAGCTTACGTAAGTTTTCAAAATTACTCATATCTTACGCTACGAGTATTTTATAGTTATGCGATAATACCAGATGTAAGTATTCTTTGGGTTTCTGGCGAGGTAAAATCGCAGCGCGTTCCTCGCTCTTTTGAACATGTTGCGGAAAGCTCGCTCCATCGGACTCTTTTACGGAAATCCAGTTGGTAGTCGTCGTTTCCGAAAATCTTAGCTCCATCGAAATCTAAACCATTGGCGATATTCAAAACCCCCTCTTGCTTCTAGTGGTTCTCTATGCATAAGCAATCTGTGCTTACAAAAATTCACGGCATAACCATCAGTCTTCGGAAAGTTGCATACCCAGATGTCATCTTTGCTTATATTTATCGAGTTTTTCGATGGAATCGGCTATATTTACCTACACTTTTGGCACAAATATTTCCTTATAACGAACATCTCTGATTGGAATATCTTCCAAAAAACTGTCAACCGGTGTTTGATCTAATTTATAATCAATTCATAATAATAATAATAATAATAATTCTAATTCATAATGCAATTATTTCAAATATTCAAACAGCTATGTGACCATTTATTAATTAGATTTAACTTCATCAGAAAAGCAAAGGTGTATATTGCGGCGCATAATGTCTTTCATTGTCAATGCTGTCCTCCCTTTATCTTGAGATGCTGTAAAATATACAGCTTTCATTTCGCGTTAAGTGCGTTTTGTCTTTCTGTTAGATTGTCAGTTGAATTACAAAAAATTATTCACATTTCAAGATTTCTTGAATAATTTAATTCGCAACAAGCGTTAATTAATTTTCTATTACAATTTAAGCAGTAAAACGATAAAATTCATGCAACTGAAAACAATCTTCTCTTTCTTCATAAGTTAATTAGTTCTTATAAAATGCGCGTACAGTTTCAAAAGCATGCAATTACTCTACTTTTATTTTCTTCAAAATCGAGCGCTTCACTGTACACTTTGTAAGTACTTCACTTTACTAGATAGCGGTGGATGACTACATTTTATCTCTCCACGCATGCGCAGTATTGTTTACCCCCGCTCTCACGTGTTTACAGAGTTTTCAGGAAAGACAAGCAATTGATTTGCGGCAGCATCATCTATTTTGCCTGTTTATCTACGTATTTACGCCGCACAGCATAATAAACCCAATCAATCTTCGGAGTGAAACTCAATCAGTAAGCACTTGCAATTATTCGAACTCATTGACAGAAAGTAAGCAAGTAGTACCGGCAATTTTATCACGCCAAAATCGCTGAACATTCCTAACCTAGAGACCGCGATTTTGTAGAAACCGCAACAATGAGCGAAGAAAAGCAGCAACCTAGTGAGATGGAAGTGGACGAGGATAACGTAGCAGCGTCGGGATCATCTGCTCAAGAAGCAACAATGGAGGTTGCTCAACTCGAAACAACAGATGTCAGGGTCGTTGATGAACTTGTAGACGAGGATATCAGCGGTCCAAGTAGCAGCAGCACCGCCCGGGTTATGGCATCATCTGGCACCGTCGGCTCTGTTTCCATTAGTCTTCATCCACTCGTCATTATGAATGTCAGCGAGCACTGGACTAGACTTCGTGCTCAGGAGGGCAAAGATCAGCTTGGTTAGTCAATTAATTTATTTTATTTGTTTTTTTCTTATTCTTAGCATTCACTGTCTTTGCCAAAACGTAAGCAACTTATGTCAAACTTTACTTATTTAACCATAAATTAAACATAGTTTAATAAATACGAATGATTTTTATAAAGAAATATATTTTCTTTTCAGTGTATGGAGCAGTGATTGGCAAGCAAAAAGGAAGGAATATCGAAATCATGAACTCCTTTGAACTCTTGATCACACTAATTGGAGATGATGTTGTGATTGATAGGGACTATTACAACACAAAAGAAGAACAGTTCAAGCAAGTTTTCAGTGATATGGATTTTCTTGGCTGGTACACAACTGGTGGTTTACCAAATGAAAAAGACATTAAAGTACATAAGCAAATATGTGAGATTAATGAAAGTCCTGTTATGCTGAAACTTGATCCACGGCCTAAAAGTACTGATGTGAGTATTTAATTTTCAAGTTGATTCATAGTACAGTTTTTTATTACATTTACTTATCGCTTTAATAATTCTTTTAGCAACTTCCAGTATCTATATATGAATCAGTTATTGATTTAGTGAATGGTGAAGCTACAATGTTATTTGTACCATTGACTTATACATTAGCCACTGAAGAGGCTGAGAGGATTGGTGTTGATCATGTTGCAAGGATGTGCAGTAATGATCAAGGAGAAAGTTCTTTAGGTAAAAGAAGCTCTCATTTTTTTAAGTAACATACATAAGGATTACAAGTTTGTCAATTTGCTTATTTCTTTATTAATAGTTGCAGAACATCTGATAGCTCAGCACAGTGCAATCAAAATGTTACACTCCAGGGTAAAATTAGTTCTAAGGTACGTTCAAGCTGTTCAAAAAGGAGAACTAAAGGGAAATCACGAAGTTTTGAGAGCTGCATGTTCACTCAGTCATCGTTTACCAGTTTTGAATAATCCCAAATTCAAGGCTGATTTCTATAATGTAAGTGATTTAAATAACCTACATTTTTTTTAAATTAGTTTAAAATGAACTAGTGATTCATTAACATTTATAATTTTTAGCAATGCAACGATTTCGGCCTCATGACGTACCTGGGCATTATAACCAAAGGTTGCAATGACACAAATCAATTTGTACACAAGTTCAATATTCTGTATGATAGACAGGGTGTCGCGCGTCGCGTACGAAGTCTCTTCTTTTGATAGCTTAATATATAGTATTTAGTTTTTATTTTTTCAATCGTTGTATTTTTTAGTAATATTTTTACCACTCTAAGCCAATCATCAGCTTTAGAATTTAAATAAGTTCTTTACGTAACGAGGATCGACCTTATTTCATTATTTAAATTATAATGTTCGAGTAAAAGAAACACAAGCTTCGTTTATAATGTACAAACCAACTTTTATACAGATAAAACACAGAATTTAGTAAAGAAAATTCTACGGCTTTGAATAGCCAATAAGCAAACAAACTCGGAGAAAATAAAACACTATTAATATGTGATATTATTAAATAAAAAGCTGTGATTTACTATTCAAAGACTCGTTCTTATTAGGTAAATATGCAGTTTTGTTTTCTCGTATTAAAAAAACAACATTAAATGTAATAGAAATTTATTAACGTTCGCTTATAACATACTGTTTTTACACGTTATTCGATTTTTTTCCATGATATACACACGTCATAAACCAACTTTTGTCTTTGTTCATATGTACAGCATAAACACGAGCTATCTTATGGAAGATCTCTTTATTTAATTGGCACGTTCTAACCGTCAATAATCTCACATTTTTTTTATAGGCCACAACAGTTATCAATCTCTTTATTTTTTGATTCCCTTCACATCTATGTAAGCGTATAAATAACTATTTTGTAAAAAAAAACAAATTATCTACGATAGTTAATTTCCACATAGTGTAGTAGTATTACGAACATTCTTGTTCCTCTTGTATTTAATTGTATTTTTTTCCTTTTTCTCTTTCGATAAAAAATACTCACTGCTAAAAATCCTCATCTAAAAATCTAATCACTTTCTAATTTATACATCTTATTTCAATACAGCTGTACAAAATATATAGTGTACGTAGTTGTGCCATCTTATTTATTGCATGAATTCTGTGTATATTTTCTTTTTTTTCTTCTGAGTAAAATGTCATCTATTTTTCCAGCTAAGTTAAATTCGTTTAATATTTTGATTGACTTCTTAATTACCTCTAACTTTAAAGAGATGTGATATAATTTTTTAATGTCTATTGTACTTTAAATAATTAATTTTGTTATTTGTGACTTAAAATCATTTGTGCAGATGTCTTATCGATATGTCCGGAAACACCAGCGATACATTATTCTATTTGAACGAGATACATTATTAAACTTTTTCAAAATCTTCACTCTCATTTTCAAAATACTTAAAAATCTTTTTCTCCGCATTAAAATTCAAATTCGTCTATATAGAAAATGTTTAGTATTTTTCTTTCGTCCTTGTATCCCTATATGTCCGTTTTATCACATCTCGTGCGAATCGGGCTCAAAGTAAAAAAAAGTCATATTAGCACCATTCGAAAATAAATCGAACAAATTTTCGTTATTTAAGGACTTGGTTTGTCTACGCCGATGAGTTCTTCGAAAAGACTGTTGCGTGTCTCGCGACGTTCTTCGATTGACTGTGTTGAAAACCTTAGGGTTGCCGAGGCCAAATCACCGACGGACCATTGACGATCTGTTAATACTCGGCTCACCGTATCTAACTGAAAAGTCAATAAGAATTTCAAATTTCAATCATTCGAAAATTCAATAATTCGATTATTTGAAAAATTGAAACATTTCGAAGGGCATTAAAACGTTTTACTTTTGACAATTTAGAATGTCCAAATGTATAATACACTAGTCGAGGCACACCGGCGACCGATGCAGCTAACCACTGGATGACAAGTTTCAACTGAGGGTCACCTTTGAGCCGTGAACCACAACCCCAGTTGCCAGTTGCTATCTGTTGTAGACCACCCTCTTGTGGGCTATCGTCTCTTGAAACCTACGTAGCAAATAAACAAAACATTACGATTCGCATTTCGAGCATTTGTTAAAAAATGCGAGACTTATCGTTGGAAAAATATCGTTATCTTATACAGGATAAATTGGATCGATAGTGAATTTGATCCATTTTACCGAAGTGAAAAAAGTAAGAGTACCATTAAGTGTCTTAATGGTTTGCGTATATCAACCATCGATAGAACGAGAGACAGGTACAAGTATTCGTCAAAGGTATAATTATATATTAGTCACGAAGAATAAAAAAACAACTAATAAGCATTTAGCTAACACAAGAAACACAGCACGTTTTGGTTAATATCTTATTATTTTTTCGCAGTCGTTAGTTTTTGTCACAATTGAACACCTTCTTGGCTTTCTTTTTTCTCTCTGGTCTTTGGGGTGCTGGCATGATGATTGTAGCTTCTTCCTCGCACAAGGTTTGGAAGACCTCCGAAGTAAAGGTTACAGCCATGAGTTTACGTCTCTGTGAGTTTCTTGCTTTTTGAAACAACGCTGAATCTCCCATTGGTGCATCTTCGTACGTTTCTTCATCGGAGTTGTCATTTATTCCATTGGTTCCAGCGTCATTTATCTATACGTGTGCCGTGCGTTTCAAGATTGTTACTTTTTTTTGGTTCATTAATTTTTGTTTTTTTCTTTTATTCACCGATATGTTAATTGCCAAAAGAAATAAATTCATGAAGCGCTTTTTCTATATTAGCTTCGCTTTTTTATAATACAGTAGCTTATAGTTATTCACATTAATGACTCATGTAGTGGTTTTGCGTAAATCTATCGATTTTTTTTGATAGACTGATTTGATGATATCGTGTATGTAGGTCTACTGTACGTAGAGAATCAAAGAATTGGTAATGATCAATGAGAAAGCGCAGAAATATATTTGAATCACTCTCAGTTTCGGTAGAAAGCTTTTTCTTTATCTTTCGCTGTCTCTCATTCCACCATTAAATAAAAGCTTCCATAAAATGAGAAAAAATTTATTGTTTAATTTCGATAAAAAAATGTATCTTAATCGCAACGAAACATATTTGTTAAAAACCTCACCGACGGATGTCTTCTGCTTCTTTGTCTCGCAAGCTCCAAACTCAAACTCCTTACGGCGAGCGCGAGTTTTCTCCTTTGATTAGCATCAGTAGCATCGAACAAAGGTTGAGGTTCGCCTTCTTGCACAGGAACTCCAGCGAAAGATTCACTCAGAGCACGTTTGAGAAGAGAACCAGCAAATGTCACCACGGCGCGATCGCGAGCATCCAATTCGCGTGGTTCACCGTCGACGGGTTCTTCCAGCCATTTGGATAGTTGCTCGTAAACTTCCTCCAACTCTGAGCAGAAATCTGGCAGGTTGGTGCGAGAATTGTGGCGGACAGTGATGAAACGTGCAGGGATGACGTATAGATGGTAGTGGTTGTTGATTTATTTTGAAATATGAAATTTATCGTGATTATGGGTTGATTTTTTTCTTTTTTATTATGAAATAGAATAAATAAGGGTTTAATTAAAATGTAGAATTGTAGCAGTAGATGGAAAATTATTGAGGCGAATGGAGGTTATGCGATAACAAAACTAGTAGATACAATCTACGTATGGTCAGACAGTATATTATTTTGAAAAAATTGGATCCGATATTTACAGAAGAAAACTTTAATGCGACGTTAAAAATTATTGAAATAATAGTGAAAACAAAGAATATTTCAAAAAACAAATATTAAAAATATTTTAAAAAATCAACGACCGAATGGCTGTTTAGCTTTCGATCTTACATAAATCAGTGTTATAATTAGAATATAAATTATAGTATATTGGGATTCGAATGATTTAAAAGACTATGTAAAATTTAAATAAGAAGAAAAAAACCACGTTTTATTTACTGTTATGTTCAGAGGCTCATAGTTTCATGTTTTACCAATTAAGCTAGTCAGGCTTGATTGTGTCGACTCGATCTCCAATTCATACTAATATGAAGTTTCTAATTTATTTTTGAAAAGAAATGTTTATGAAAAATTTGTTGAAAAAATGGTTTTCTTCGCGTTTAAGAAATATCGGTAATGAAAGGTAAGCTGTAATACCAACCAGAGCTATACTCGGTACTAAAGCTATAACGACTACTCGTGCTAGTATCCTTCCTCTGAAGTCCAGGATGCTGACTCTGTCGAAATCTGCCGAGCCACTTCTGTTCAGCCTCGAGGGATTCTTTCAAAAAATCTTCATCAACAGTCTCGTCACGTAGAACAAATCCTCTTGAGCCACCTCTTCTTACCCTATGCGTCACATCACAATCAATTTACGTTAATACGCACATAGCAATTGCGACATACTTGATATTTGGATCGTCGACGTGACTTCCCGACACACATATGTCAACGGCATAACTGCTCTCGCTCGTCGTCTCGGTATACGAAGACGATCTTGTCGCCGAGCTTTCACGCTTTAAAGCTTCTTTCAGGCGTTGCGCGAACGTGCCACGTCTCTCGGGTGTGTCGAGTTGCTCGCTGTAACGTCTAGTTTGCTTATGTACCTCCTCGTCGTTATCTAGACACGATATTCAATCGACTGTTATGATGCATCTTGAAAAGGAGAATGATTTGATTTACCAGGCTCGTCAACGGTATCCTTGGCGCTATGATAACTGTCATCCGTACTTTGACTACTGCAGCTGTGGTACTGGGAAGTTTGTGCGATAGACGTGCGGGTCACGGGTAGAGCTTCGCCGCTTGAACCCAAAACGATGAATCTACTTCTGCCGCTATTTCCGCTGACTTTGGCGACATTCCGACACGGACTTGACGACAAGCCGTTGCCCCTTGTACGACATGTCTCGTTCGATGGTGTCATCGAGGCTGTGTCCAAATCCAAATTGAACAACGATCGACTCTTGGAAAAATGCAAAGAGGTGTACCTTGACTACTGGCGCTGTTATGAATCGAGCGAGCTTTCCTCGCAGCTTCCTCGATCTCCGGCGACGGGCTGCTAAAACTCTCGCCAATGGGCGAAAGTCGCCGAGTACCAGGACCAGTTTCACCTTCGGCCTCGTGCCTTTGGCTTGCATCGATCGTCGGACTTTGCGGCGGCCTTCTCTGTCGAAAACCCAGCAACGATTTGTTGAGCTCGCGCAACACGTTGTCCTCCTCGTACTGTGCTAACGGTAGCTGCGAGTAGTCTTCCGCATCGATGCAGCATGCAGTTATCTGGTGAATGTATTTTTCAAGGTGTAATCGTTGCGTATGAGCTTGCGATCGGTCGCAGCTCTTACCGTGGTCGGTTGCGTTATAGCCTCGAAGGTTGCGCGATGCTTAGGATCCAGTATCTTCGACACTCGTCTCAGGCCTTCGACTATTAGCGCCTCGTTGTCCTCTAACGATTCCACGCAAAGCATCACAGCTAACAATTCGGGATGGCTCGCTACCTGTGCCAACGAGTCACTCGTTACACCGTCGTTCGGTCGTCACGTTCTCGAATCTCTTAATTTGTGATTTGGCAATTTCAATACGCAGCAGACTGTGCTTGCTTACTTGAATAGTCTCTTGGGTGGCGTGTGCCTCGAGTACACCGTCGCCAAAACTTGAACTGGCAAAGCACACTTGTACGCCATTGTCGGTTCTCTCGAGTCTGCCTTCGTGTCGGATTCGTAGCGGGCACAGTGGTAAATCACTCTCCAGCCAGTCCTCGATAGTCAGCCATTGTCGCGATAACATCACTTGTCTTGAAATCAGTAGATGGCCATCCAATGCCGAGTCGCAAGTCTCCAGATAGTCGAAATAATGGAATATACTTTCTAACTTAGCTTTCTGGCTTTTTCTAAAAATTATCAATTGTTATTTTGAAAAAAATGCTCAAAGTGATATCTGATTAAAGCGATTAATTAAAGGTAAAGCCGATACTCACAGATTGAGATGCTTGAAAAAGTGCGTAAAATTAAAGTCTCTTAAAGTAGGATGAGTCTTTGGCGTTCGCTTGGGATAGGTCGAGAAGAAAGCGTTGGCAATCAGCGATGCGACGAACGCGTAACTGTGCTCAATCGTGTCACCTGCGTCAGGTGCGAGCGCGATCAGTTTTCAGCTGTGAAGCGTCTCGAATGGAAATCGTTTTACCTTGCTGCTGCAAACTGAAGTGTAAGCCTTGCGGTGGTTTGTGCGTTTTCAGTGCTTTCGCTCTGCCGACTATCCTCGGTATCGTTTTACCGAGCACGTGCTCGCGCTCCTCGGTGGTCAGATCCTCGTTCAGATACTTCGCTAGGCCGTCGAAGAGGTGGCTGTCTTGAATGTCCTCTTCCGGATCCAGGCTGATGCTGCGAACATTTCAGAGACGATTGCACGAAGAAGTGGCGCGCGTTCACCCGGAAGCTAGCCGCGCGCGAGTGCGACGAACTCGACGAGCGCGAAGGTCGAGTGCGCTCCATGTGGCCCCGTCTCGCTCCCAAAATATCGTCTGAGATCAGCCGGCGAATATAGCTCTCTCGTATATAATGCAACTACGTGCTACTAAACGACGGCAATGGCCAGACATTAAGCGCGCCTGTTGCATCCTACTTTTCTCTTCTCCCTCTTCCTGCCGAGCTGACACTCGTTCTCGTCTCCGGACTCACTCGATTCAAGCCCGCAGCTGTACGTGGCGACGCGTTCAGACGACATCGCGAGTTTGCTTTTCTACTTGCACTCTCGCTAATTCCACGGCTAATGGCTCTTGCAGTCATGCGCGCGCCAAAAGCACCCACGGTAAATCGCATCGATCCTCGCGTCAGCTTATTCGCCGAGTAATCCTCGAGCGAGAGGACCACTTCTATACTCACTTGCACATGTCGTGCAATCGTTGCATAGCGTCGACGAGTTCATTGGAAGCTCTCGCCTGCGCGGCGCGATCCAGTTGCTTGGCGACAGCTGGCCACCAAGGCAGGTCGCACGGCAACATAACCAGTGCCATGGCCGCGTGCGAAACAAAATGCAGCAGCTACGGCAGCGAGCTCGTCGATCGAATCAAGGCCTGCGAAAAGCATATGTACCTGTGTGCAGCGGGCTATTGTAGAACGTCGATAGTCGTGCACTATGCATACGGTCTTTTCTTCTTGCGCTCGGCTACGGCGACACGTGCGCGAGTTCCTATTTTTTCGGACTTTCGATTCGACCGCCGTGGATTTAGTCAAGAAACATTTCTTCCGCGCGATCAAAAGTTTGATTTGTTTGTTCAAAACGGCCGTTTTTTTTCTTTTTTCTTTTTTTTTTTTTTTTCTGTTCGTTTTGTTTTACACCGAGCGTGTACGAGGTTGAAAATTCGATTGGACTATTTTTAGTTCGACTTGTTGACGTAAAAGCATCGCCTATGAATTCGATTCGAGCGCACCCGATCTGCGCGTCCGATACGGACTATGCCTAGTAACGGGAACTTTTTCTTTCGCTGTAATCCCTGTAAACGTTGTGATCCAGATTTGACTAGTATATTCGCATGTTGTTTTCGAAACTCCGATCCAAATGCAAATTGTCATTACATTTTTAAATATTACTTTTCTTGTGCCATAGATCGATTCGATCGATCCTATAGCTTATAAATACAAATCGCGAACCGAACGAAATTCTCTCATCGCAAAATCTCTTTCGAGACAGCGAGCGCAGCAGCACTAGAGTGAAGTCCGTTAACCCGCGTGCACGCAATTAAGTCTCCGACGTCAGAGCAACGAACGGACGACGGCGACGACGATGCGCCTGCGTGATAAGTATATTCGCCTCTGCACGGTTCACTGACTCTGACGGCAATTTGGCGATCGATCGTCCTGCTTGACACACACATACGTATACCGCGATTATTTCTTAACGATTAACTGAACCAACTTAATTATACCTATTGGTGCAACTTCTTCGATTGAAGACGAGAATGAATTGTATTTTCCGACGAATAGTATTCTCTCTCGCTCTCAGTTTGATATTTTAATTTCTCAGAAAGCATTGCATTGCTGCCGATGTCGTTTTCTGGGGCGGGGGGGGGGGGGGCAATTTCGAGGAAGAATAATTAATGACTTGAAAGTGTGTGAGAGCGAGAGTTGTTTTTTTATTTATTTTTTCTTAAGTATGTTGTTTGTCGTGTTTTTAGTCTGTTTTGATGCTGTTTTGAAGTCGATTTTATAAAGAATTTACGAGAAACATTTGAAGGATTTTTTATATTTTGCTTGTGAAGTTAAAATGAAAAAGAATCGCGGGTTTTCTTGATCGCGAATATAGAATCTTTGGAGGTGTACGCATTGTTTGATAAAACTATTATAAGCATCGAATTCGACGTGCTTTTTCGAGCTTTTAAGAAACAAAGATGACAAACGACGATGCCGACGGCGACAAGTTGCGCAAACGCGCTGAAATTCAGGGAGAAGCGATAACGCGATTCTTTCGAAAAAGACAAACGTCGTTGCTCGATCGCAGGACTCGCCCGTGCAAATCGACGCCGCGGCTCATCTCGCTTTCTCGCTTTCTTATTTTAAAACTAGGCTAGTGCTTTTGGCGCTCGTCGTTCGCGCGCGCGCGCATACGCGTATCTCGCGCGAGCCACCCGCGCGTACGTCTCCGTCGTTTTATGTAACTCGCAGCTCTCCCGTGGGATTGGCGATAAAGCAGGGCGATGATTAATTACTCGCGCCGTCTCCCCGAGACACTTGGCAACTCGCTCCCGTGACTTTTTTTTCCTTTCCTCGCTTAGCCTCCCGTCACGTCAATTTCGAGCGTGTATTTCTCAAATAGCTTGGCTTTTCTCGATTTCGCCTGTTTCTGAATCGAGAGTGAATAGCAAAAACACGACTAAATCATACTACGTCTATATGAATACCTCAAAGACTTTCGGACGTCGTCCTTGCACTTTTGCCGGCGGGGCTTTTCTTATTCAACGCGCGAGCGAAAAAGTACGCGGTATAACTGCTATAATCTACAGTCACTTTAAACTTTATTCTATTCAGAAGCGCATGTTACTGGGATAGACCTTCAACTTTTTTTTCCAAAACTTCTGTCGCGGCTTTGATAATTTGATAATAGTAATTGCGTCTCGCGAGTTTTGTGATTGGACTGTTGAGTTTGTTCTCGACGGTATTTAAATATTGATGCTGTCCTGGAAGGACAAAGTTGTAGTCGACGTAAATAATTGATGAGCATTTTTCAGATTAATATTCAGATTAATATCGGAATGAATGAGTTAATTGAGAAAAAATACGTTGCGTTATTGTTGAAAGCGTGTAAAAGAAAGATAAGAATTAAGATGATGAATGTGATAAAATAAAATGAAATGTAAATTATGTCGAAAATCCGAAATCCGAAAGCGTCAAACGATAAGAGCACGACCACGCCTCGGTGAAATTTCTAAAACACAAGCTTCGATCGGCTGCCCAAATCACAATACCACATGGACGAGAAAAGGAGATTCGCAAGTGCCCTCCCCGCCAGCCCCGGGGAGAGGTTTCGCTCACGCCGGGCGATGCAAAGGAGCGAAACGCGCGCGTCCATTTATACGTGTACGCACTGCGATACGGACACGCGCACAGGCGCCGAGGCACGAGCAGAGAACTCTACGCACGGCGATCCGGAAAGCAGCCGTGGCGCGGAAGGGAGGGAGGGAGGCTCGCGTGCGCGCATGCATCATTCAGCGAAAGCGCTTATCGCTGACGTTACGCGATCGATGCCAGTCGAACAGGGTCGCGCTCGCGCGTGGACTGCGTCGCATACCTCGGCTGCTGTCCTTCCGTCATCGCGACTGGCAGCGATGCTCGTCCGCTCGTCGTCCCGTCATCGTCGCCCTCGCCTTCGCCCTTTGCACTCTCACCCGGGGGGAGGGGACGACTGTCGCCGCGCCGCAGCCCCGTGCCAGCGCGCGAGCGAGGTATCGAGCGCGACGGCGCCGCGGCCACTGCTGCGGCGGCGGGGCGACTATTCTCTACTGCGCGCCAGGCGGCCGCGGAGACGGCGACTATGCTCTTTCGGTGCCACCGCCGCGCAAGCGCTCTTCCGGGCTATTTACGGATGTGCCGCGCGAAGCCGCAAGGCGGCGAGGGACGCGCCGCGCCAGGGACTAGGAGACGCCTGCATTCTGCCATACTTTCCGCGGTGCTCTCGTGACTTTTCTCCGTTGCGACGCCTCCTGGTTTCTCGGGAAAACCATCGCTTCCGGTGCTTCCAGATACTCCTGTGCCATTCGTGACCAACGCGCCAGCAATTGAGATGCATGCGAGCACTTTGTCATCCTCTGGTTTCCTGGCATCGTTACGACGTTCTATCAATGATCGAATCTCGTGACGTAATGTGCCCCGACGTTGCGGGGTTCGGGTGCCATCGATCAAAATATTCGACGAAACATACGTGGCCATAAATCGTCGGTGCCGTTTTCAAACTGGAAGCGATACGTTACATTGTATCAATAAAATTCATAGAAACGCGCAAGTGCACCGCATGGAGACGAAGAAAAATATCCACTGCCATTACGCAAACGGAGTTATACAAGGTTCCGGTTATACAAGATGTAAGCGATACGGCCTAATAAAGAGTGAATTGCGCGGAAACAAAGGAATCGCCGTTGCGAGGCGCACACCTGTAACGAAAATAATCCGCGCGCTATAAATAAAAGGAAATCAATCATGGGGCGTACCGAGGGAAGTCCCCCACGATCTTTACGAACAGAAAAGCAAAACAAGCATTTCGCCGAGACGTGCGATTCACTCTTACAACCACAATGCTACAGACGCACGCTCGTCGGCAACCTGCCAGCGCTCGTATATATAGAACTTCGAACAATGAGAGATGAAAGCTGCTCGGCTGTACGGGACTCGACGCGCGCGACACCGGGATCCGCGAAGAGTCGATCTGCGCTGCTCGTCGGATAGACCGCCCCTACGAGACGTGATGTACGGTTTATTTTTGTGCTAGATCATCTTGCGGAAACATAACTCGGGATTATCTATGCTTTGAAAACAATATTATTAATGCTTGTGAAAAGATCGAATTTCCCGTGGCGATTAATATTCGCGCAGATTTTACAATTTCAAGTTGATAATTTTTTTTTTTCGTTCCGCAAAATTTAAGACGAAAAAATGGTACAGATTTATTTGAAATATAAATGTTATTGGAACGAAACTTATTTAGTTTGCATTTCACAAATTATCGCTCGTCGCAAGCTCAAATGATAAATTTGCATTGTTCTCTGTTTCGTTCGCATTCTAAGCGTAAATTCCGATCCACGCGAAGCGACAGCATTCTTACCGGCTGATAAAGCAGTTTCCATGAGATATACGCGACAGTACTGAAATCCCATGGCCTGCTCTACTGATAAAGCTTTCTGGTATTTTTCAAAATCTTTTATAAATGGTTGCAAAGCTCTCTGTTATCGGTTTCCATCGGGAGCTGACTGAAAGCGATTTTTTATTAGTTGCGAAAACACGACTGAGGCTAATTGTTTATTAATTATGCCCGACGTATTTATTTTTATCCCACGGTCCAAGACTGATCGCAGCCCCAACCAGCGAAATATCCAACTGACTGCTTGGCATAGAGCAAGGAAATTGGTAGAATATATCTGGCTTCTCTCGATCCGATACATCGTTTATTATGCGTAAGAATCACCAATCTGATGTCGGTAACACAAACACAACCACGACGTCTTGGCCACGAGATTTAGGTTCGATTGCATCGCGGAGAGAGAGAGAGAGAGAGAAAGAGAGAGAGAGAGAGAGAGAGAGAGAGAGAGAGAGAGAGAGGACAAACAAACGAGGCCTCGCGCGGCTCTGCTCGCACTTTCCCCGAAGGCGCGCGAAAGACAAAGTCAAGAACAATTACTTCGATATACAACGTCCGCGCGCTCAAATCCTGCTAATGCCTCTCGCTGGCAGGTCGCGGGCGTATCCTCCGTCATCACTGCGACGGCTGCGCCGACGATAATTTGAAAAGCTAGGGCGAAGCCACGCGTTGCCTAGAAAACTCTCTCTCTCTCTCTCTCTGTGACGTGATGAGTCAGTTTCTCTCTATAGAAAAAAGCTAGGTGGGTTTCGCACGGATGCGCCCAGGGATTATTTTGCGTCCCTGCTCATGTACAAATATGAGCGAATGAAGGAGCCTAACTATTTGGCTGTACTGTTTAATGAGCATAAGTCAAGGTATCCGGGTAGGGTGGGTCAGGCGGAGCCGAGGGTTGCAGAGGTGAGGACGGAGATGGCCAGCAGGTTCTTTAAGATTATGGGTGTCCATCTCTGGGACTCTCTTCCTCCATCGTTGAGACATGTGCCGTCGCTGGACTGCTTTAAGAGAAAAGTGCGTGCATACTTTCTTGAGCTAGACGCGTAGGCCTTATACGAGTGCTACTGGAGCTACTATTTAGATTATTTTGATTTTAACAAAAAGTCATTAAATGCTCGTTTGACTGCATTTCTAGTTTCAAGTATGATCTTTGTAGTCTTGCGGGTATTTTACACAGATGTTGTTCCTCAACAATTTTTAAATAATCTAGTCTAAATTAATTATAAGCTATTGTGTGTTGTACAGTATTGTTGACTTTAGACTTTTGACTGAGGAAATCTCTATATTTATTTATTTCGGTGATTTAATCTATGATATCATAACCAAATTAGAAAATGCAATTGCACACTATATGTATTATTGTAAAGCAGATAATAAAGATACAATCAATTAATCTCTCTCTCCCTCTCTTTAATAATGTACAAATGCAGCTTTATACCAAAGTTAGTTAATCAAACTTGATATTCTTCATAGGAATACGTTATATGTATAACGAATGTTATTACTTTTACTACTAATATAAATAAAAGATTACGATCTATCAGTCGATCTTTTTCTATTCGCTAACTCTTTTGGCTGCCGCATTGCGAAGAATCATTCGATATATTTTTACAAGAACCATATCAAAATACGAATTTTTATACTAAGAAAATTGTCGTGCACCCACTACGGCAAGATCGCGAAATTACATTTTCCATGCGAAATTGTTATCAATTTCGCTAGCGGAAAGACAAAAATACGCTCTTCGTGTTATTTAAGTTCCTTCAACTAGATATTATCGAAAATAAAGAAAAAAAGAACATCGGTAAAATAACCGATCAGCCGAGACATTGTAAGCTCACTCGCGCGATCGGTCGTTGAAGAATCCGCAGATCGCGGATAAGATCGAATCACCCGCAACGCAAAGCGAATCAACGCGTTCGCCGAATCGTTATTTTCGCTTTTTGATTGAAAGTTAAGCGGCCGCGGCTTAATTTTTGCCGCATTTATATCCCGCAAGCGGCTTTTATTGAGGCACGACGGGGGTCCGGAACGCGATAATCTGATAAGCCCGATTTAAAGAGCTATAAAGGTTGCGCGCGTTGGGAAAACATTTTTTACGGCTCGCCGGCGTTTTATAAATGACGTGCTATTTATGCATGACGAGGGAAGGATGGGCAGGCGCGGCTTGGTAAATTCTCGTTAGCCACGATTAAATTCAAATATTGCCCGGGCATCGCATTCCTATTTTTTTTCCCCCAACGTGGCTTATCGCGATGCAGCGAACGAGCTCTCGCGGGCGAAAGTTAAACGCGCGTCACAATGGTAGTCTCTTGGTAATTCGAAATTCTTAGAATCCTAATGTGTCAGTGCCGCGTGATGCTGTTATTCAGTTTCATAGCCGAGTAATATTCCGAGCGTACGCGTGGCATTTGCGAAACAGCTGCACTGCGCAACCGTCGACTGCCCTGCTCGACAATATGCGTAGATGCGTTTGCAGGCATCAATAAACTCGCGATTAAAGCGTCAATGTTTTACGAAACTTTGCGAGACATCGTTGCGGAGTAACGACAAATGAACCGCGAGTAGAAGCGCTTCTTTTTAATGAATATCTCGTCATCAAATAAATCAGGGGACTCTCCTTTAATAAGAGTACGGCGTCGGAGGGAGGGGGAGCTATAATCGCATAATGACCGTAATTTCGCGGATCCAAGTTAATTGATGTAGTCAACGCGCAATTTTCGCGCCCTCGCCGACACAAGATTGCTCATCCATATAACAATCCATTCGACGCATATGCGCCTGTCAATGAAATATTCGATAGAAATTTAATTATAACAACAACGAATATTTACATTTCCTCCGGCATAGTAGTTTTTCGCTTTGACCGTTACGTATAAACGAACGTAAAAAGAGGAACTAAACGCAGTAGGTCGTAAGTCAAAGGGTTTTTTTCGCCGACGAAAATGCGCAAAGTTAATTTTTATGCGGTTTAGAAATTCGCTAGCGGATTATAAAATTTTTGAGTTGCAGTGATTAGCGACCGCGAGATCGCGAGCGGACGATCGGAAAAGTGCGAACTCGCGGTCCGCGCGTCGCGACGAGTTCTACTTGCGACAGTGATCTGCGACTGCGTCCGATGCGCTCATTGGCTTTTTCGTTGGAATCCTTGCGGCCCAGCTGTGGTGCTTGATTAGAAGCTGCATGCTATACTCCCTCTCTCGTTCTCCCTCGAGGGCTGTGCACGCACGCGATTTATACGCCAACCACGATTTGTATAACGAGAGGATACGGAACTGCTCTTTCGCTCTGGTGCGCGAGCGCTTTGCCCTTGAGAAATAGCCTAAATTGACTTTAAAGACCGTGTACCCTGGTTTGCTAAGTGAGATGTAATTTGGGTTAGAGCCACGCAGGGATTTGTTCTTTGGGCGTTTTTAAGGTGAGTTCTAGAAATTCGTGCAGTTGTATCTAATTTTATCTTGTCACCTTACAATCGTGCAATTCTGCTAAGTCATTAAGTATCGTTCACTTGGCCGCTCTTCGGCAATTAGCTTTGCTGTGCTTCACAAATTTTTTCTTCTAGCAATTATACCTTCCAAAAAACATGTATTGCTGTGCACGAAAAAGGTTTCATAACATAATCGCTCGAACTTTTTTAATTGCACGCCAGCGTTGTTGCAAAACAATCCGAATTTTGTTACCAAGATATCCCAAAAACAACTACACTACGCGCGACGAACATTATACAGGGACATTTACGTTCCAGGGAAAAAAAGCATCGACCAGGAGGAAGGAAACAAAAAGATACAAAGCTTTTGCGTATGAAGGTAAACTCAGAAAAAGTAATTACCCGCACTCGTGCACCTGTCGAAAAAGAAAAAACAAAGCAAATAATTCTCGGGCTTGCCAGCAGTCCGCAAATCTGAAGCGCCGTCGCCACCGCGAAAACCTCTTACCGCGAAAAAGCCGCTCGACAATAGCATACGGCGCGAAAAGTCGCGCACAGAGAGAGAGAGAGAGAGAGAGAGAGAGAGAGAGAGAGGAGATAGTAGCGCAATATAAAAGCGAACCACCACCCAACACAACGTTCACTTCCGCGCGGGCTTATGTTCCGGGAGAATGTTAAAATCCGCCTAGCAAGCTGCGCGCGCGCAAATCGTTTTGCAATCAAGCGCCGCGAGAGTCAGAGAGAGTTATTTGTCTGCGGTGGTTGCGTTGAGTGCACTGCGTTGTACGCTGGGTTTGTTGTCTGAAATACATAGCTGAAGTGTTTTTGAAGCGGGAGGAACGGGTTCGGTTTAGACATTGTTTTTCGGCGTCTAGAGTTACACTCGATCGGTTTATCATTGTTAAATCCGCGTTAAGGATAATATTTTGATATTTTCAAAGCTATATTCATGAAATCAACGCACGAGTTGCTCTCTCGAATGGGGAAATCCCTCTGACGAAGGCGACTGGTTGCATTTTCCTGCATATTTTATTGAAACTCGCAGCGGCGTACAAAACTATCTTCGCGAGACGTGTCCCGTATGTTTCTATTATCCTCTCTTTCCTGTGCGCGCGGAGCTGTTGGAATGTCGTTAAGAAAGATCGCCCGACAATTCATCGGATTCTAGCGCACACGTATCGATTCGGAGCCACGGCAAAGCTACATAAAAAGCCGCACAAACACTTCCCGTTAGATTTATCGCGCACTTTACGGTAATAGACCTTTCACGCTCTCGTGGCGCAGCCATTGTTTTATTATTCACGTTAACTCTGACCGATGGTCGTGCGTTCTTCGCATCACTTCGTTTCGCGCGCGTTATTAAGAAACCATGCTGATAACTTAGTCTCGTTTAGCTTGAATGAAAGTCAACTTTGTTAGAATGTACTTATGCCTCTGCAACTTTCCAATATCAACTTTTAAAGTTCCTCCTAGTTTTAATGGCATCCTTCTAAAACCCACAGGACTTCCGATCTATAATTCAAATTTTTCACATTATTATTAAAACTTTTCATTATTCATTGGAGTTTGCTTCTTAATTAATACAAGCAACAAACAAACGATTTTCCTATATCTTCGCTGAAACAACAATACCGTTGCATCTTTCATCGACTATATTACAAGACACTTTAATAAGTAATAATAATAATTCAACGCTTTCGCTACTGCGACATCAGCCAAACCGCTCAATAAAATAAATTATCCACGTGCGCCTTTCACAAGGCTTCACTTTGAATTAGAATCAAAACCACGCGAAGCTCATAAGCGTAAACCGCCGCGCGCTAGTTTCAATGTTTAATGCCTCGGTTGAACTAGCGCCAAGTATTTGCAGCTCGCATCAAACGAACCTGCAGGATCCTCAATCAAGGAGCTGCTATTACTTGAGTAGGAAGAAAAAGAAGTTGCCTTGCTGGCGTGCACATCCCGATCGTAATTAGGCAACTCATCAGTATCCATATACTTCGAATTCCTCGACCCGCACCGGCAGTTAACCAACAATTTCCATGCTACAAAGGACTTCATGTAGCTTCGAGGTTCCTGCTCGAAAATCGATATTCTTATTTGTCTCCCTCTCCTTGCTCCCCTATCCCCTCTCCGCGCCCCTTCCCGTGCTTCCTCTCCCGTCTTCTGCTTCCCGTCGGCCTGATTCACACATCACTCTTCGGTCTTCTCTCTTTTCTCGTCTTCCGTCCTTGGCCCGCCGTCCTTAGCCCTTCGTCCTTCGTCCTTCGTTCTTCGTCCTCTCTCCCCCCGGTGTAATAAATTTTAATTTACGAAGAAATATTGTCATTAGTTCTTAACATCTTAGTAAGTCTAAACTATTATTTCAAAAGACATGAGCAATAGTTATTATCGTATTACGAGGGATATAAACGCGCTAGCTTCGTGAGAAAACAAAGACATTTCTTGAATCCAATGAAAAAGAAATTATTTTCATAAGCAGATATAGAAATATGTATAATGTAATAAATGAGAGGAATTTCAAATTAAAGAGATAGACTAATTTTTACATGGTTTTAAATGTGACTCAAAAGTTATCGCCAACATTGTCAGGGATGTAAGAGTCTAACACTCTTGAGACATAACAAAGTCAGCATTTAGATCTAAAATAATGGATGGTAGCCTTAGGTCCACGTTTAGCTCAAAAGGGATTTAGTCCTCAAGAGTTGAGACACTAGGGTTTTTTAAAGAAAAGCAGAAGCTTTAAATAGGTTACTTGATCCAATAGATTCCCAGGAAATCAATTGAGTCGCTTTATTATTTCGGTGCCTAGTTGAGATGCACAGAGGTATGTCAAGACAGATATTGGGACCGAAGTACAACAAAATTTTCTGCAGGTGGTTCGGTGCATTTATACAAGTTTGACGGGCGATTATACGCTTAAAAGCCCTTTCGACACTCTTTTTGCTAATTTCGTATACTTAAAAGTAAATATGTACAAGTACATGCTATTTCGAAACTTCATTCTTCTATTAAAGTTTATATTATGTTTTATGATTTAGAATGGTCAGAAAATTATTTGAAAAAATCTATATAATTAGATACAAATGCTACAATACTACAATGCATAGATTATATAAGAAGAGTCTTTTATTACACTTTGGTTTTTTTCGCCTCATAAATTTATATGAGTCTTAACTAACATTTTTTATAAATTATATAAATTTAATTGAAAGTAATAAATTATAACATTTTTTATGTTTTTTCTATTATCAATTTTGAAAAGTAATCGTTTTTGTTTTCGTAAAAGTAAATTTTTTCAAATAAAATCGCTAGCTTAACTATGCATGCCATATCATATCAAGATTATTTGTTTTTAATAAATTATTTGTTCAATCTCATTCTATATTCTTATACAAAGTACATTTAATTATTTAATTATGCTAAATGACAGTCAGATTTTTAATTTTCGTATTTTTATTGATATTATAGCTATATCTAATGATAACACAAGCCGTCAAAATTTTTAAATGCAGAAAAACTCTGAAATGCGATAGTATATTTTCGTACGTTTTCGGAGCGCTGAATCCGAATGTGGCTTCCAAATTGATCTATCACCTAAGATTTTCTAGATATCCTAAACTGAAAGTGCGAAAATCACTATATTTTGCTACATTCGAAGTTATGTAACACAGTGAATATATTTTTATTTTTTTAAACAAGTAGATACATGACAATGCAGTACTCTTTTCCATTAAAATGTTTCGGATTAGAATTATCTTTTTTTTTCATCGAGATATCATCGATTAAAGTTAAGTACTTTAGCAGTTTCGCAACAACATTAAAACAGCTTAATCGCCAAATACGTGTGTCTAGTATACTCCAGACCCTTGAACCCCAATTGCCTTAACCCAACCCTCCATCCTTGTAACCTGTGACGATATAACCCTAGACCCTTGAAGCTCAATTGTCTTACCACTCGACTCCTGTAACCTAAGACCAAATAACTTCAGATCCCTGAACCCCTATAACCTGTGATTTTTATGTAATTACAAAACTGCTAAAATACTTAATATTGTTCAATGATATCAAGATAAAAAACTAGTTCTAATTTAAAAAAGTTGGTGTAAAGGGCAAAAGTGCTGGTTTATGATGGTTTTATTGGGTTTTAGAAAAAAAAATTTATTCACAGTGTTACGTAACCTCGATCATAGCAAAAACTCATAATTTTTGCACTTTCAAGTTAGGATATCTCGAGAACCTTCGGTGATGGATCAATTCTGAAGCCAGATTAGGATTAAGCGCATGGAATACCTTCGGAAATATACTATTGCGTTTCTGGATTTTTTGAATGTCGGCCTATGTAATTGTGACAACATTCCCTGTAAATAGAAATTATTTTGATCAACAAAAACATATCACCTTAATCTTTGAATTATTTTAATTCGAAAAAATCATACGTACACGAAATTGCTCAACGCAAGCACTTCAAATATACTATAATCTCTCTATCCGTCTCTTTACCTCTCTGTAACCAACTTTTGGCTTTCTTTCTTCGGGTCTCTCTATTCTCTACTGTCTTCTATTGCATGCCTTCTGCATTCGGTCTTCTTTCCACTCCCTTCTCCCCACGATCCTCTTTCCTCTCTCTCGCCACCCTTCATCACTCTTCGTCATCCCTCTTTCATCTCTCCTCGCTGCTCTTCCCTATTCTTGCCTGTCCCTATTCCCTTAACCCCCTTCTCTCCTTTCCTCGCTCCTCTCTCCACCGCGTGTGATCCTCTAATTGTTGAGATCATTGAACAAAAAAAAAAATAAAATATTTTATTGAGGAAAACTAAATGTGGATATGTTCGCAAGACATTCTAGTTGTCGCAGGATATTTGGCGTTTTTATTAAAAGGCTCGTTCGGTGCATGACGTCCGGAGATCTCCGGAAGTTTATCCACGAACGATGTACGTTCATATCAACCTCAATGCATGATCCATCAACGCGCGCGTAACTGAATTAATTTGCAAAAGTATAGTCGAGGGCGCGCGCTTAATTAACAGTTATATTGTGTGCGCGTAAGTACACGCTGGAGAGACGCGACGCGTCTAATGCGCGCATGTGTGAGATGTACATTTCCAACGAAGCGCATGAAATTGTCATGCTAATGTTATAACGAGCTGCGTATTATGTGCTGCTACGACGTCGAGGTAAGTGGCGTGGCTAAACTCCGCTCGCAGGCTTAATTACGTACGCCTCTTCTCCGGATGCTTGACAATTTTTTTTTTGCTTTGCGAACGAAGAAGAAGCCATTAGCCGTCGAGGACGAGGACATTCGCGTTTGATCAATCCGTCTCTTGACATTATCTACTGTCAAGACAGTTGTAATATTAGCGAGGTGTATGACAAAGACCCGAGGACTCTTCTTTTCACTGTCAGGCGGCGGAAATAATAAGAGTTCCCGTGCTACTAGTGCTCGTATTAAAGATTGGCTCGATCCTTTGTGTGCTATTGAGCGATAAATCGTGTGGAATGATAAATCGGGCTTAAAGGCAGGCATCTATTCTTGAATAATCAAGTATTCGGATAGCGAGCTCGCCTCTCTCACCGCCGGCACTCGTGCTAGAGGTCCGGCGGCGTGAAGCGTGCATCCTTTCGAAAGTAATACACTGAGTGGTGCGCGGCTGAGGCTCAGGGTAATACCAGAGGTCGGATACTAAATTTTCAATTTCAGAAAACTTTATGCTACGGTCGAGCAGCGAATTAGTTAGGAGAGAGGCACCGCGGGCTAGCGGCTGAAAAAAGGCTCGAGATCGTAGAAATTTCGCCGGGGCGATACGCGATTCTACACAGGGAATTATGTCGTTGACTGCTTTCGTTATTGCGCGCGTTAACGGGGAATCATTTTGCAATGAGAGGTGAAATTACATCGAGCTTTCAATCAGCGAGTATTGATTTACAAAATTGACGGTTACGGCGGGGATACGACTGGTCGTGTATTTCAACTGCAAATTACCGTTTCTTTTGTTGCTGCACCCATCGCTTGTACTGGTGATTCACACCGCACTGAAAAGAAAATCGTCATTCGTTAGATTGTTTTTCAATGTTTCTTTGGTTGTACGTTGCTGACGACGTTGAACAGTTGATGCTTGCCGATGATAAATACTCGCAAAGCTCTTTGCAAAATTTAATTGCTCATTCGAATGTAGCAACCAATCAATTCACACAAAAATCTCGCTCGCCCGACAAAGATTTCATTGGGATTCAGCACTCGTTTTGCCAAAAAACAAAAAAAAAGAAGCAGGCAGTCCGAAACCTTGTCCTTTGCACGATGAAAAACCAAAAAGGCACCGAAAGAGAGAGAGAGAGAGGGAGAGAGAAAAAAGGGGGAGAAAGAAATTCAACCGTCCACCGTTGGTCCAAGCTATTCCGCTCGGGTTGCGGCCAAAACGAACGCCAACAAAAACATCCCTTTTCAGCCGTCGCTTTTTTTCCTTTCGCCCGCACATTCGAAATAACGTCGTTGCCCATCCACTCTCTCCCTCTCTCTCCCTCCCTCGCACGCTATTATCGCTTCGATGTGCTTATTACGCGCCTTCTTATATTCGCACTTCAGCCAAGCACGTTTCCTACCCTCCGCGCGCGTGTTTTTACTTTTAGATTTTTATGCTTGGCTTCTCCCTGCTGCCAACTTTGCCCTCTCTCTCTTCTATTTGTGCCTGTTCTCTTGCAGGATGCTTTTTTCCCACGCCCCTCGTATTATGCTTTCATCAGTACATTTCATTTCCGCGCGGGATTTATGTTAATATTTAATTAGCGATCTATTATTCAGATAGAAAAATACAGTCAAATAGCAGGCAATCCGTTTATTTATATGCGATGCCTCGCCAGAAATTAAAATTATATTTTCTCTCTCAGCCTGACACTTCGTTTTAGTCTGACAGCCCATCCGTAACTTAATTAATCATGAGAAAAATATTCCAATATATCACGCTACCAAGACAGATCAAAAATAAATAAATAAATAGACAAAATACTTGAAAAATGATAACCATACCTCAAGCGTGCGAAACAAATTAATGATCGAAGAAAGCATTACTTTAACACCATACGCATGTAAATAAAAATGAATCGAGTAATATAAAGCAAAATCCCTTCTTATTGCGAAAGTCTGCTTACTCTGAATTTTGCTTATTCTCATAGAAATAATTACGGGTAAACGAGGAGCTCCCCTCCCCCACGGAAAAAAGCTTTAGCTTCCCCGTAAAACAGTGATCCCAACAAAACCATAAACAGCCCCACTCGTCGCTCTCTTTTCTCGGAGTGGCTGTTGTCGCGCAGGACACTCCACTTATGTTTCCTCACGCGGCGCGCAGGCGCCTCCTCGCTCTCTTTAGTCTCAGTTGGTGTACGCTCGGATCGTCAGTCAGTCACGGAACGAAGTCGCGCGCGGCACGCTATCTTTCGTTCGCGCGCGTGTGCATGGGAGGGAAACGACGAGTAGAGGATTCAGCTGGTAGATTCGTCAAGAAAATCTGATGGAAATGTGCATCACGTGACGTGCATGGATTTTCTTTTTTTTTTTGTTTTCTAATAGAATAATGTTAGAACTCTACGGGGTGACCGGCGATGGTATGGGTTACCGGCTTCAACCGCCACCGCCACCCCGACGTGTCAGTACGCTACAAGCTGAACAACTTGTCGCACTAGAGGTACGATTTGTTTACATAGCTTGGTCACAATTGAATACCTAACGATCGTTGTGGGTGGAGACGGTTTTTTCGGCATGAAGGGAATAAAGCTTTTACGAACAAAGTTTATTGCCATCGCTTAATATATAGCTTTTAATCACGGTTCGCACAATAAGGAAAAAGTGCTATTCATTTTGTGAGACAAACTTTGTTAAGTGTGCCATAGTTCATTGTGCTTCAAAGTTACGATTGTGAAACAGCGAACGATTGTTTTGATCGTTGGATATAAGTTCAAGAACTATGCGGCTCACACGAAAACAATATCTGAACGCTGACCTGTAAAAATACATCATAATCACCACTTTGTACATAAACGTTGATTCCGTATCGTAAACTTTTCTTCCCCAAGATATTTATTAAAAAAGTTAGCTAAAAGACTGGATGAAAGAAAAGAATGAAAAAAGAAACATTGTTTTGGAAAGTTATGATTACTTGTTAACTGAATCAAGGTTTTACGGGAAGAACAAGAGTGAGGCCTGACCGAAAGTCGAGTCGGACTACTCGCACCAACGCTCGAGCAAACGATAAGTTCAAACAGCTCGCCTGCGCCTGACGTAAAGTTCGTAGTAGTTGTTAATTATCAGTCGAATCGTCTATAGCTATTTTCTAATGTATTTTACTCGATAGCCGTTAAAAGAGAAACTCGCACTTGCAGCAAAGGAGTCATCTTCTATGACTTCGATATTCAGAATGTCACTCCCGAGAAAGTGCATCAATTTGTCTAATCTTTCGACGTAAAGAACAGGTAATTAGCGGAAAGGATGTGTGCAGGCGTCCAATTAGAAAGTAATGGGGTATTAAGATTACAGTATTGATTAAGGGGGTTTGAACAAGTGACAAGTTTCGGCTTAATCATTATGTAACCGCACACTTGATCGCTCTGTAATCGACGCGAGTCAACGGTTTTCGCTGGTCTAACGTATTTGACATCTACTCTCTCTCACTCTCTCTCTCTCTCTCTCTCTTCCTCTCTCTGATGTACTCAACCGCAGGTTCCGAGATGGAGATAAATTAACGTGCTAATGGCTGGGTATTTGCGTTTGAAACAACACACATCACGTTACTTACATTGATTGATTTGAGTTTTGATCTCGAATTTTCATTATTTCTGCGAGACTCGTGTACTCGTGTAAAAAATTGTTTTCATTCGCTTTTCACGTTACAAAGCGCTCAGTATATTTATTTCAACGTCAGTGCAATTATAATTTGTTCTTATCCCCTAATCTTGAATAATCAGCGTCAGTTACGCAGTGTTAATTTGTGCTTAATCGAACCACAAAATCAAACGTAACGAATCAGGCGATTCAAATTTTTAAATTAGTCTGGGCCTGGCTTCAATTAGCCGCCAAGCATTTCGCGAGATATAAAAATAATCATCGGTAGGCTTTAAGCACAGCGACGGAATCGACGTATCGCATTTCCGCTGTACTGGTCGCAGCAACCAGTGCCGTTCGCGCAACGTACTGAATATTCGCCTTTGACGCTGGCTGCTTTATGGAATTTATGTACGTTTCGCGGCGACGACGAAGCTTTTGAGGAAACGCGCCATACCCGTGATAATTTGGATGAGTCGGTCTTGGGAATGAACGTTGATACACGAAGCTTTTGACTTTGACGAAGAGTAATTTGACGTTACAACGTTGGCTTTTGGTAACTCAGACGTTTTGTTCAGGTGAATATTGCGAATGATGTAAAATGGGGTTTTAATGTATTTTGAATGTTGTTTGTATCGTTTGCATTTTATCAGATAATATGATTGTTGTCCGGTTATTCATTTTGATTTTTTTATCGTTTTGTAGGCTTTTTTGTAACAAAAATTTAATCAAAATACCGGTGTACGTAGTTACTGATACGCGTATCAAGGCTATTTGTAACATTGAATTTCAACGATAAATATAGTATTTCGAACGTTTGTTATGCACAACAGATTGATCCATACGTTTCGAAAATTAACGTTTGGTACACATTAATCTTTTCTCATGAAAAATAATTTCTCCATTGTACTTCCTTCAACTAATTAATAGTCCAAATCTATAGCATGAAAGAAATTTATGATTTATATCACTTTGAGCTTTGTAATTTGCGTATGAATTTAAAAGTACAGAGAAATGGAATTTGAAAATGATAAATATCCGTACAACTGGGTTTCAGCGTTATTCGAAATGGGAAAGCTCACAGTATATATAAATGCCCGCATTCTTTACTAAATTTAACGATCAACGTTCAATAACACACGATCGCAGTGATTCCTTTAACAAATAAATGCATTCAAGGAAGGTTGATGCGGACTCGCGTCCATCATTTCGACGAAAAAGAATGCATTTTTCAGAAACCATAAGAAGCTAAGGGCGACGACAATATACAATAATTCATGTGCATTGTGCGCTTAATTGAGTTACATGACCATGCGCGAGGTCTCATTTTTCTTTATTTTCTCAGGCGACGCGAAAGTATTGCGCGTCGCGCTACCCCCCAAAAATTCGCGACCAATACTCAGACAAGATGTTTACAAGTTTAGCAAACTTTGCGAGTCGAAATACGTTTTTGGAAGAGCCAGTTGAGCACTGTTGTGCACGAGTAAAAGTTTTGGCTAACTGTGTTGAGTACTTCTATCACGATGTAAGCGGTTTACATTCCATTTAAGTAAATATATCTTTTGACGGGATCGTGAGTATTATTACTTATTTGATTGAACTAATTTTTAAAGATGAATCACGAATAAATGAAAAGAAACAGTTGTACTAAGATCGTATGGTTGATTGTTACATTTGTCTTTGATGAGCTTGCGTTGATTTATATCGTGAATGAAAAGAAACTGACGTGACACTGCAAGTCAGAAATAAGTTCCTAGGCAATCAACAAAAACTAACAACTGTTTGTCCAATAACCCTCGACTCTCTAAATCCCGCTCATCGCCGTTCGAAATTTGTAATTCCAACTTATGTTAATCCGACTGGAATTAACATTCTAATCGGAGAACTCGCGCTCGCGCGAGTTCAGCGTCAGCCGTCGTTTCAATTACATTAATTATTCAGCCGTGCAAACGCGAGTCGTACGTAGCAAATACTCGGCGCGGCGCGCGTCCCCCGTCGTTGTTTTTTCCTTTATAGATATTTATTTGGCGAGCTCTTGTCTTGCCTCGACCTGCGCGAGACTTTAATAATTGTCGCTTCGCGTGTACGCGCGCCAGAGGACAAAGACGGTAATTTACGCTCTCCTCGGCAACAATGTCACGGACGCGCCGCCAACGCGTGTGTACATACGCAGCCGATTGTTGGCTGTGTATACATACGCCGCGACTGCATCGAGCGAGCGCCGCTTGGAATTTCGAATGCTCCCCGCGATTTATCTTCCGCGCCGAAATTGTGGAAAATTCTTTCGAATGGACGCTGATACTAATGCGAGTTGTTGAATATAATATCGTGCGCAAGTGCGAGTTCGGCAAAGTTTTGCGTTTGCAGGTTGTAATGCTTCGGTATGTGTGTTTCAATTAGCTTTGAAACCCATTGGGAGGATATTAATTATAGCTGCAAGCTTTCACTTGATATCGCACATAACTGATAATGCATTATTACAACTCTATGAGAGAGAAACGCGTTCAGCGCTCTTCAAGAATTCCTAGTCAATTTCCGATTCGAAATACACTGATCAACACGCGATATTGCATTTACTTTCGATTCTCAAGTAATGACTTGATGACAATTCCGGCAAATATTTTTTTACTAGAGCGAACTCGAAACTGAAAGCCAGCGCGCGCCAGATTTTCGTTGTTTCCAGAGCCGTGAAAAATCGTCTTGTCAATTTCACCTCGGGGCGCTTCTCCTCTTTCTATCGAATTTCAGCGGAGCCGCTCGACGCGTTGATTCCCTGTGCCGCGCGTCGCTCGTTTTATGGCATCGGACAAGTTGTCGTCACACTCGCAACCCAAGAGTGCACACGCCTGAAAATTTTATGTGGGTCAACTTTTGCCAAAGCTTGCCTTTTCTTCGGGAATTCCCCTTTTTTCGCCGCAGCCCCCGACGCGACGCCCCATTTCTTTCTCAGATTTTTTTCCTCTCGCTCGCCGATACAAACTTATTCAGCAGCTCGGATAAAAAAGTTTGGAGGTTCCTGTTGAGAAGCCGGAGAGAAATAAACCAAACGAACGTACTGAAGTGTTGCTGATTTTTTGAATGGTTGCTTTTCGCGGAAAAATCGCTTCCAACTTTTATCAGAATTTCGAGTGTTTTCTCTAGACAATTATCAAAAGTTAACAGTTGGAGTTAACCGAAAAGTTGGTACAGATTTTTCATTTCCTTTTTTTCTTTGTTCATAAAAATTTGCTCTATCTTGTTCGAGAAACTGCTACGAATAGACTATCTTCAATAAATCTTGAATGTTAAAAATAAGCAAAATCCTACCATTATTTACATTTATCAAACAACGACTTAACATACTCTAAGAGAAGAAAAATATCTTAGAGCTGATACTCGGCTAGCAATGGATAGTTCATCGTTTGAAAATTAAAAATGTATAATACAAAGTAAATGCAGTATTCATAACTCGCGGCTGATCAAATAATCCCGAAAAAGAAGAAAAATGTTCTCCTGACTCATCAAACTCTTCGAAATTTTGGTGCACTCAGCCACTGAAATAACCTCCATCATGCGTGAAAAATAGAATCGCACCAAGCGGAAAAAGCGGCGTTTCATCAGAATTCGCATTAGACTCACCATACACTCCACCACGTGCAAGATCCATTATGACGAGAACAAAAAAAAAATAAAAAGAGAGAGAGAGAGAGAGAGAGAGAGAAGAGGCAAGAGCGTCAACAGGGAAAATCAGTGCGTTTTTAACACGCTTCGCGAGACTTAGCGAGCACTTTTTAACGCGCGCTTCGTTCTTTGTTTTAGCTCACAGCCGTGTACGTGGAAATTTCGCTGATATCGAAAAAATGTGTTAATATTTGCTATGACTGTGTGGCCAGCTATTTTTCTTTCTTTCCCTTTTATTATTGGTCTATGGTGTGGGAATATTAACGATCAATATTGCAACTCGACTTGGTGATTAATAAGGCTATTAAAACATTTTTACGACTTTTTATCAAAACATTTTTGGTCTTACTTCATTAAATATCAATATTTCAATAATCATACATATAAAAATGCCAAGAATGCATCTTTTGTTAATAAAAAACTTTATTAACTTCCGAATTGACATTTGAATTCAGTTCTTAAGAAAAATCCGCGAATTTTATGTGAAATTTTGCCACGTTACATTTTTGAAATTCCGTTCTCCTCGTCTTAGTGGAGCCTCGAGGGGTGAATGTGCTTAACGGACCGTGGAGCAAATTTATTCTCTGAGGCCGTTACTTCGTTACGACGGAACTGACTTTTTACTGGCAAAAATCGATTTTAGGCTAATCGTAATTTTTTTTTATCTGGCAGACATGTAGATGATTCGTAAGCCATTTCTAGAATTTGTCAATGCTCGTGTATACGGTAGAATGATACGGTTATTTGATATCCGATGGAATCATACCATAACATACATTATACACATTAAATGCATATCCTGCGTAGTAATAAAAGTGATTGAACATTATTAATGAACATATCATTTTACTTCGATGCATCGCGTAACTGATATTATCTCATTAGATTCTCTTCTACTCTCGTAATAAATACATTGAAATTAAAAGTTTCTAATAAAACTGATACTTCAACAAACATTATTATCATTGAATATGAATTTATTCGAAAGCTATATTGAATGATATTGAAATGTCTTTACTACTGCAATGAAAATTGTGCCTACACACACCCAGCAGACAATAAACCGATTTTTGTTGATTTGCAGACGTGCCTGCAGCTGTCGTCGCCGGAGCTGATGAGAAAAGTGCCGGTAGCATCAGTAACACCCCAACAACTGCTTCGAGGTCGACCGCGAGAGCCGACAGAGTTACAGCGTGTGGTTTCAAGCTGCGAGCCTACCATCATTGAACCCGAGACTAAGATTCAGCAACAAGACGATATCGACGAGGTCGAATCGGCCGCCTCGACGAGAGATAACTGTGAGTTGGTGTGGTTTTTTGCACCCACTCGCTAAAGATCCTCGAGTTTCTTCGTAATTCGAGAGCTCTCGTTGGAAGTTACTCGAGTTACGCGAACGCCAAGTCTGCAAAGATGAATATTTATATAAGCGGGTATTGTATCTCGAAAACTTGATGAACTTTCAATGAAGTTCAATAGCGAAATTGCCGGAAGGATGCTAAGTAATCGTAGTACTATCTGGAAAATACGCCGTTTGCCCAACGTCCCTTCGTTTTCTCTTCTATCCATCAACAGACACAGTCCGGTCGATTTTTAATAAAAGCGGATCGGCAAGTGATATTGCTAGCTCCGGAAAAACATCTATCGCTGGCAAAGTGTTTGCGTTGGATATGTATCCCCAGCGTGAGAATTCCGGATGCAAAGCTTTTGCCTGTTATCTTGTTGCCTATCTTTCTCCCACTTGAGTGTCTATCAAACATCCATTCACATTTATCGTCCGAACAAACGAATGTCATCTCGCAAGTTATTCGAACGCACCACGAGTTGCATTTAAACAGCCATTAGCGTTGATGAACTACGTGGCACATGGGCAAAAAGTCGCGCAATCAGTCCGCAGCAAGCGAAAGCCAATCGAACGCGCATCAATGGAAAGCAAAGAACGAAAAAAAAAAAAAAAAAAGAAACAAGAATTTCGTTGGAAATGCGCGCCGGGATTTTCAAATTGGCCGAGATAAAGTCGGCAAGGTTGGCTCTCCTGCCGGCGGGGGATTAATTATGCAGCTCCCGTAACTGTCTTCCGCACGTAAAGGGTGCCTTAGTCGTAATGGCTCCGCGAGGAGAGGAGATGCCACTACTTTCTACCACCACCGCTTGTTTCTTGCTTTGTTCGCTGACCCCATCCCCTCTTTCGAACCCCTCGACGCTGTCGTTCGGTTAGTGAGTGAATGAAACAAAGTTCAATATTTCCGTGAACTGAGTCATAATGAATTTTCGTAATTTTGGTGGACATAAAAGTATAAAACAAAGTTTACATTGCGTTATCGTTCCGATTGCTTTTGCAGTACATTCACTTTGAGCTGTATATAAATAACGAAGTTTGTGCAATGTCAATATCGAGCTTGACAATACTACAGAAACTAATTTAGCCGCGAAGTAAGTTCGCTCATCCCAGCAATAATAAATGACGAGGAAAGTTAAAACCAGCGCGCAACAACAAATTAGCGCGCGACGAGAATAACGGAAGCGCTCAGTTCATATGCCAAGTTAAGCTGCGACCGAAAGATTTTCGTTGCCACGCGAAGTTTTAGTAGTTATTTTTTTATCCCCGGTCTCTCGAACAACATCCCCAGCGTTGCGAAACTTTACGGGTAGGGTTGGGTATGCGTGCCAAGCCAGGTGAATGCATTCGGCACACATATGCTACTCTTGAAGTATGGATGTTCGGTTAAATCCGACTATTTCCAAGTAGAGTGTGCGCGCCAAAAATCGTAGACAAATTTTCCCGCGCGAAAAAACGCGATTTATAATGGCTTCCAGACGTAAAAGAGACTCGAAGCAAGCGTCGAAAATAGTTTCCTTGAGCAAAACTTTTGCAAGTTTCCTCTCGACTTGTACCTTTAAAACACTTACTCGATCTCAATCTCGTTGGCCTGTCCGCTCTTTTGATTGACTTTGAGAGACTTGCGTGCGTTATTGCGTTTCGCGAGGAGTTCCAAGTCGACAGTGATAATAGCGATGCACGAGGATGAAGTGGCAAGAAAGAGAACGAGGCCACCTGCAAAAGTTGTTTTATTAGTTCGCCGAGTAGTAGCTGAATTAAGCTTAATTTGTTGGAACTAATAGAACTTTATTAAATTTCAAATGGTTCGTACGTAGATTTTTCGTAAGTTCCATTTTAATTTATTTAAGAAATTCTCAGGAATTTTCTTGTGACTCATAACCAAATTACTCAAATTCTAAAACTAAAATATAAACTCTTCGTCGATTTTCTCTAACCTCTGTATCCGTGATACATACGACTCGAAATGCAACCAATCATTTAGTTTCATATAGCTGATACTCTATCTTTAATTTTTTTTTTTTATTTTCGTCATTTCATACTTCGTTTACAAAAAATTCTTTCTACTCCAGAGAGTGAAATCCCGTCAGAATTGCAATAGTCTTTCCGACATCACGCGACGTATATTCTATACGAGCAACGAATTGATTAACAATATCATCACGCAACAAGCGAAATAAAGGTATCCTCGACAAAACAAACATCTCATTTCCGACGATTGGTTCGAGCTTGATTTCTTTTTTCCCCTCCCTTCTTGTCTCTTTCGATGTTGGCTATCAACTAGCTCTAATTTTCCTGTCGTGTATTTTTTTTATTTTTTTTACGCACGTGGAAGGGAGAGAAAGAGAGGGGAAGGGGAGAACGCGCCGCTGCTATAATCAAAAGATCTCATCGACGGTTCGCGATACCGCTAGGCTTGTAATTAATTTACATTGGATCATATATAGAAAGATATACAGCGAGGCTGATCTCCGCGCTGACGTATGCTGTTAATTATCACTATTGATGCGGCATCAAAACTTGACAATAGCTCGAATGCAAATTAGATTCGAAACTGAATATTCAAGAGCGAAACCGCGTAACAATAGTAGTCACGCTATGAAAAAAAAAACTCAACGACGAAATATAAACATTCCTTTTTAAGACTCGCCCGTATTTTTCATTGAACTATACTGCGAAAATGCGCGAGAAGAGGCTTCGCAAAGAGTGGCCATATATCAGTTTTACGAGCGACAACAAATCACTTGTTCGCACTTCAAAAATTCAAAAGTTACGCGCCGCGGTCGCTCTTAAGAAAATCACCTTCCTAGACGCGCTACACCTACCTCCTGCCCTCTCGCGCAAATAAACGCCGACGGATTTTTGTTTTTTTCGTTCGCGGCTGTAAATCTCACTCGATAAATAGAGCTTCATCGAGAGATATTTCTCTTGTTTTACGGATCGATTGTGTCAGTGTTGCGATTTGTGCGTCGACGAGGAAGGATGAAGTTTGTCCACCGAATGTTACCTTTGAGCGTTAACGCACAATGATTTATCTGCGTTGCGAGAAGTCGAAAGTTTCCCTCCCGTGGCTTGGTCCAGGAGGCTGCCCGAAGAATAAAATTCTTTCTAATTAGAGTTGAATGATTCTTAAGAAAGTTTAACAGGTGATAAAAGTCATGTTTTATTAATAGATAAAGTTTTCGCGGAACGCAATTACCGCCAGCCCGTGCGCGAGCGAGCGAAGGCTAAACTTTGTGTTCTGCTCATAATGATTAAAAGATTCACTTTGACAAGTTCCCTCAAAAATACTTCAACGTCCGCGAAGAGAGGGGAAGGGAGACTTCACAAAACTAGCACCGCTTAATTTATTCCTTCGAAGTTTGCTGACTCAAAGTAAAAAAGAAACGATTGTCAAGCTTCGAGGATACAATTGCGTATGCGAGTGTTTGGGGCGTGCGAAGATTTTAGTTGCGCGTACAGGAAAAAAAGTTTCGCAAGAGAGAGAGCGAGAGAGGTAAATATTTTCTTCTTCCTAGGTAGATTTAACTTTTTCATCTCGCAGATTAGCCGAGCAGCGAAGTCTTGATTTCCTCCTTCCACGTGACAGCCAAAACTGGCTCTTGCACTGTGTGTTTGCGTGAGAAGTGTAGTTTGCTTGGGCAGCTGTTGTCTGCTAATTCCTTTTTCTTGCTGAAAAGTTTTTATCGAGCTGCAAAGCGAGGAAGGCTTTTTACGTGAAACTTATTTGCGAAACTGCAAATCTTATGAAGAACAGCACTATTTGGTCGTTATATTAACGAAGGCAAAGGTAAATTAAGAATTTCACGCGTTTGTTGTTTTCAAAGTTCCGCCTTCAAAGCTACACAATTTAAAAATTTTCAGCCATGTCACGGACCATAACGTATTTGCAGAGTATAAACTCGTCACTCCTTTTCAGCGCGCTTGTCAATTACCTTGTAACGCGAAAAAACGCTGATGATAACGCGGATACGAGATAACATTCCCAAATTACATTAGCATATTTTTAAGCTTCTGAAATATTCCGTACAATCATCTTTTTTTCTCGTGAAAATCACCGAAAAAACTTGAAGCAGAAAACATTCATTTCCATGGTAAAATATTTTAATCTCGCGACACACACAAAACGCGTCACACATTGCTGAGAATTTTGACACGCTTCATTATCCGCCACGGTACTCAGCGCTGCAGCGTTGGTAATCACTGCGGGCACAAACGAAACGCGAGCGCGTCACGAAGTTAATTACGGCATTCGCATGCGCGAGAACGCGCGAGAAAAAAAAGGAATTTTTTTTCATCTCTTACACAGCTCGTGAACAAATTGAAGTGTCAAACTTCGATGGGTGGAACGTGGGGCGTGACGTGTCCAAACTGAAAAGGATTGGCCGATAATTGGTCAATTCATCTCTTTTCTTTTTAATGAGTATTCTTTGTGAATGTAAATCAGATGTATACGCTGCGTAAATACGAAATACGGAGAGTTCAACACGATCATAAATGCAAGCTTACGTAGGCGTGCGTTATGCGTACGTCTGACCGTATCCGATCACGTTCTACTCGCATGCGCTTTACAAGCGAGTGCAAATCTTTTTCCGCTCTACTCGTTACTTCTACCGCAGAGAAGCGCAATGATTCCGCGTGCACAAAGGACAAAACTCAAAATCCGAAATTGTTTACGACTCGCGCGAACAGCAAAAAGCTTTTCTCATCAATTATCACGTACGCATAACCCCCGTCCTTTCGACGTGCAAACTAGTTTTCTGCGTACGAGAGAGAGAGAGAGACATATAAAAATTTTACTGTCGGACGGGATTCCGCGAAAAGAATAGTTCGCTGATGATTTCGCGTATTCGCGATGAAAGAGAAAGCGAGTGGGAGAGAGAAAGAGAGACTAGACAATTCAACGTTGCGCGAGGGAGACAAAAAAAATAATTGGTTTGTCGATGAAAACTCGCGAGAATACATTTTCGTCGTTTTTCACGAAAATAACATCCGGCGCGTGGATTGAACGAGAAAGAGAGAGATAAATGCTCGCCCGTTAAATGAGTTTCGCTAGGAAAAGCTACGTGACGGATTTTTGATGGACACGTTAAAATTGCGACTTCCTCTTGCTTGATAAAAGCTTTTAAATATCGACAGTGCGCGAGCGCAAGTATCTTTTTTATTTTCTTTTATTCGAATGTGCAGAGTTGTACGTTTTCTCGCAGTTAATGTTGATCCCAAAGACTGCAGCGTCAATGCGGGAACGGGGTTGAAAGATGAATGGATGTTTTTAATTTTTTTCGGAGAGTTGTTTTTTCTCAAAATTCATCAGTCCGCCGCGACTATTAATTTAAGCTTGAAGCTATTAAACGTAATTCTACTTTACTCAATTATCTGACAATACCAAAAAAATCCTTTCCGGGTATACTTCTTTTTAACCATAGCTGTCTGGACTATTTACGAAGCTCGATGCATTATATTTTGGGTCGCTGCTACAATTTCGCAAGTTTTAACTAGGTTAAAAAACTCAATGCTCACTTTTCAATTTCGAAAAGAAACTTTCTGCTTTTTGTTAAGAACGTTTTCCAAATACTTTCTACGTTCGGCGGTGTTATTATTGAGAAATTTCGTTATGTATTTTCGATCCCAATATTATTGAACATTTTGGAAAAGAATGCGAGAAAGATAAATTCCGCAAATTTGTCCAGAAGGCGTTCCGCGTAACATCGAGACATCGGCGTTGAGTACGAAAGGAAAAACCATTAGCGATCGATCGATAAGCAGCATCTGTCCAGCATTCGGCGCTCTTCTCGCGAAATGACAAAGCCAGGCGGGCTGCAATCACGCGTTAATTGGCAACGATGATGTCTTCGGCAGGCAAGCGATACAGCCCTCATTAAAACTTGCGCCCCTTCCTACGCCTAAGATTATCCGGCTAACAAGCACGGGATCGATTCTCTCTCTTCGCCTCGACGACGCACCCTCGGAGAGCCCGTGCGTTCGCCCACAATGTGTTTATTCGAGCGAACGTGGCTCATAAATGCCGGACAGCTGGAGGCGAGATAAAAGGTAACGAGAGACAGAAAGTCCATTGAAAGTTCTCACGTTGATTTATTTAGCGCGTGTCATCGTGAAATTCAAGCTTCCACCTCACGGATGAATGTTTACGTCGACGAGCGTTTTTATTAAATGGCTGCCATTTCTTTTCACGGAGAGACGAGCTTTGATAAATTCGTTGGAAGATATCCTGCATGAAAAATGCCTGGATATTTGGAGAACACTGCCAAGTTTTTCAAATAATGGAAAAGAAGAGAAAATATGGACAAGATAATTATTCGAAAGATTCCTGGGAATTTGGCAAATGAGCACGGAATTCGTTTGCATTTCACTAATGACTGTGGATAGAGTTTACTTTCTCTCTTTCTCTTTCTCTCTTCCTCTCTTCAATGCGCTCATTTTCAGTGAGTTCGTAATTCTATTTAAATAGATGAAATGAGTTCACTTGGTTATATGCATGCGAGCAATCATCTCTCGTTGGATTTTCACATGTGCGATATCGCATTTCGGGTCGCGAAAATCAATACTCGCCGAACGTACTTTGATCATTAATATATCTACGAGTCGACTGCTACAATGACCACGAATTTTATACTTCTCTACTTTTCCAAAACTGAAATGTTCAAAAGTGTAACGTGAAAACGACTTTTTTATTAGTCCGGTCTCTGTTGCGTGAAGCTAACATTACGTTTTCTGCGAGCACAACAGTTGCCATTCCGAAGCGAGTGAAAATTTCCCGTATAAAATGCCGCAGCAGCCGAATAAAATTGGCGCCGAGCTCGCAGCGAACAGTGGCGAGAAGCGAAAAATTAAATTAGCCTAATTGTAGCAAACGAGATATGCTGCTGATATTTACGAAGTTGATAAGGATCTCGAGTGCGCGAACGTGCGACCAATGCGCAAGGGCTGCGAGGAGATTTTAGGTGATTTCACTTGTAGGCGATCGTCAAATCGGCGCTTGATGCTTTCAATTTGAAAGGGTTGCAGACCGATCGCGGAGACGTTCTGCTTGAACGAGAAAAGAGAAATCCATGGCACCGTGTGCGGTTAGCTTTGCGAGGACGAGGGCGCTGATTTACTTGATTGTGGATTGACTTTTTACACGAGGTACTTAATGAATTTCCGAGTTTTAGTAAAAGCAGCTGCCATCAATTAGAAAGTCATCGCAATTAATTTCGTATTTTTAATTTCTGTTGATGGCTTTTCAATATTGACTCTCGCTCGATGGGTTTTCCAATATTTACGAAAGTCACCAGGTAAAATTTCAGAGAAAAAAAACTCTATTAACCGGTGATGGAAAAATTCCAGGATCAAAATGAAAAGATTTATGAAATTTTAATAGAATGACGGAAAATTGCACTGATTACATCGCTATCTAGATATTTTGGTAAGCTTGTATCCTCCCCCTCACCCCCCACAAAAACAAGAATGCCATAAAAAATGCAGTACCATTTTCGCAGTCGATTTTTTAAAGTGCAATTTCCTCCCTGCTTGAAAACAACATTTCCGTCGTGCGCCTGGCGTGGTTCTAACAAGGAGATAAAAATAATGGAGGCAAAACGTGAGAATCGCCTAATTCCATTAATATTGATCGTCGAGGCGCCACGAAAGTTGGCGATCTCGTAAAGGGCGCGACAAGATAAGCGAGAAAGAGAGAGAGAGAGAGAGAGAGAGAGAGAGAACGGTTGCGATTGCTGGGACTGCGCAGGAAACAAGGAACCCGGGCGGGAATAATAGATAACTCAACGAACCGATTTGTCTGGGTTTGTTTGCAACTTTTTTCTCTTTTCCGAGTAAAAGGCTATTGAAAAGTACGAATTTAACTGAGCTTTGAGAAGCCGGTTTAATAGATTTTTTTCCGAAACAATTTTAAAATTTAAAAGTAAGGAGTTCAAGAATTTTCTTCTTGGTAAACTCGTTAAATTTCTTAAAATACTATGCAGGTTTTCCGTGGTAAGATCGAAGATCAAATTTGAAATAGACTGAATTTTGTTTAAAACATTGTACTTTACGAAATCCTAAATTTTTAAAACATTGTACTTTGCGAAATTTTAAAGTGGTATACTTACTTTATCGAATATAAATGAGATTCAATTCGAATTTTAAATGCTTAAAAAAATGTATTTGTAAAAACAACATCGCACTTTATTACGTTCCGCCAATAGAGCATGAAATCGTGAAAAATCAATACACTCGAGAGTTACGAAGTTACAAGTCAGCAAAAAACAGCCGTCGAGAAAGTATAAAACAAACTCACAGCAAAGCAAAAGCTACTCGGGTTCGTCGACTCACCCGAGTTGTTATTCGTGCTCTCCGATCTTATTCAATATTTTATAAACTGAAAATCCCAGTGATCAGGTCCGTCCAATATGATATTTCAAGCTCATTAAAAAACTAATAATCGTCAACTGATGCAGATCAAAGCCTCGATATCTGGCTTAAAAAAATCCGCTTGTCAATATATTTTAGAAGCCAGCTACAGCGGCTGTATAGCGAAATATCGAAATTCCGATCAACTTGTCGCCACTGAAATGCCGCGTAATTAATCCCGCTTGATCGGGCGTCAAACTTCGGCTTTCGAAAGTTCGGTGTATAGAATGACGCTGCGCTAAAACTTGTTGCACCTCGTCATATCCGATTGATCGCACTCGCCAAGAAAGTCCATCGAGTTTTCGGCGGCAAACGACGACCCCTCCCCCTTTCATCAAATTAAATCAAATTAAATTAAATTAAGTTAAATCCTCTGGTTATCGCGATCAGAGGATATCCAGACGATGCGATAACAATGATGGATCATGTTCGTGGCCTTTGGCGACGGTACGGGAGGTGTCAAACGCCACGCGCTAGAGAGGGATTATTAATGTTCGCTTTCCTGCGATGCGTTTTTTGTCTCCGAGAGGGTAGCGCGGGAACGGCGCTATCCGCGACTGTTTGATGGGCGTTTCATGGTTCGTCAGGTGCAGCTGTCACCTTTTTTTTTCGTTTCCACGGACATTTGATTTATCTCTGCATTACGCTGCAAATACTTTTCTCGATTGAGCAATTAGATTACGGCGCATTTATGCACGCACGAAACTTTATTTAACAAATGTGGTCGCGTTCATCGCGGTTAAATTTTATCAACGCAAACGAACTCCGGCAGAGCCATTTTGATATGTACAATTAAATCTAATATAATGGTCGGAAATAGCTCGCTTTTCATGAAATTTACGAGTTCGCTGGCCTTCAAAAGTGAGCACACTTGCGAAATTGAATGTTCAAGTATGAGATGATTGAAATATCTACTTTAATTTAGGAAAGTGTGTAACGCACTTCTTCTTTACGCAGATTTAAGCTCACATTCGTACACGCGAACTTCCTCAAACAAAGCTGCTTTTATTCATTCTAGGATAGCCGCGTTCTAGACCTCCGCATAGTTGGAACGACTGGCGTTGTCGGTGTGGTTTTCCGCGATTAGAAAAAATAAAGGGGGTGGGAGAAGCTTAATCGACATCGCGTACATCGCATCTCTGCACGCTGGAGCGTAAATTGAAAAAGAAAAATCCGTCACTCTCGTTGACAATGATTTAGAGTATACGGCGCCACGGATCCCGCGGCAATCTGCAAGTAGATGGAATGATTAAGACGCGCTGGTCCGCCCAGTCTCCGTAACAGGCGTCGTGCCGTCGATGCACCGAGGCCAACCAATGATTTGAATAACTTAGTTTGCCGATGGACATGCCCGCACGGCCTTTGCTTACCGGGACGTGCTGTCACCTGCAGAGACTTAATCTGCAAAGGTACACAGACTCGGGGCGTTTGTTTGAATTCCACGCACTCCAGGCGATAACGTTTTCAACGCGTAAACGCTTCGGATTTTTCTTTTTTTTTTTCTAGGTTATTGTTGGCTTTTTTTCAACGAAGCGCTGCTAGGAGAGGATATATATCCGCGAAGATAATATTTCCACGCCGCGGTTATTTGTTTACAGCATGCGACGCAGCACGCGGAATAGAAAACACCAAGCGGTGCTAAAATAAAAAAAAAATACGTATGGTTCGCGTGGGAAAACATCCCGAGTAAATAACGAGGAGCCTTGCGGTGCGAAACTCCATCGTCGTTACGTTGTCTTCGTTCTTTTCCTCTTATTTTATTTTATTTTTTCATTCCGTCGGTCGACACGGTGCAATTTCTCGGTTTTGATATGCTTTCTATTTACGGCCGGCCAATCGCGCGCAGATTCGATTTCTACATCTTGCTGTTGGCTGAGGCTTTCGGAGAAAATTTGCATCGACTATTTACTCGGGCGTCGTCATTTGAATACATTATTGCTTGTGTTTGCTTTTTTTTTGCCTATCTTATCTATTCGAAACGACGGCAATCAGCTGAAATTCGATTTGCGCTCTTAGAAAGGTTTTTTTTCAATTCGTTTTTCGTTCTATTTTTATTTTTAACTATACAAAATTGAACAGATTTAATTTCGAGAGAATAGACCCTCGAAAAAAGCCGTAACCATAAAAGGGTAGATCCAATAGGATTTGATCAACCTCGGAAACGCACTCCATTCAATTAACTCGCAATAGCTTTTATAAAATTAAACATATCTAGACAAATTCAGCGCGTAATTACGTATCTTCGCTTTCGCTCAACTTTGCCGCTCTCTCAAATTATGCTTGGCAAGTTACCAGATTCGAACGTGTAATGCGTGTGCTTGACTACTCGAATTATACTCGACCCCGCCCATCGTATTTACATATCCGCATCACGTACTCAAAATATCATTTGGCCAAGTTTTTGTCTCGTTAGAACGGTGATATATTGGGGTTCAACCATTTATTTATAATATTATCGCTCTCAATCTCGACGAAAATGCTTTTTCATAATTTGTTAATTTCTACGGTGACAGGGAGATATTGTCGCAGCATTTGTACTGTTGGAGATTTACTAACGAGGCTAATCCCAACGAAAACGGGAATATTGTTACCTCTTTCGAAAATAAAATGAATATACATATGTATATCCTTTGCAGTCGGTGAGGCGCGCAGTGTTTCCAATTAAAATATCTTTCGCAGAGTGCTACTGAGCTCTCTAACCCCTTTGGCGAATCAAAAGCCACGGAAAATTGGTTCGATCGCTTCCAGCGCGCGTCTTCTTTTTTCGAGCGCAGAAATCAGGGCATGTAGCAGCGCAGCCGATGGGGGATTTCATTCGGCCTCTTTTCTCGCGCAGAGGCTTATTACCGGCGCGCGAGATTAAAACATTGGAAAATCCGCCTTTTTAGTCTCGATGTTGCCTCTCTTCTCTTCTCTCTCTCTCTCTCTCTCTCTCTCTCTCTCTCTCTCTCTCTCTCTCTCTCTCTCTCTCTCTCTCTCTCTCTCTAGCCGGGTTTATTCAATCTTATCTCTTACTTCCCAGGGGCCTTTATTCCATTTCTCTGTCTCGGTTTCCTCTTTCTCTCTTGCTATTTTAATTAATTACTGCTTAAGCATTTGGGACGACGTCTTGACATCTTTTCGCGCGAACGCGAGCCTTCAGAATCCAATTTATGTGATGACATTTTATCGAGCATTTCATTTGATCCACTTATTTCTCTTTTCCTACTTTCTTTGTACTGACGTGAAATAGACACATGATTTGCTCGCATAAGTCTGAGGAAATTGATTCTATTTGTATTCATGGACAGAGAAACTAGAGAATAGTTTTGTTACCCTCCCTTCTCCCACACACATGCAAAATTAGCCGTACGTAAATCTTTTCTTTTAAATTTTATAAAGTCTTTTACGTCGCGTCACGTGACATTAGATTTATCGAGTGTAAACAGTATAGTTCACACAGTTTTTGTCGCATTTGGATCCATAGAGCGGGCTATAAATTCAGAGAAATGGCGAAACCCACTTATCTTGATTGTATCAATGGAGCGTGTGCTGCGGCGACACGCACACGCACGCACGCACATTTTTTTATCCGGCGGAAAATGAATATTTAATGCGACTACATCACCCTAATCAAGAGTCGTACGTATGCGTCACACTTCAAAATTATACTCGTGCAGTTGCCGTTGTCGTCTCTGACAATGCATTCGAGTTTACAGATTCCAAAGTACAATTTATGCAATTATGTATCTGTTCTACGAACGCATGAACACTCACACGCGAAAAGCAGCAAGCGAAGAAACGCAAAAAGAAAGAAGCACCAGCGCATGTAAAACCCATAAAATTAGCGATAATTAACAACAAAAATCCTTTTTACCCACAGAGAGAGAGAAAGAGAGAGAGAGAGAGAGAGAGAGAGAGAGAGAGAGAGAGAGAGAGAGAGAGAGAGAGAGAGAGAGAGAGAGAGAGAGAGAGAGAGAGAGAGAGAGAGAGAGAGAGAGAGAGAGAGAGAGAGAGAGAGAAGCAAGCCTCATGGGGTTCGTGCGCTCGTGGATTAGCGCCTGCGGTGCGCCTCACACAGCCAAGATAAATTATGCACTTGATTAATGGAGCGAGTTTGCGCGCGGACTTTCTTCACTGACGCGTCACTTGCACTTCGTCAATCCAAAATCTTTGCGCTTTTGGCATTCGTCCCTAAATGGCTTCGGTATTTGCCATAATTTTTTTCGTTTGTGTTTACGTTGAGTTAATCGAGGCCTTCGAATGATATTGAGGTTGAAGATTAACTTTTTAATAAACTCATCGGAGCACGCGGAGACTGTGTTATTGACGGACATAATGCTTATCGTGAGCACAAAACGCGTTTCCAAAGAAACAAAGGTTGCATCCTTGAAGTACCTGATTTCCTCGGCAAGTCGTGTCAGTACTTGGCAAGATTGGCAATCCGAATGTTTGTGGAGTCCACTATGGACAGACGAGAACCACGGCTAGTCACTTCGTCGACTCATGATATTTCCAAACGCACAGTGACATATGGATAAGTCGATGAAGCTTAGCTGAACTGGTCCGTAAATGCCTTAAATCTCACGTCGCGCTAGAAATTACAAGTTTAATTGCGCCACCGAAAATACGGTTAAGCTCGGCAAATCGAAAGTTTTATCATGGCGGTCGCGCCGCGCCTCGAACTTCCGCGAAAAGTGCAATGAAAAAACGCGCGGGCGCCGGGACAGCGGCAGCTTATACGCCAAAACGCCATGCCTGACATCGGAAAGAGTCGACGTTGTAAACACACGAGTGCATTACAGACAAATCTACATGGAATCTGACCTGATCCCCGTGCCGCGACCGTAAATTCCTCGTCCCATTTGCATAAGCGCGCATTTCACGTCGGCTAAACGCTCCGCGATCAGCGCAAAAATGCGCACAATTGCCGAGAGCCATTATATGCCGGCGCGCGCGCTGCTACGTGATAACGTATACGAGTGGCGTGGCGCAGGCCGCGCACTCTTTTTAATGGGCTGACGCCGCCAACGAAATACTGCAATTGCCGCTCTACCACTCGCTTTTTCTGTTCTTATCCGCGCCGAGAGGCCTTTTCCTCTTGCGCGCGTTTGGCTGCTGGATTTGTCAGCTTGTGATTTCTTTTGCTTTTATTCTTGATTTTATGTCGCGACTCCTTCGAGTGTCTACGTGTTTGCATAATTGTTTCACAACGGTCAATGGTAATCGATTGGATAAATGTGAAGAGCTTTTAAGCATTCTCAACGGTATTTGAAAACGCGACGTTTTGCTGGACTTTTATTTTCAGTTTCAATCTGTGCACGTCGCAAATCAAAATAGAACATAAAAAAATTAGATTGCATAAATAGAACGTCACAATGAATATTCCGTCTGACGAATTGTTGTATCGTATTACTTAAATCGGTGGGAATGTGGCACACTTTCGCCAAACATTAAATTACCAAGTATTTATGCAGATTGCCACATAAATTTACGTTCGAATCAATTCAATTTTGAAATCAGTCGCGCACTCGCGAAAAAGGGAGTGCATTTTTTTCTCGTGTGGCGATTGTCGAAACGCGCACGTATGTTTGCTCGTCGCAAATTCATTAAAAGCCATCCCTCTCTTTCCGCGCCAAAATTGCTTTCGATCGCGAACGCCAAATCAAACGATCGTCGATCCGGCAGCAGCAATCGCGGTCGTCTGCGCGAACTTTTGATCGATAACGCGTCCGAGAAAGAGGTCGGTATAACTGTGGGCCGAAGCCGCGCGATAACTCACAAGTATGTTCGCAGTCGAAAAAACCGGGCCAAACACTCTACTCCCTGGAAACTTCGTGTCCTCGATTTCTCTCTCTCGCTCTCTCTCTCTCGCTTTCTCTTACTGTCTATTTTTCTCCCGAAACTGAAATAATCGCGCTGCAATTTGTCGCACGACTCTTTTTATATATATCGAAAAGTTCGTTAAACGAGTTATCGCGGGTTTTGTAACTCGTGTTTATTTCTTGCGGGCAACGGTCGTTTATAATTCACGCTGGGTTGGAAACGAGTGGCTGCCACACACCGACGAGCGAGGTTTTCCGATAATTATACGACAATCGCAATGCCGCACAGCTTTGTTTAGCGATATTGCTTGTTCTCTCTCTCTCGCTCTCTCTTTCTAGCTCTCTTACTCTCTCTGCGGCTTGATTTAATTTGGCTGCACTTTTTTTCTGTCCAGTAACCTCTTGATTATGGCATTGATAAATGTACCCGCGCTTTCATTGATTAATTTATTATTGAGTTTGATATGCTAGTTTAAGGTGTAATTTCATAAAATCAGTGACCGCTGCGCAAACTGCCATTGAGTATACAAAAGCAGCTGTGCTCTCGTGTTGTGAATCATTTGAATATTCAATATAGAAGATGCGAGAGTACAATGCAAATCAATCTGTACGAATATTAATCCGGTGGAATGAAGGCTTGTCAAGAGTGCACGAGAAAAATTTTAAATTCATGATGCACGTAATCTCGGCAATCTCGTACTCGTGGATATTTGATGACCGATCGTGAATATGACTGAACTGATCGAGCGACAAATGCTTGATCCCTCAGGCGAAAAACCATCGAAACCCAGGCACGCCTTGAGATCGCTCATCATTTACACCCAAAAGCTAATCCCCCGCTCTTCGACGTCGAGCAAAACTCTACAGGCGGAATTTTTAATTAACGTACGAGTAGTGGTTAATCGCAAGCGCTTGATTAGCCGCGTGCGCGGAGGGAGGTTAGTTTCGGTCTCTTCCTCTCTCTCTCTCTCTCTCTCTCGTGTTGGCGATCGTTATATCCGGATTACGCGCGCTCGCGGGAGCTTGCACGAAAATCACGCGCTCCCCCCGACTCGCGCGTATACGCGTATTATCGTGATATCCCCGCAGCGTGTAAGTAGATTAGCGGCCGAAACGCGCCAAGTTTTCAGGGAAGACATAGCCTCGATGAGTTTTTAAGTGGGTTTCCCCGGGAACGAGATCGTACTCGGGCTAAAACTAGGCTCGCGTATCGATGTGCAGCTCGAGGATCTTGAGGACGGTGATGATGCCGCGGCCGATGTTTACGATATCCCGGCTGACTTTTATTTTCCGTATTGGCTTTGTTGCGCTTTCCCAGCCATATCCAATATTTACTAAATGCGTTGTTTGTGCGCACAGATATTTTTGGGATTCCAATAGAGGGCGACGTAAAAAGAATTTTTTAAACTCGATAAACGTAGTAAAAAAAGGGTGAATCGCACAAAGGACGGAGAATTTCCTCCGAAGGCACATAACAAAAACATCACTCCACTGGTACTTGCACTACCTTTAATTATGTTCCTTTGTTAATAAATCAAAATATTAAAATTTAACTGACAAGCCTTTCAGTTTGTAAAGAATAAGTATTGAAAAAATGGTCTAAAATAAAAAAAAGAAATAAAATAACGAAAAGCGTTCGTCAGAGTATGAAATTGAGATTATATCGCAATAAAAAAATCGCCAGTTCGAAATTCGCATGATAAAGTCCGCGTCCCGACGACGATTATTCGTCGAAGCGCGAAAACTAATTTCGAACTTTCATAAAATCCCGCGCGTGACGTCGCACGGCAGGTGTATCCTTTTAATGATAAAAAAAACCTCTTAAAAAATATAAAACCATGGGGATAAGTGGGGCAAGCAAGGGCGCGGGAGAATTAGAAGTGCGCGCTGGCGAGCATAACGAATATGAAGGGAGCGTCAGCGTGGAACTGCCGGCCAACTTTCGCGGGAAAGTTTGTTCTGCATATTTGAGGCGGATAAAACGGGCTACAATTCCGAACCGATTTCGTCATCTTGCCCGTATAATCATCCACCTGTCGTGCGCCACGTCTGACTCGCTCATTCTCTCTCTTTCTCCTGGTTTCGCTTCATCCAGACTCGGCGGCCCGAGTTTATACCGTGGGCGGTCATTTGTTTGACGATTATTCGTTTCTCGCTTAATGAGAATATCCTTGCGGCTTGCAGCATCGCAGTGCGAAATGAATATTTGCTTAGCCAGCGCCAGCAGTAGGAATTGCAGCTGCTTTGCCGTAATTAATTCTGACTGGTGCGTTACTGATATGGCTCGTCAAAGACCTTCAGCCGTTGTATTTCCGTCAGCCGTCAATCCAGTGCGACGTCAACGAATCGAACGGAATGTGAAAAGTGATGCTCGTATATCCCTCGAATACTCCGAAGCGAAACTCGTAAAGACGAGATAATATCTTTAGCGCGCCTATAAACGCAGACGCGCCGTCAAAGTCAAAGATTCCAGACTGATCCTTTTTCTTCCTCTTCTTTATCGCGATGTTGCAGCAACAGTGAAGCAGCAGCGCAAAGGTGGCCACAACTGTGCTCTTCGTCTTGGGCTGGTACTGCTGGTCTGTGCCTTAATCGCCGGTATCGGATTGCCTTTGGCCCTGGAGTTACGCAGCTCGAATCTGCTCGAGGCAAGGCTACGTGTCGTCAGGAAAATCCTCTCGAAAACTCCCCTCATCGATGGGTAAGATTTCTCCTTTTTTCTCCTTCCATCCCCTTGATCTACTTTACAGACCCGGAGATAAGGGTTTTTCTTTTTTATTTTTTGCTTTGAAAAGGAAACGCGAAGTCCAAAGAGACGCTCATCCTCCAAGTGTTTTATTGTGTTGCGAGTGTCAACGGCGAGATTATGAGGGCAAACTTTTTGTTTACTTCGAGGCTCAGATTGTACTTTCTTAAGTGCTTTACGTTAACATCCTTCTGAATTAGAAAGTTAAGCTTGTTCAGATAAGTAGTTTCTTTTCGTAACAATATCTTTTCCTCTGTCTTTGTCATCTCCCTCTTTGTTTAACGTCCTTCTTGATGGCCACTGATTAACGGTTGCTAATTAAACTTTTTTAGTATCTCGTATTTCATTCGAATCAGCGATAAAAGTACGGAAAGCGTAGCAAATCTCATGTTTATGTGACACTACTAGCTTAATTAATGTGCTATGTATTGCTACGACGAACGACGTGTAAATCTTCGGCTAATTATCACTATCATATAATTTAGAAATTACGGGACCTATTCTTGCCTTCTCGCTCAACATTTTCTGGATTTTATCATTCTATCCTCGTATCAAATAGTACTGGAGCAGAAAAATCAATTTCCTGTGTTCGACCAGCCCGAAAAAAGAAGCTTAAGCTTATTCTCCAACTTCGAGCGTTTTCTTTCTATCGAAATGGCCTGTGTCTACGATTACATTCTCGAGCCTCTCAAATTGATTCCTGACCATTCAATTTTTCCCGAATATCCGCGCGTCCGCGTGCATTTGAAATTCTCCTGTGATGTGTTAATTTCGCGAAAAGCCAAATTCTCGCGATATTTCAATTGGCAGATAGTAGCGTTCCGAAAGTCTTTTTGACCCTGGCACACCTTTCCTCAGCGCGCGTGGCACGCGCTAATCGTAACGAGCGAACTCCGCTGGCGTACAATCGCCAAGTGTAATTTCATTACGAAACTCGCGAGAGATGAAAGTTAAAATTCACGGGAGCTTGAATTTCTACCGTACATAATGAAATTAATGGCTTTTAAATGCGCACGCGCGCGACGACGCCGACGACGAAACTAACGGAATGAATTTTGCACGAATGGCCGAGAGCTTTTGGCAATTAACAAAAATATAACAACGCCCATGTAAATATATATGTTTGACGGCGATAAAATTCGAATTTATCGCTTGCGTGCCGACCTTGTTCTTCTGTTTTTACGAGGTTGGAGAACGTTTATCGTTGTTTTTTTTTTTTTTTCATTTAATGAAAATCATGAAATTTCAACGAACCTTTTTTCTAGTAATTCCTCTCTTTATTTCGACAGCAAAGCTACGTGTCGTTTAGCCGAAAGTTCCATTAAAAAATGACGCCGAGTGGACGTTTATTCGATGCATTTACGAAATGCAGAATAAATTAATGGCAATTCTCAAAAAGGGAATTTGCTCGGCTGACTAATTGTTGATATAATCTACTCGTACTGTGCCATAACGTTCGACATTATGCTTATTAAAACGCTACTTGTACTTTCCCGGTCTGACAAATTGCCTGGCATAATCCACTTACAGCTACTCCCCCGCGTCATGCAAAATTACGATTATTAAAACGCCCAGTACATTACGAGTAGATCGTATCAGCGCGCAGTCAGACACGGTTACGACTCAGCGTGCGAATTAAAAAAAAGTGCAGTAGTCGGCATGACTTTCCAGAAAGGAAAAAAAGAGCGGTTTGGCGAGAGAAGAGGATATCCTTCAGAAGCAGGTTCACCTACAGACGTAGAGATATAGCTGGCTCTCGCGTTTCATCGATGGCACGGTATTTTACGGGTTTTTCCTTAAAACCTCGAATTTCAACGTTCGGTATATCAAACTCGCTTTATTTATCGTTTTTATTTACGACTCTCTGTCTCGAGTTTTCGGTATTGAATTAAAATCGGCGATCGATCGATCGAACACGTAAATAACTTTGGCGCGGGGGAGAGGTGGTAGTTCTCCCGCCGGAAATTTCAGTCTCGCGCTAGCATCGACTGCGAGCGCTCTTGCCCCGGTTAACTTGCTCAACTTGGCGCAGCGATAGCCCCCGAAACGCACGTGTGCGCCCCCGGGGAATTGTCGACTTCGACGTTTTCAAATAAGAGTGTTCCGCGCGCCGGCAGCTGATGTTATTTCTATGGAGATTTCGGATTTGCGTTTTTTCTTCCGCCTTCCGCTCATTGAACTGTTGAACGACGACTCCGCGCGTACACGGGCGAGCGTCGTTCAACGCTCTTCGAGAGAACAAGTTTGATATTGATGCACACGAGTTACGGAAGGATATCGAGAGCTCTCACTTTGGTCCCGATCTCGCCTTCTTTGCTGCTGAATCTTCGAGAATTGCCGAGAAATGGCGGCGCGCGACGACACCAAACGAGTACATTTCAGTTTCACAATCGAACACCAAGTTCTGCACCTGGACTCGAGAATGAAATTTCAGGCAGTCTCCTTTGGGCGATAAAAAAAACCTCACGCACGCGACGTTCTCTATCTGCAGATCCAACAATTTCGCCTGGAATCTTCGAAAGCAGCGGGGCAGCACGCGACTGCGCGACTTTCCGTTCGACGAGGATCTGTCGCAGAACGCGTCGTGGGGCCCAAGTTGGCAAACCGACCTCATACGTCTGCGACGCGGCATAGTGGGCGCACAATTCTGGTCGGCTTACGTGCCTTGCGAGGCACAGTTCCTCGACGCGGTGAAGCTCACCCTGGAACAGATCGACGTGGTGAGGCGGCTCTCCGCCAAGTACGCGAGGAAAATGCGCCTCGTCACCTCGAGCAAGGAACTCGAGCAAGCTCACCGCGACGGCGTTATCGCTAGTCTCGTTGGCATCGAAGGCGGACACAGCATCGGCGCTAGCATGGCTGTACTGCGTAGCTTTCATCATCTGGGCGCCAGATACATGACTCTCACTCACAAATGTAATACCCCATGGTGAGTTCTTTTATTCTCTTCAATAATGATTAGTCGACAATATGGAATAACAACGATCGATGAAGAAATATTCGCTAATTACCATCGAGCCGTCACTATAATTAACATTCCATCTCGTTATTGTTAATGTAAGAGCAATTAAATCAGCACACGCATCGATAACGATCACAATGCTAAAATCACAAGTAGTTTCAGATGGATTATATCACACGATAATAGTATAATGTTATTCCATTCGAAATTTTCGAAAATTAACCGACAATATCCATTTGCGAGAGGAATTAATCGCAGCTGCACGGGTGTTCGCGCTGGCAGTGTGTTAAATTTGAATGGTCGTTGCCGGCTCGCCGTGTGCATGCATAAAATTCGCATTATGAAAAAAAAAACGCGTGACCCAGTGAGAGGATGAACTACCGGATGGCCAAGTTAGTGCGAACTCATTTTTCATCTAGCTTTTATGCTCGCGCGCGCTTTCCCTCTCTCCGCCTCCTCCCGTCGTACGTTTTTCCCACGGCTTTGACACGTTTTAATCGCCCCATCTTATAACTAATACCGACGGACAAAAGAGACGACACTTCAGCCGTCTTATATACTCCGCGCTTAAAGTGCGATTGGGCGAGGGAGAGATAGCAGCGAGGATTTGAATAAATGCAAATATCGCATTGTTATCTCCGCCCTTGCCGCGAAAACTGCGGATCGGTGAAAAGATTACCCTTTCTCGCGCTGAATTCAATTAACTCCCGGAAAGTGAGCAGTTTAATGGCTTGTCCGGCACAAAAATTCCCCGTCATCGTCCGACTCGTTCTCTCTCGTCCTTCTCTTTCGATTTTCGATCTCCTCGACACTCTTTACGGACTTTCTCCTTTTTTTACATAATCCGACGGGAATTACCGGCTTGTAAAATTGATAATAATTGAAAACTTCAAGTGTAAATCGGCGATGAAGTGAGAGATATAACCAATAATCGATTAATTGTTGAAAGCCGTAGAGAGTACCGTATTTCACCACATTACGCGACGATTTACGACGGCATTAATTTCCAGGTTATACGAAAATATTCGTCGTAAATCATCTGATTAATTGTCAGTTTATACGTGAATTATTGAACCATAAAAGCCACGTAGTTGTCAAATATTGCCGGCACTGCATTAATGTTGCGCGTCACGGTTTCATAAAAAAAAAGGCGAGTGTAACGAAATGAGAATCTGCCTTTTCAAGTAATACCAAAGGCATTAAATCGAGCTATCTTTAAAATTCTTATGGCACGTTGCGCCTTTGAAAAGAAATTTACACTTTTTTGCAGTCGCTCCGATGAAAATTTCCGGGCGTCAGTTCCGTGCACCCGATGAACATTCATGAAAAATATTATCTGAATTCCGCGTTAAAAGTTGATCCTGTAATTTCGAAAACGAATCGCAATCCTGCGGCTTCCCCAACAGCAAACGATTCATTGATTAATCAAGATGCAATCAACCGAGTTGGAGCGCTTGGTATTGGAATACATACATACACACACGCACACGCACCCACACACACAGATATATATATATATATATATATATATATATATATATATATATATATATATATATCCTTGAGCTCCGCAAGCGTGAAGTATTAGATTAATAATAATCAAAGCCATATCAAAGTTCTCACAGCCGCGCGCGAATTTACTATTCAATTTCAGGAGACGCATGGCGAAAGGTAAAACGCCAATTTCACCAACGAGCGTCGTGAGCATATGCATATTGCGCGACCGCGTTGGTAATCAAAATTTCTCTGCCTCGCGCTCAAACTCCCCTCTGTACGCGGAAAACAAGTGCTAATCGAGTATACTGTGTTGGCAATTGGTATAGAAGTTGGAGATAGTCTCGTATTTATTTGATTGCGACGTGGCTCTCTCTCGTAGAACGAGATGTCGAAAACGAATTATTTTATCTGGATGAATTGCGCGGGGTGCATTGAAATTATACAACAAATGTATAAACGATAATTTCTTAAACGCAAGTCGCATTCACTAAGAAGCTTTCGAAATACTCTAGGGAGCCATTGTTAGAAATATCTCTGAAAAAAACAAAGAGTACGGGCATTGCAAGCGGATTACTTCAATTATTCATAACAAGAGGAACTTGAGCCGACGACTTTTTCAATCAATCGCCAATACTCGGCGCTACGAATGAAATCGAGGAGGCAAAATAAAAACTACAAAGTTCATACGAGTCATGCAGCAAACTACTCCTTGACAGGAAGTTATCTGCGGCTCCACCCGTGAAATGGCCCTCGAAGCGAATCTCGCGAGGGCACTTGCGTTTACACGAGGCAAATAGGCAAACAGAAACGGAGGTGAAACGTTTAAATTAGTCCATCTCTTTTGCCTTGAGCGATGCGCCGGAGTGTGCTCTAAAATAAAATCTCCGGCGAAACGGAAAAAAACGAAGGAGAGAAAGACGGAAACAAAATGAAAGAAAAATGACTGGCGTACAGTGGAAAAAATACCGTTATCGATCTGCGCGACCTACTTTTTATAAATTAAAGCGACAGCTTCGACTCGTACGCGCTTTGTATCGGCAGGAAGTGGGCGAGAAAAGTTGTCAGAGCGCTCGCGCAGCTTCATTGTCTATAATTTGGCGAGCGTAACTTTTTTTTGGAAACGCCGCGCAACTAAATGCACGATGCCGTTTTGTTTCTCGTCGCGTCGATTGTTCTTTCAATATCGAAGTCGCGACGTTGGCGAACTTTGCTTTTACCAGCGGCCGAGTAAAGACTCGCAGGCAAGAGTGGACACTCGTCGTGGAGCTAATTGACGAGAGCGAAGGAGGGATGTTGTTTCATTTGATAAAAGGCTCAACGTTGCGTTTTGGCCGCAGGGCGGACGCAGCAATAGCCGACGACCCCGACAAGGATTTGGTGACGCTGGGCTTCTACAGCGACGGACTGACGAATTTCGGCAAGGCAGTTGTGCGCGAGTTGAATCGGCTGGGCATGCTGGTCGACTTGTCGCACGTGTCGGTGCACACGATGCGCGACGCACTCGCCGTGTCGACGGCGCCAGTTGTGTTCTCGCACAGCGCCGCTCGGGCACTCTGCAACTCTTCCAGCAACGTGCCCGACGACGTACTTCGCAATCTCGTGAGTATTTTCTGCTTTTTGACGGGCGTCTCAACGGTGAGCCGCGGCTGTGCGCGGAAAAGCACTCGGCAGCGCGAAGCCCCTCCCGAATACTGCGGGGGAGCACTTTGTGAAATTCGTTCAAGTGGCAAATTAGAGTCTGCGCGCTCAACTACTTCGCGGAATCTCTCCGCCCTGAAATTCAATTAAATGCGCTTTCTCGCGAAAAACGCGAGGGAAAGGACGGCCGCGATACTTGGCACGCGATTTATGCCGTTGTCGCACGCGCAAACGCACATGCGTGTGCACGGGAGATTAAGCACGTGACGCTGTGGATTTTCACCCGCGGCGAGGAATACGGGGAGCGCTGGCCTCGCCTCTTATATTGCAGTATTCCAGCGGAGCACCGCACGCCGGGGCTTTATAAGATGCGGCGTTGGCCAGCGGCTGGAAATATGTCTACTCACTGAGCGAATTGCCCGAATTCCACGCCAGCCGCCCGGTAAAATGCAGTGTGTATGTGCACAGGATTCCTGTTGACAATTCGGTTTCGTCAAGTTTAATCAAATTTCTTTCCGGCCTCCTCTCTTTCTCCTCTCTCACTCCTCTCTCACTCCTCTCTCACTCCTCTCTTATTTCTCTCTGTTCAATTGCAATTCGCTCGCACTCGACCGTCAGCGCGAGCGTGCGCAAAAACAAACGCGCGGTATAATGGCGCACGATAGTCGTCTGCAGCGCCGCGCCCACCGAAGTAGTACTCGAGCCACGAAAGTACTCCATCTATCACCGCGCGGCGCGATGCTCGAAGCAAACACGGCTTTAACTCAATTCCCTCTTTTCCTCGGCGCGGCTTGCTGTGCACGTGCGCGACACAGTGGCAGCGGAATCGGCGTCGTCCCCGGCGTGCATTTTCGCTCGCTCTATTTATCTAAGGGCGAGCACGCCGCGCGCATTGTTCCCTCCACCTCCGGCGCTTGGCTCGCCGAGATTGCGGCTGCGACGCTTTTTTCCGCGCTGCTCCTTGCCGCCGAGGCACTTTCTTATTGACCATTGGACTTGCGCGGCCTGTCGACACGCGATATTCTGCAAGTCTCACGCGCCAAATGAAAGAATGTCCGAACGGTCAATTAACATTCCATTTGTCGTGATTTCATCGACTATCCCTTCCTGGGAAACGTCGCCACGGTTATTTGAAATGAAGCTTCGAAGGCAATTGCATTCGGCCCAGTTTTTCATGACAATTTCAACGAAGAAAGTTAACGCAAGCGAGCACGAAATATGCAGCGGTGGCAGCGGCAGCGCGCGCACCTCCGAATCAACGTCTCTCGCAGCTTATAATGTAATATTAATAAACTTGGCGTAGGGCGCGGTGTAAGCTTGAAACTAGCTGGTGCTCGAGGGCGCCGCCGCCACATCATCGCAACAGCTGCGGGGTCAGAGCTCCCCTGCACTCTCCTCACGGCCTTAATCTGCTTTAAACTTCATCTTGAAATATTCAGCGCTTGCTGTTGATTTTTACATGCGCGCCCTGCCCAAATCCTCAAACGGCATGTCCAAACAGAAAACCCCTCGCTCGAGACGCAGCTTGCCCCTCTTCTTTTTCAGCTGTTCAGACCGAATAATCAAACTAACGAGGGCAGAAGTTGAGCGTGTCTTTTCCCGGAAGGACCCGAAGGAGAGAAAGCACAAAGAGAAAAAGCAGGCACACGCGCGTGCCCGCGACAGAGAGAGAGAGAGAACTACGCATTTGAGCGACTTTCCAACTACGCTCCTAATCTCATTTCGCTGGGACGTACATATATAAATTTGATCCTCCTGCCACCCCTCAGCCTCAAGTTGCTCTGCAGCGCGCGGATTTTAATTTCAAATCTCCAGACCGTCACACGTTCGCTCAGACGTGTAAATCGTCGGAGCGCGCGGATGTTCGAAAGAGATATAACCTGTGTGTCGCGCGCGACTTTTTTTTTTTTTTTTTTTTTTTCAAGAGGCGCCACCAACGACCAACGCCGCGGAAATGGGGGGCAATGAATTTAACTGCCGCGCGCGTGTCAAGTTTTTGACGAAGGATGCGTATTTAAAAAAAGGAAAAAGAAAAACGTCTGGAAAGTTTGCCGATGCTCAAAGTGGCATTAACTAGAACTTCCGTAATTTCAGCCGGGATACCGGGAATGAAAAAAAATATATCTCTCGCGTTGAAATTGACAATGTCGCTGCGTAACATAAATTGATAATAAAACAGGAAAAAGTTGTGGGTAAATGAAATGAAAAATTTGTAATGGCGAAAAGCCAAAATTGCACCCTTGAAATTTCACTCACGAGCTCTCCACGCGCAAAGTACTACTCCGATTATAACGATAATAACGGGATAAATGAAACGCGAAAGCTATTCGCGATGCGCGAGGGCATTGGCAGTCGAGATTTTTATGCGCGAAGTAAAACTCAGCTCCCGCATATGTACGCATAATTATACGCGAGGATTGCAGTCGAACGGTCCGATAGAATGGATTTTCAAAGTGATATTTTCAACAAGTACCGCGCAGAAAAATGGTCTGCAGTAGTTAACTGTAAATTAATGTGCGTTTTATTGGTTTGCTTACCCACGCTCGCGCCTGCAAATATACTAGCGAATAATGCGCTTTAATTTAAATGCAGACTTTTATAACGAACAACGGATTCCAAGCTCGTTTACGGTAGGCGAAGGAGATTAGCGATTTATGAAGCATATTTCTTCGTACACGCGACGCGTAAAACTTTAAAACACATACACATAAACTTGTTATAACCCTGGCATTTTCCAAACAATGAATTCTCGAAGACGACGGTGGTAGATCTATTGTGTGTTGTGTGCGTTTGCGTGCCAGAGACGCTTCCGAGAGAGTTTGCTCAAAGCTGTATCAGATCGAAACTTATTCTTACCAAGATTAAGGTGTCAAGTTAAATTGCGTTATTAATCATACGCGTTGCGGGACTATAACGCGCAGGAGCTGTTTTAATAGCTATTTGAATGATTCAGTCCTCGTATCAGCGTCGGCGCGCGCGGGATAATCGTTTTGTATTAATATCATCGCTTCGAATTAACATTTTTTGCTAGCCAGTTTGGGGATTACGATGCCCGATAGTATGCATATTTCACTACTTGCATCTGCTCGGTACCTCGGGCTCGTAATTTTTTTCTTTTTTTCTTTTGCGCGCACTATCCCGATGTCAAGTTACTTTTAGCGGCCTGAAAAGTTAGACCGACATACGTACGTCGCACGTTCGTGCGAAAAATAGACACTGTAAAGTTCAGGGGGCAGTGAGCCTTTCCTTCTTACTTTTTGTTTTGGTAAACGAAAAACATTATGAATATTCCGGGACGAGGGAAGACAAACGGCCGCAAAGGAGGAATGAAAGCCTGCACTTACTTGCAATTTCCGACTGTCCTCGAGGCGCCAAAGGCGAGGGAAGGGAGCGCGATTTTCCGCAGAGACAAAAGAAGGCGGGGAAAAAAAGGGAAGATCAGAATCGCCGACAAAAACAAGGTGCGCGTGTCGCGGCACGAAAAAGATGGCGATGGTGACGCGAGAGCTTAATCACTGGGGTCTGATCTTATCCTTTTCAGACGCTGAACGGTGGCTTGGTGATGGTGAGCTTCGACAGCGCTCACCTCAGCTGCGGAGATAAGGCGTCAATGCACGACGTCATCGGTGAGTCTTTTATTTCTCACAAGACATATACACTCCTCTTCCGCTTCTTTGGCCCTCTCGTCAAAGCTCTATATACTCACTTGATATATATCTTACGAGATCGGATAACAGCGACGTTCTCTACTCTTTGCTCGCTCTCTCGACTTTTTAGCTCACATCAACCACATAAAGACGGTTGCTGGCGTCGACCATGTTGGGCTTGGAGCCGGATACGACGGAATATCGAGGTGAGACTCTATACATACCTTCCTATTATTTCATCGGATTCGGACCATGTTTTTTTTTTTATTTTTCTTCTTCTACAAAATTAAAAGCTTGCACAAATTAGATTCACAAGGCCTAATGACAATGAGAAAACCCGTTAGCACGAATCCAATTAAATAGCACTGTCAACGATCCAACATTGACACAAGATCGGCAACAGGGCGGGAAACGAACAGAGGGCCGAGAAAGGAAAGGAGATTTCATCCCGCGGGTAAACGCTCCGCACACAACCTTAAATTTTAAAGACTTATCCTGGCGGCTTCTTGCCCATTGCTACCGTCGGTCTTTGCGCCGCGGAGGGAGCTCCTTTTATTCCCCGCGCCGTCTTAGTTTCTCTCAATGTCGTGCCCACAGGTCCGGATCACGGATTTTATGATGAATTTTCGGACCAGTTCAGCCGTACTCTAGTACTGCAATTCTTTATATTTTACGAGCGCCAGACGTTTATTAGCGCCTTGCGAACCGACTAAGATTCATTTCCTAAGATACGTGTTTTCATTTCCTCAAGTTCACCTTACTTTTCCTTCTTTTCTTTTTTACTTCTCTTGTCGGACGACAGTCGAAACGTCGCATCGCTAGATTATTGAGGCGAATAAACATAACTGTTTTACGAGGACGAAGCTGTATAAAGTATTTTCTTATTAAATTTTTTATTGGCAAGAGTGACGACCTTTTACGAGATGTGGCAAAACATCGCAGACTCGAAAGTGGTACGATTTGCTGCATTTTCAAGCCATCCTTTTGCGACGCTCGTCGACCGAATCGTAGATAATATTCCACGTGTCGATCTAAGCATCGGTTGAAACACAAGTCTTGCAGTGTCACTCGAATCAACGAAGCTAATCGTAGATACAAGCAATCGGCCCAGAAAACAAAAAGGAAAAGTAAAGGAGCGCTCGTCGTGAAAGCAGTTCTGCGGTTGAAAAGCAGACCTCACGTTCGCAATTTATCACCAACTGTTTATAACAAGTGCCAGGACCATTCAGTCGGACGGAGGAGAAAAATTTTCTGCGCTCAAAGGGGTCAAGTCACCTCTTTCAAACGTCGCCCAATGGCGCGCAAAGAATTTTCGATAATAATTTTCTGTGGCCGCACACGCTACGGACAGTCAGAGAGAGAGAGAGAGAGAGAGAGAGAGAGAGAGAGAGAGAGAGAGAGTGAGAGAGAGAGAAAACGAGGATGAAAAATGCCTTGTTAAGAGGATGCTCGGGGGATGGCAATTATTCTCGAGTTTTTACCTCTCGAATGCTCGATATGCGAGTTATTTTGGCGTGGAACTTTTTATTGTCTGCGCTCCGAAAAGAGAAAGTTGTAAAGCTCTAAAATCATCGCTGTTATCTGCTTTGAGTTCACACTCAACTCTTCACGAACCGATTAGCTGCTCAGCATTCATTTTCTCGCTCGTTACTTGCGTCGGCTGTGAGGCCGTTCGCACTTCATTAGAAATTGATAATTTTCGTGGCACAGCGCATTACGCAAGCGTCAAATATGAAAAGAAAAGTTCGTTAACTTTTCTAGTTACCTCGTGGCTTTGGATGTGTCCTTTGTTACTGACATGCGAGGGCGCGATATAATTAGCCGTGGCATTGCACAAAGCTGCTTAATTTCGTATAGATTCGCTGCGAACTATACACGCAAACAAAAATGCCTTGCGCACTAATTATCTCACTCGTTTGCCACACAAACAGTAAGAAAATATTGTTCGCACGTTGAACAAAAAAAAAAATAACTAGAAAATAGTAGCAATGAGGTAATCTAATCAGGAGGAAAAAATTGAAATCCAATGCATCATTGTTCGAGTGCGTGGTTAATGCAGAAGAAGCGCGCAGAAGGATCGTCGAGTTGACATTAGGCAGACACGACGCGAGAGAAGGATCTCATGGAAATACTTGGAGTATACGCCGAGACGATAAAATATGTACTACAATGTATGCGAAATTTGACGTTGCATCCAGGGCTTGTGTTTTTGATTTTCCACGCCCGACGTTTGATATTCATGAAATTCATTCTGCGCACAGCAGTGTCTTCTTTTATACATCCTACCCGCGCAATGCAACAAATCAAGCGTACTCATTTCAATGATCGCGCCTTTCTTTTTTTCCTTTTATAGATAACATTGTAATTTCCATTGTTGGATCGCTCAGCTTCGCTTGCACGGTGTCCCGTCAGGAACGTCGATCGCGAAAACTCTGGCAAGCCGAAAACATTCACTCGCAGTAATGATCCGAGCTTTGCTTTTCCCGAAGCGTTCGTCGCGTCTACTTATAATTTTAAAGGAGAACGAGCGAAGCGCGGCGTCAATTTACAAGTCCTCGAGGAGAATAAATCTCCCTCTAGTAGTCCGAAGACGAATCGTCAGGGACATAAATAACCGATCGTATCTCTTGCTCTCCCGCGTGTATCGCCTCGGCGATATTCTCTAACGTAGCCGAGCGTTTCCATCCCCCCACCCCCGTTAACTTAGAAAGGAGCTTTCTCGCATTGTTTCTACGACTTTCTTTCCTCCTCGTATTGGACGAATCAATGCGCCGACGACGGGTTTCCTTATTTCGCTCGCCGACTGCTGCGGTTTCTCGAAAACAAAACTGAACTCGCTTGCGGGATGACGAATAGTTATGCAGTCTCGAGCAAAGCCTAGCACCGACCGTGCACACTTATACGCGGCTCGAGTAAGAAAGTTCATTTTTTTTCAATACCGTCTGCAGCATACACGACATAACCGAAATTACTCAAATTCATCTTGGAACGATTAATCAAGTCTCGCGCGAGCGAGCCCGTGCAACCATCGATCAAAAAGGAAAAAAAATGGCTTTTCTCCTCCTTGTTCGCAGTCCACCGACGGAGCTGCCAGACGTGTCGGGTTATCCATTGTTGCTGGCAGAGCTAACGCGAGACAGAAGATGGCCAACGTCGGACATCAAGAAACTGGTAGGTGGCAATCTATTGCGCGTGCTCAAGGAGGTCGAGAGTCATGCGTCCAGTCTCGCCAACCAGAGCCCCGCCGAGGAGTGGATACCGAGGGAACTCATAGAGGACACCGCCTACTGCAGGTATCTCGGGCCTTAGACTACTGCGGCCGTTCTCTGATTTACGGCGAGCTGCGCTAGTTTCCCCGCTCGATGTTTGCCGAAGCAGCCCGCGCCCGACTGACTTTCTTTCTCAGAGAAAAGTAAACGATTTCTACATATCCGCGTGCGCAATACATCGCGATGTCAAGACTGAAGCAGTGTCGCTAATCCAATTGCCAAAAAGAAACATTGTATTACGCCGAGGAAAAACGTCGTGACGACGAGTCCTGGGCTCGCATAAACAGCTTGTATCAGCAGTTCGACCAACTATCGCCAATTTAGTTCCCTGTCGGCTTAAAAAGCAGTTTGATTTATCGATGAACCACCACGAGTAATCGCGAGTCGTACGCAAGCATCACCAAGTAGAGCGGGAAAACTGGGGGGACGAGGCCGCGCATTCGCATGGCAAATGTCAGTGTTCTCTCGTCCTCCCCCTTCTTTTGACGAATTAGACAACGAGATACCTTACATTTGCCGAGGGAACTTGTCAAACAATTTGTAAATAAGAATATGGCAAATCGGCTCGATGCCGGTTTATCTCTGTAAAGAAAACAATTAATGATAATTGCGTTCGCAATTAAACAAAAATACGCACACGCGAGGATGCGTACTTTGCATTGTTACATTGTCGTTTCTGTTTGTTCGAGTAAATATATATATATATATATATATATATATATATATATATATATATATATATATATATAGGATATCACGTTAGAGTTTGCTAAATAAAACGAATAAAGTTGCGTGTAAATACTCGTGTAATATATGCGATTCAAGAAACAACAAGTCATACAGTGTAATAGTGGACAAATGCAATTCCCATGCGCTCGAGAGAGTAAAATAGGCTTGATAAGTATCTTCGAGACAGGTAACGAGTAGTGAATTTTTTCATTTTTTTTTCCATGCGTCGACTTGGTTATTCACAAAAGTCAAAACTGGAAGGTGCGCACAATAATAGCTTTTACGAGCGGAAAAATTAATAATTAAATCACGCCTTGTAAACGCGGAGTATAGAGGAACCGATTAGATTTTTCTGCTTTTTCGGGGGAGGGGGGGAGGCTTTTTTATATTACATACGACGTTTACAGAGTGATTAAGAAAAAAGCGTTTATAATGTACCACAACAACAACAACACATCAAGCTTCCTTTGTACTGCTGCTGGAGAAATAATTTGTATTTTCATGTAAATAAAAACAGCAGTGCTGTGAATTGACACTGTGTACTCATTATTTCAACTGTGATCGAGCTTCATTTGCAACTGGACTTTTACCTATAATATAATTTGTTTTAATTCTGTGCTCTATTCATACATAAAACATTACTTTGGAATGACATTTCTTTTATTTCATTGCAATATTTATTTCATGTCGCGAGCTGCAATTGAATGGGAAAATCCCCCGCATCTCCGATAATTGCGCTCATATATAACTTGTTATATTTTTCTTTTACGCGAGCAGCGCGGGACTGAAAGTTTCGCAAAGATAAAACAACAGCAGCGGAAGCAGCAGCAGCAGCGGCGGCAGCATCACACGAGAGGAGAGAGGGCAACAATTGAGCGTTGAAAAGTTCGGTGGAAACTGCAATAACCGCGCGAGTTTACTCTCTGCGCCGATTGCACAATAGTCAATCGGAGAAAAAGGAGAAGGCTGCTAAAATCCCATAAAGAAAGGACGTCGCTCTCTCTCTCTCTCTCTCTCTCTCTTCAAGAATCGTTTATCTTGAAGTTTGCGACCACAAAGAAAACTCATTTTTCCTCGTAGCAAGCACACATAGAGTCAGGACGACTCAGTCTTATCCGAAAACAGGAGGATGAGAGACTAAGATATCTGTGTATTCGGAGTCCCAGTGATGTATACGTCGTGGGAATAGGTTTTATCGTTGCTTGATGCTTGTGAGGGGGGAAAAAGGGTATTGAGCGTTCTTTGGCGACCGACGGAAAGTCAATTGCCGCAGCCAAATATGTTGCTCAAGTAACATATTGGTGTGGCCGTTACATGATTCGATTTAAATTACGTGTTGCTGTTTGATTTGTGCGAATCGTCCGTGACGCTCCAGCCAATAACCGTCATTGAAAAATCACTGTTGTTCACCGTATATGTACAAGTCGATAGCAAATGATCCATCATTTACATAGGTGTACTCTTACTATGAAGCGACCGTAATACTCGCACGAATGATTTAATGTCGCACTCGCGCGGCTCCCGTTAAATAATCAATCGCAAATTTAGCAAAGGGAATGTTTGATCTTCAATAATTTCGCGAGTGGGAAGTGCGTAATTAAATGTGGTGCGCGCGAAACGACGCGCGGCCTCACTAATTAAAACGGACGTAAAACACGCAGTCCAAGTGAAAAACGAGAATGGCCGCCGAGCTAATTGCCCTTGAGCTGTCGTAATTCGATACGGGCAATCATAATGCGAAGAGTCGCCGTCGAAATCGATTTGCGCTAATCGAGAAGAAAAGCAGTGGAGTGTTATTAGGTTGCACGTCTTCGCGCCGGCTCTCAAAAAGAAAAGGCGCTCACCGAGGTGTGTTGATTGAAGCTCTTCAAGCTTAAGAGTATCGACCGTATAGAGCAGTGGCAGTAAGGTAAATGCATCGAAGAAGGTAAATCGATTTTTTTCCTCTTCATATAAGCGCGCGCGCGCCCCTTTTACTTTTAAAGGCTAACTCAATAACCTTTGCGTATTAAATTCCTCGTGCGCGCCGTGGCGGCCTGAGTGGCTGCTTTTTGCTTCTTAAACTTGAATTTTTTACGAAAAATTCGATTACGCGGTAGTGTGTCTCTCTGGGCCACTTTTTTCTCTCTCTCGAAGTTTAGAATTATGGCTTCGAATTGCATTCTTTTCCTTCCGAATTTCAGAGATATCTCGTGCGAAGTTTGAATTTATACGTAGAAAAGTTTTAACGGAGTCACGTTTGAGTTGACGACTGCTTTTGCGAAACGCAAGTTGAGAAATCTAGCATATTCAAGTTTGTTTCGTTATACGGACTGCTCGACGCGTCGCGGTCTACTCTCTTTCTCTTAGACAAAGCCCTGTCGGAATAATAAATAAGGCAAACGTCCAAGTGACGCCGCACGAGTTTAGCCGCAAAAACTCCTCGCAGCTAACCCTCCTCAAGTAATTTCCAATTCCAACACTTTACAATACTTGGCCTCGTAAACACCTGACCCAGATGGAAACTCGCCGCGTATAGTGGCGAAACTTCAGCGGCCCATTGCAATTTCGCGCAAGTTGCTGCGTGAAACCTCCAAATTCGCCAAGCCACAAGTGAAATAAAAAAAAATAGAAAGAAGCTAAGATACGAAACAATGGGCTTTCGGCCGAAAAAAAGATAGAAGATCTACTGCTGTTGAGTCGAATTACCAGAGTAATTACTCAGGTCTCGAGCCGTGCGCGCGAAATATCACACATTGTTTTTTTCGCTCATTCTGGCCCACCCACCTCCCTTTTGTTTCAACTTCACCATTTCCTTTCAGTCTCTCTGCATTATTCTTCTTCTGATTCGACTTCGTTTTCCCTCCTTCTTTCCTCTTTTTGCGGCTTTCTGCGCATTCACTTCTCTCACAAGGCTTTGCTACCTTTTTACCTCTTGTATCTGAGGATCGTTATCTGCTCTAAAAAAAATCCTGTAAATCAAAGAATTACAGCAACCAAATTTTCACCGTCGTATTAACCTTATGATCTATCAGATAAAATAAAACTGGACTTTCGAGAGCAGGAGGAAAAAAATCAGCTCTCCCATTCGCAGCCTTCACGTCATAAAAACGCGGACCATAAAAGAAAATTGCTCTCATTCTGACATCTGACTGAGCTTTTTTATCCTCTTTCTCTCTCTCGCTAGTCAGCAAATTACTTTTCATCTCGATCCGCCAACGACGCGATCGCCACTTAATTGTGCTACCATAAGAAACTAAAATAATGTTTATTTCGCGCGTATATTTGTCGCAAAGAGAATAATAAATAAACTTGATTCCTCGTAAAATTCTCGCGTCGAGCGAGAATTAGACAAACAAAAATTAGCCGCGACACACGCATCAGCCGCAAATAGAGTCTCTCACGCTGTACCCCCAGTGGATTTAGCTCGCGGCAGCATTAGAATTCGTAGGAGCGGGTCACGAGAGACCGGTCGGATGAAAAATGTCTCGCGCGGGCGCAAATTGATCCCTAATCAAGCGGCGCATTATGAATTAGCCCGTCATGTCGCGCACGCGCATCTAATCTAATCACCACTTCACTCTGTGTCCGCAGCCTTGTAACTAACTAACAACGTTGCGCGATCAGTATACCGGACAGAGTATATACGCGCGCGCGCGCACAATGCGTTTGAATAATTCATGTGGCGGGACAGAAGGGTGAGGGAGTGGGGGGCAGGAACCTCTCCCGTATGATGCGCGACGGACAAGCTCGCACGCGGGGTTTATTGGTGCCTACCTTCCTTCCGAATTTTCCTACAGTTTACCACGGGTCAGTTCCGCCCGAGTACCTGCGCCATCGTTTGCCCGCGACGCCCGTGTTTGCGAGCGGATCGGATTTCTTTTTTTTTTCTTTTCGCACCAGGAAAGCGAGGCGGGCGATGAAAAAACGTATGACGCCGAAACGCCTTCTCGTTTACACGACCGACGGCTTTGCCGCCTCGCACTTCCGCGCAAAGGCAAACTCGCTGGGCACGCAGGGACGTCGCGTCGACTGACCGCTGCCGGACGCTGCTCGGTTTTTTTCCTCTACACCCCCGCGCACACTCGGACATCTCGTGGGAGCGCTACAACCATTCTCGCGCATCGCACCAAGCAAAACACAACGGGGCTACTTTCAACTTGCGACCGCTGTGTGTTCTTTATTTTACTTCTATTTATCCGAGGGGGCTTACCACGCACGCGGGATTAGTTCGTTTATTGTTTCAATTAAGAGAGTTAGTTTACGAATTTACGAGGTTCTCTCTGTTATGAGTATCTGGACAACTTTTCAGGCGATCTATCGTGGGATTTTGGAACATTGGCCAGTATTAAAGAATTACTTGAGAAGGGTTTCAAGAAAGTTCTCTGGTTAAGCGCAACATCCTTTTTTTAGTAGTCTGTTGAAGAAATAATACCTGTGCCCATTCGTTGCTCTTGCAAGGCGCCTTCTATTCTTTACTCACTTATGGTTGGAGTCCTCATAATTTGACCAGTGCTAGGTGAAAAACTTTTTGACTCGCGATTTAAATTTATAAAATACATTTCTACGAATTTAGAATGGACGTACCTCTGGTTATTTTAGTCGATTGGTCTGCAGATCAATTTTTGATGTACGAAATTATCATTAGAAAATGAAATTCTCTACGATAGTTATCATGAAAAAATTGCTCGGAAGTTGTAAGTAGTAATGAGCGTAAGATACAAACGTTCAGCGCTCACGAGCGATCAAGCTTGCATTCGGACGTTTTCGTTATATATCAATCAGAGGATATTGCGGTCGAGCAAATCCCGTGATGATTTATGGCCCTTGCACGCGATGCTAGCGTTTCGAATCCGATCGAGATGTAGGCGAGGAAATCGTAAACCAAACCAGCCAAAAAATGCCTTCCACGCGAGTTGCATTCATTGTCAGTCAACCATTTCTCTTCCTCTCTGTGTTTATTCCTATTCATAGCTCACTACAGCTGCCTATTCCGCAAATACGTATATATGACGATACAGCCGCGACCGTATAACAACGAAAAATAGAAATCTGAAATGAAAGTTCGCGTTGGAATTTCTCTTCGTCGAATAAATGTAAATAAAGCAAATTAGCCTGGCATCTGACTACAATCGAATTCCAAGAGAAGCGCGATAGCCATCGCAATATCCGTCAGAGTCGTCAATTTTTAAATTCTCAATCTCACCCGCGTAGGTGTGCAAAGAATGTGCCTCGCTGACTTTGACACGAGAGGACAAAAGAAACCCTCCCAGATCGTTGTTAGCGCGTGCCAATCTTGTGACAAGGATTCCCACCCCCTCTTCAGTCGCGGGCCACCGAGCGAAATTTTCGGAACTGGTCGAGCGCGAATAAATTCCCCGTCGGTGGAAAAAGGACGCTTAATTGAAAATGTCGCGTTGCGTGTGCAGTCGCGCGAGTGGGTTTTTTTCGCGGCGTCAAAGGGCAAAAACGCGCGCGAGATCCCAGCGGCGCGGTAATTGACACAGCCGGCGCTTTAACGCGCAATATGCCGCGCCTGTTTAATAGCGCAGTGCGTATGCAATAACTTTGAACTCGCTAATCATCAATCGAAGAAATAATTCACTTACGTCCTTTTTGGCCGTACGGCCGTTCAATTAACAACGCCAGTTGCCGTTGAATTACATACGTCAAAGCGGAAAATTGGAATTCGCGACTCTTGTCGAGCTCTTGGAAACTGATCGATGACTAATGCGTGCACGCGCGCAACACTCGATAAACAATAGAAAGCGCTCCAATCATTCGATTGACAATGTAAAGTCTAGAATTGTTTGATTGGAAGCTAACGAATTATCGCTCAATTAAACGGACATTTTGGAAATGACCACATACCATGGGATTCGCTGGCGTGAAAGAAAGGGAAGGAATGAAAGTCGAGCACTCTTAATTAAAAAAGTGGTCCTATCGAGTTAACAATCTAATTTTCTGAAGTGCACTTTATTTTACTCGCACGCTTAATGGACTACATATACTCGAAAACTTTGCGCGTATGAAGTTCTCTAATACATCTTCATTCATCAAACAGGCTGTACAGGGGCTTGTAAAACTTAAATTATTTTCCTCGCTTTCGCCGTAAATTGTTGTGTTTGTTGACGAATCAAAATTATTGTTAAAAATAGAATATTTTTCATTGGAAAACACCATCTGATTACTGGTTTCTTCAAATTGTTAGTATTTCATCGTGTTGCATCACATTTTCAAATCGATAATATTTCACTTAAAGACTTTTCACAGCGCTATTGGCGCAAATTAAAAAAAAATTAAAAAAATACTATCTCGGCACAGGCATGTTCGTTGGAATTGCTTGACAAGATTACGCCGTACACGCCGTCGGATTAAGCTCCGCACTGCTCAACAATCTATAAAAATTCTAAAAAAAGGAAATACGAATCTACAAAATGTATCAGGCGGAAAGAAAAAAAACTGCCAATCAATCACACAGCGGGACTCCCATCGAGCACGCGCACGCGTGCACACATCGAAATCTGGCGTAAACAATCAAAATGCCTTTTGGCTATTCGGCAGTAATCTCCATGCGGAGCGCGCATACAGAATCGCATGCTCGTATCCCCGCTATCGTTTTAACGACACGCAGCGGCCGGCTGCACTGGAAATTTATAAATCGCAAAAGCTCTCTCTCTCTCTCTTTGCCGCGTTTTCGCATTTACATGTGATTTCGGTATTTTCGTGTTTTCCCAGCCGAACGGGGGTGTCATCGTCAACGCAAAGCTCCGCTGTTCTTTCGATTCAATTTTTCGATGCGGGACACGCGGCGTAACAAGTGTATCCGAGCAGCGAGAACAAAGCGATTTAAATGACGTGGAAACAATCGACCGATCGAATCGACGCGCGCGCCGTAAGAACAGTTATAACGCCGCATGCGGCTGGATTTAGGAGCGACAATCTCGAAGGTCGCGCGACGACCAACCAGTGCTAAAAATAGCTCGCTACTTCGCATGCCAAAGAGACATCCTGACCATCCTCTCTCCTCCATACCGCATGAATAAACAGCGCTCGGAGCGTTCAATTCTAATCGCGCTCCCGCCGAATCGGCTGCGCGCGCAAGCTGTCCCGCTATTAAATCTCATGAAAAATTCCGAGATCGTAGCTCGCGACTTATAACAATAGAGAATTCCCAGCAGGCGGCCCGAACGCGCGGGATGGGAAAAAAAAAACATTTGCGGCGAAAAAGCGAGGATCGGCCAGAGGAAGGGGGGACCTTCGACGCTCGTCGCGATGCGCATATACGACCACTTCGGCCGTGTCGGCTGAATGTTCAATTGCTCGCGCGCGCGACACGGCTAATTTGCCATTGTTACCTCGGCTGTTCTTTCTTGCGTTTGATTGATGCGCTCCGCTGCAGCAGCGCGCGACCGCAGCTGCGCCGCCGGCTTGAAAGCCAATTGTCGAGCGCCGCGATTCGAATGCGACGTGTATTTTGTACGCGCTTGCGACAACTCGGTGATCTTGAAAAAATTGCCGCGTCTCGCGGAAGTCGCGGATCGGACGCGAGACACGCGCGTGGGAAACCTTAACGTTTGGTTTGCCGGTACGACCGATAATCAACGTCCGCCGCGCGCACAGCCCGCACTACCTCTCGCCCTCGCTTCCGATATTCCACCTGTTACCGAGACGAGGACGAACGCGAATCCCCCACCCCAATGGAGATGAATACCTCGCGATCAACAATTTTCCTAATTCATTTCTTCATCTCAAAACTCTACCTCCCCCGGGGGATGGATGGGGGGAGTCCATCTTCAGCTTGCAACATCGGACGGATCGCACTGAAGGAGCTCATGTAAGAAATACTTGCTCGTCGAGGAATTTCAGCGGCGAAAGCCGGAAAAATTAGGAGTTGCGCCGAGCAAAAGCTCGCCGTGATACAATTTCGGCCTGTCACGAACACTCGCTGCAAAAACGGGCTCACCGCGCGCCAGCTACTCGCGCGCTTTCGCTCTGTGCGCGCAGGTGCCCGCGTTTACAAGAAGCGCTTCAAAGGCGCCCAAAGGTGCGGCGACTCGACACTTTAGCGCTCTGGCACGCGAAGAGGAGGTTATTTTCGAAAATGCTGATTCGAGGCCCTTACCCGAGTTTGACGTCGAGATTCGGTTACTTACTCGAGGCTTTCAACAGCTCTCGTGTGAATTTTGGATTTTTAGTCCTACTTTTATTTCTATCAATTCAAAAGAATTAATGGTCGTATATTTATTTCGATTTTTTTGCATTTCGCTTTGTTTCTCGTTGCAACTAAAATAAATTAATACCAAAGAATGAACCACGGTAAAGTAAAAGGACGAGGAACAACTCAAGCAAAAAGGCACAACTCTTTAATCTGTCGTTTGACCTATATTCGAAAATTTGAACGCGACAGCCGGTACCTTCGAGCCAACCACAACAGTGCCAGAAGTTGAGCAACGAAGAAATACATTCAATAAAAATTCTCTGTTTAATGAGTTCATTTACGTATACCGCTATTCTAGAGTCTTTGACTACTCAAAAAAGTAAAGAAAAAGTAGCCAAGCAAAAATATGAAGTTTTGGATCTATACGGAAAATCAATCTGTTTTTTATTCCGTGCTGATGCATTCACAACGTTCTTCCGACATGGAACAATTCGCTATGAACTATTTTAAACTAAAGGCAAATATGATTCTCGTTCTTGTCAATAAATGCTGGATCAAATTGTAATGGTCGACTTTGCCGCTTTGAAAGCAACCACCTTTATACAGGCGCTCGTTTTACCTAAGTCGGCTGTGAAGTTAACGGAGGGGATTATTTAGCTTTGTATGTAAATTTGACGAGGAATTTTCGCGATTCGCCTCGCAGCGTTGCGGAATTTAAATTCAAGATTCGCGTCAGATGAATGCGCCAAAGCAAATTTTTTGTTTAAACGTATGCGCGCATGGTTTAAAAGGGTAAAGATCCGTCAAATTTTGAGCAAGTTTCGTCTAGACTGCTTCAAATGGAAGCGAAGGAACAAACGACTTTGATCCGAGCGTCGAGAGATTTGACGTTCCAAGACAGCAGAGCCGCCGTAAAAGAGCAACTTATGTTTCGGGTAATCCAGCGCATCGACCGTTTTTGAACGTAGCTGAACGTAGCGATCCATCGCTATATGCCAGGCGATGGATTTAGAACACACTTCAGCCGGGCGATAAAAAAGAAAAAAAAAAAAAAAACAAGTAGCCGAAGGGGAAGAAAAAGAGCGCGCTGCACGTAAGAAAGCAAGTCCTGCCCTTCGTGTGGCGCGCGAACGGCGGCGTAACGGATGGGAAAATATTTAAAAGCGCTCGAGCACGGAAAAAGACTCAACAAGTATACAGCGAGCACGTCTTCGTACGCTTCACGCGTATAACGTTGGTAACGCTCTCTCGAGCGCCACCACACGCTTGTGAAATGTTTGCATATTTTGAAAACACTCCCTTAACGCGCACACACCCGGCGAATAAAAATAAAAATATGCACTTCGCGTCACGCCGAGTAATCAACGAGAAATATCATCGCCGACATAGCGTACTTTTAATTAAAAAATAACATATTGCCGATGCGCATCGATCGTCATGCGGCAGAACAAACAACGAACTTTGCGGGCGAGTTATGATTGAAACTGAACACGCTGCCCATCGAACCGCCCGTAAATTTGGAGGGCTCGCAAACAATCGTTTAGCAGAAGCACGGCCCCTTGTAAATGCGAGCCATGAATATGTCGGCGCGCGCGGCTCAATCCCGCGCTGTAATAATTTAGACGTACACGTCGTGGAATCGAGCGAGCGCCGCGCGCCTCGTCGCGACCTTGTCGCCAGACTAAACATGCTAATGAGTACACGAGCCACTTCGACGTATCGACGCCCGAGCATTTAACTGCTAATGCTACAATACACAGATCGAGAGGGATGATCCTTTTAAGATTATGGTACGACGATCGGTAATTACCTGATCGCGTTGGTTCCCAAACTCCGTGATGCGATTACTCTGTATGATGATGACAGAATTCAATAGTTGACTCTCGATTGAATTTTAAATCTGTATAGACTCTGATTCGTCTGGCGAGAAGCTTTGGGCACTCTCGGACAGTCGTCAAAAGTGTCGACGGTGCGCTTTTGTCTTTCGGGCAGTCTATACGAATTACGTTGGTAAAAGTACTCCCCTCAACCACCAGTGGGGAGACAAATCGAATCGGCCCCAAAACAATGTTTTCCGGTCCCTCGGAATTTCATATCCATGCACGGCATTAAAACGGCCAAGGACTTAACAAAACAGTGTACAATGTCGCGTAAAAGAGATAAACGTATAAGGTATATATATGTTTTGCATTCACATAATGTCATTGATATGCTTTTGCAGGTAGAAAATCAAGAAGATATTACTGATTAATTAATTTTTGCCAAATTTTCTTTGATCCAGCGTTGTGCCGTTTGATCTACTCTTCAGTCATCGCGGTTTTCCACTGACCGACTTCCCCTGATCTCATGAATTTTCCACTAACTGCACTACCTCGACCAAGTTTCTCATTTCCAGATTGCACCTTTGCAGTATGCAGTTCATAGTTGACTGCTGAATTGCCCTTCACGTTGGAGAAGCTTAAATGACTTGCTAAAGGTTCTACTTGCTCATCGCTTAATGTATTTCCAAGAAAAATTGTAACTTTCTTTATTACTGATTGAAGATCCTACAGAAACGTGCGTATTTCAAGAAAATTGAAACAGACATGCATTGAAAGTACATTTAACAACTCTAACTGAATTATCAACAAGTATCCTGTTGTTGCGCAAGACTGATATAAATGTAATTGAAGAAGGAAGCGAACCCCGTTACTGACTTTTGTTTTCTAGAAATGATTCGCAATAATCTTCACATGGAATATTAAAATCTTCAGACATCAATTTTGCGAATTGATAGTAAGAAATGCATGTATCATTCACGTTTTTTGACACATATATCATTTTACATTTCCTCTTTCCCTCGCGCAACTGTCGAGATAAAAGTTGGAAAGGTAAGTGAGTTTTGATAAATCTGAGTCTAGGTTACTCGGCAATAGCTTCGATATATCGTAAGTCTGAATCTGGATTTTCCTTTATTGATTCTTTAACTGTCGTAATCATAAGTTCTGGTCATGTCGAAGACATCCATAAAGGGAATAAAAACGTTTTCTTAAATAAAATGAACTCTAGTACTCAATGTTTTATATCTTAGTGAGATCAGATTTAACCACACAAACTTATCCAATTTTTCTACTTGTCATAAAGTTTCACGAACGAACTCACTCGAGAGATGGAAATCATTGATTTATTATCTTCGCCTTTTTAAAATCCAAATCATTAACAATGTTCCAGATCATATCTTGCTTCCAAGTAGTGCCTTAAAAGCACGATGTGAAAATACTACTGAAGAAAAAAAGAAAATAGAAGTTATGTTTGGAATTTACTAGCTTTTGGAAAAGTACAAACCCAGATACCATCACCTTGAATTTAAAAGTTTTCTATATGATCAGTGATACGTTTGTACTTACTATTCACAACGCAATCTCTATAAATAATATTTCTATTTGACGCTGAGCTCTTTGATGATTTTTCATTTGATTCTGACTCCATGACTGGCTACGTCTGTTGGCTATGTGTCGAGTAGCCGTGCTGCCGCAATCTTAAATAATTATGGAGTATCTAGAGATAGAACTTGGCTAACTGGTGTATGTGTATGCGCGCTGATAATATACCGATATCGCATTGTTTGCAAATCAAAATCAACGGTAATAACAAGCGAGTACCTCGATAAGCCAAGAATGCGCACAACTCGATAGCAAGCAAACAAGTAGGGTTAGTTCTTTTCTGATCCAGTAAGCTTTAAGGATCGATTCAATGTCACGCTCTTCGTCGTGACGATCCGCCGTGCAAACGAAGCGACGGATGAGCTCCATGACGTTCTCGAAATAGCGGTCTCGCGGGATTCGCCAGCAAGTGGAGTGTCCGCAGTTAACTCGGCGTAGTCATCAGACATACGCAGAGAAATCAAAGCCTCGACGTCGCGTCGCCAGAAAACTCGCATTAGCGCGCGCGCTCATTACGCGGGAGAGGGCCGCGGAGTTGAAATTATTCGCGGTGCCGCGGCGAATATCCCCTCGGCGATGGAACTTCCTCAAGTCTCTTTTGAAGAGTAGGCAAAAAAGGCTAAAAGAAGTGTCGCGGCATAAACTGGTCTGGGCGCGTCGATTTTTGTGCTACGTTTCTGCCCCCCCCCCCCCTCTCCCGGGCCACTTCCCGAGGTAGAGCGGCAAGAGAGAGAGAGAGAGAGAGTTCGAAGGTAGTTTCGATTGACGATGCTAATGGGATAGTTGGATTCGAGTGAACTCGTTTCATTAAAAGTTGCGGAGCTCTCACGATTGGTCAGAGCATTGTGGAAATCCCTCACCCTCTCGTCCTATCCCTCGACGTCGAGTTTCCGATGTTGCGATATAATTGTAGATTCTTGCTTTTGAGCCACTCTACCTCGTTCGCTCTTATCGATGCCCGCATTGTTCAAGAGCGTTCGCGCGCGTGGCTTAGGCACTTATCCAGCGAGTTTCGTTTGTGGCGCTTTGGTGCGAATGTTATTAAAGTGTCAAGCTCGTGACGAGATACCGTGCTGTAGCGGGTTACTAGTGGCGCGCGTGATGGATGGCTCACTGCAGGAGGACGATAGCTTTCGGTTTCAACTTGGCGCGAAAAATGAACAGTAAATCTCATTGGAACGCGCTGTTGCCGTAAAAAAGACGTTCCTTTCGTTGGAATTTTACGCGATTCAACAGCGACAGCAGCAGCAGCAGCAGCAGCTCCGCAGAGAAAAAGCCGTTCTTTCCATGCCTCGAGCCGATTTTTTGCCGCCGCGCAGTTGCCTAAACAGTGTTTAGCGCAGAGACCGAGAGCGCAAAAGATGTTAATCCGGCCTTACACAGCGAAATTTATAGCGGGCCATGCATAAAGCCCGCGACGCAATACTGCGGCGCCGTCACAAAAGGACTGCTTGAACGAGCTTCGCGCTAAGCGCCGCGTACTTTGGCGCTTTTTTTCATTAAATAATTCGATCGCGCGCACGATGCCGAACGAAACTGTAATCCCCAATTAACTTAGCGATTCAAATCTCCTCGAGCTTGCCACGGTCTCTCTCTCTCTCTCTCTCTCTCTCGCCAGAGCTCTGCTGTAATTACTGTCGCTGCGCCCTTTAATATTTTAATGTACAACTTGCTCGCCCGAGAGCTTTACGGCGTCGATCATTTGCACTTCGATTTTCAAGAGTGCAGTTATGCAAATAATTACCAGTGAGGCTCGCGGGAATCGGATTTTGAGAAGCCTCGACGAGCTTGCGCCTCGCTTTCTACATCCATCGTCTAATGCAAAGCGACAGCCGTCGAGCGGTAAGCACGCAGCGTACGTGCCTAATTAATCTGGAAACCAAAAAAGCCCTCTAGCGCGAGCTTACGGCCTAATTCGGACTGGCTTGCCGATGTGCACGCCTGGAGCTGTAGCGCTTCGCGGCCGTTCTCCTCCATCACCGTGGGCTTTTACACAGCCGAGAGGAGAAAAAAGCCGAAGCAATTACGAAAACTTTACTCTCTCTTTCCGCGCGACGGCTACTGCCGCTAGCACGGCCAAGATTGATCGGCAACCAGCGTATACGCGCGCGCCAATTCAAAATGGAATTTCGCGCCGCGGTAAAAGCTCCGGGAGAGAGAGAGAAAGACAGAGCAAGTTTTCGCTTCGAAGTTGACGGCCGAGTGCAACGTTGCGTTGCAGCTAGATGAGAACCGTCTTTGCGTGCTTTGTTAGGCCGATGGATTTCGCTTGTTACTGCGATCCGCGCGAATCGATCATTTCGACGCGTCGTACATAAGTCGACTTCGGTCGAGGCGTCTTGTTTTTTATCTCTTTTATTTTGTTTTTACTTGGCAAGCCAGGCGCCGCGGCGGCGAATAGAAATTTCGCGCGAATCACAACAAGTCCAACTGAACGCGCGCGACGCCGCATCCCTTGGCGCAAACATTACCAAGCCACCTCGACAAAGTCCGCCGAAAGCCAGGCAAGAAATCGCAGCCCGACGCGCGCAAAAAAAGCAAACAATCCTGGCGCGCGCGGCTTCTCTCTCACTCGCGGTCACTCGAGTGTGCGAGCACGAAGCGTCGACTCAGCGGAATTGAAAACTAGCCGGCAGCGGATCGATCCTGCGAAAATGCCTCTCTCGTTTCTTGCACGATTAGCGCGCAGTAGCAGCAGCGGCGAATGCTTACGGGTCGGGGCATTCGCGCGGACGTGTGTATATACCCGCGCGAATTTTGTCCGCCTCGCTTGCTCTGCTATCCCAAGCTTCGTGGCGTGTACATCGCTACTGGGGCGTTGTCCGAGAGGCGTTGTTTTCCCTTCCTCTTCCCGTTGTTTGCGATTGTTCAGTGCGTTTGAACAGGTGTCTTGCGTGCGTGTTTGCGGCGTGCGGAAGGTGTGGCGAGCGCACCGAGCATTCGAACCAACATTCGAACGTGGTTGAGAAACAAAAGTGTGAGCATAGCAACGAACATTCATTTCGTTTAATGAAAAAACATTTCTATAGTTAGTCTGTCAATTGTATTCTTAATAAATAGACGTTGTGATATTAACCAATTGACTTATTACTAATAGGAGTAAATACTCGAATAAAGGCATCGACCGGCCGACCAATTGATTAATCGAGATGTCGAGCCAGAAGTCGACTCGCGACGAGCTAATTTTCCACCTTAGCGCGAGAACTTGAAAAATACAACGCGCAATTACCAGGACTACAATAGCTCAAGTGGCCTTTTCCGCAAGTTTGCCAACAAAATATATATATATCAGCGTAATTCCAGACGCAGTTACAGGTACAAAAGTACCAAAAGTACCCTGGCAGCGCCATCCGCCTACGAAAAAGAAAGGGGAGAAATAGCGTCTTAAACTTTTCTCCAGCAATTATTTACCCTGTCGCGCTGAAAAAAAGGACGAGGAGAAGGGATAAGAGAGCGGAATCCTCCCGCGGCTTCAGAAGAGAAGTCGAAGACGAATGGCAACTCACGCGCGCGCGAAACGCCTTAACCTTTTTATTTCATTTTTTCTTTTTCTTTTTTCAGAATTTTATACGGGCACGGGCTGATCTCGTTTGCAACTCGGAATTAACGGCGCATTGTGCGCGAAAATTAGATGACAGACTGTGCAGAGCGCGAAAGTTCGTCTGTCTCCGAGGCAAACCAGTTCGATTGCGGTTTTTCTCGCTCGCTGCGAATTTACGAGCGCGACGGCTGTTACTATTTACCGTTCGCTCGGCAATTGGATATCTAAGGAATGAATGGGCGAAATTATACCAAGTTCAATTGCTTTTTCGGCTACGCGAAAGTCAAAGAAACGAAATTGCGAGAAGGCAATTCGGAGCAAGTATTTGTGTTTCTTTTCAAATATTAAGATTATCAAGAAGAAACTCGTAAGGATACGTATTGCCAAACCAGTAATTTACCAGCGATTATTTAATTTGCATTGCAAATTACAAAAAAATAATCCATGTCAGCTGGATTTGACTACAAAAATTATTCCCCTCGTCGCAGAGTCAGCCAGAGCAGTAGCACATATACGACGCACTTAAAATGCATCGTTTCTTATCATCGTTTGCAGCTGCGAGGGCGGGAAAAAAATTCGAGAGTCGTATCATCCCTCTTCGAGAATTGACGAGATCGTTGCATAATGCACGAGCCAGCGGAATTGAAAAAAAAAAATGTGACCCCCGCACTCGTGTCCGATAATGTCCGTCCATAACTACGAGCGCTATATTGGGCGATTTTTTTTTTGTTCTGCCCTCTCGACTGTGCACATCCTATGTGAATATGATAATATGACGCGCTCCTCCCTCATGGTTACGTAAAACGTTCAGTTTTCCTTGGACGTTGCGGACGCGCGTGGAAAATCGCCTCGCGCTGCCTTCGCGGAACACAGATTTGTTTTTATGTAACAGATTGTCGGCAAAAATTTTCTCTCATAATATTTTCACGGTAGTCAATGTTGATTCAAGAAGCATGGAACTCTCGAATCCTAAATAATACAGGATTATTTTAGAACGTTGCTTTGCAATTTTCAGAAGCGAGAGATAATGTCGTTTCGAAGATTTATTCGCGAGTGAAATTTGAAAACACAGTGAGTTGGATCTTCACCACAAAAATTTGTTCCAGTAAAAAATTTAATTTAGCAATAGAGTGATTACACTTATGATTTTTAATGTGTGATTACCAGCACTTCGAAATTCAAATTTGTCTCTTCGTTGGAATTTAATATGATTGTTTTTTAAATTTCGATATTATTGTTACGACTATCGACAAACTAATAGAACTTCTCGTTGGACTTTTAAAATTGATCGAAATATTTTAACTCGTCAAAAGACTACTACTCTCCTGAAAATAGAATAGCTTTAGCCATTCGTTGATTCAACCATAAATTAACGCTGAAACAAATAACATAAATTGAATACATTGCAGTTGCAACAATATTTTCCAGTGGTTGTGGTCATGAATCGACTATTAGATAACCTTTCGTGTTCTGCTTGTGAATAAAAAGTAAGACCGTCAAAGTTTTCGATAAAAAAGTGGTATGCACAAATCGATAGCAAATAGAAGAGGATTCAACACTCTTACTATTTTTACTGTTTTAAAAGTAAATTACCATGATCAAAATTCAACAGCGGTAGTTTCAACTGATTTATTACAAAATTATTTACTCTGCAAACGGCGTTAATTCAAGAGAATTTTCGCTGTATTTTTTTTTTCGCCATTTGCTAAAGTGAGATAAATTAAATTCAAAGATTTATTTGCGGAGCGAAATTTGAGAACTTGGAGCAGAAGTTTGTGACCGTGAAAATTTCACAGATTAACTTTGCGCTGAAATTTCTAGGGAAAACGATACAGCTTTGCAGTATTTTTTGCCGATTTCAAAAAATATCTCTGCATCCTATTCGCATATTTCCGGAACGATTTAACCGATTTCGAGAGGAGAGAGGGGGGGGGGTCTGTTTTAAAGGCTATGCTAGCAAATTGATCTCGTTTCATTATTCCAAAAAATAAATCGAAAGTCGGCTTTTTTTGCCAAAATTACTTGTTACGCTTAGAATTATTTAAAAATTGTTACATAAAATAAAATATTTGAAAGCTCTCTTACATAACTGATAGGTTTTTTCACTTTGAAATGTCTTAAATGCTTTACAAATCTATTAACTAATGGAAAACTCATTACGTCAATTTTCTTTCTTACCTTCGTTTCTTATAAAACTATGATTGGTAACATAATTAGATGACGTTTCAATTTCTGTTTTAAGCTTAATGACAGTTGTTGCTTGGTAAACACAAAGAAAGAAAAAATTTACTGTAACAATAGTCAAAGAACGTCGGAAAGATAAAGTCGGTATATATTCAAAGAAAAAAGCTGACTAATGAGACAGTAACAGATTTCAGGAAATTGCGGCGAATTATTCATTCGTATCAAGCTAATTAATTTCATGGAACGATTGCCAGATGAAATTAGTCACGATGACTGTGAGATAAACCAGTAGTGAAACCGAGCGAGAAAGAAAATCGTTACTTTCTCGTTGGTTCTCTCGCCAATGACTCACCTCGAATCAAATTTAATCGAGCTACAAGATTATCGAAAACTTTGATGTCGAGTAGCTCTGTTCGCCAAATCGCCCTACCCCTGAAGTAACTCGCGCTACATAACTCCGCCCCAAAGTTTTGACTTATGGAATTAATATCTTCGACGTCGAAAATTAACCGCGTAACCCTTACGCAACTTCTAGTGGAAGTGTTACCTCTACTTGGGCACGCTGCGTTAACCAAGCTCCCGAGGCCCCGTTCAATCCTACAAAATCAGCGCGCGCGCAAATTAAACGCCGTCGTCGACGAAAAAATTCTGACGGCAAGAGAGAGCGAAAGAGAGAGAGAGAGAGAGAGAGAGAGAGAGAGAGAGAGAGAGAGAGAGAGAGAGAGGGAGGGAGCAAACTCATGGCACTGCACTTCTGGACACCACCTGCGCGCGGCATTGGTGCTACTGTGAGGCTAAAATTTCCCGCATAAATGTTTGCCCGCGGAGGCTGCATCGCGCGGTCTTTGTGCGTACAGCGTATCTCAAGGCGGAACATATATGTGGCCGCGCCGCATTCGAAAGTTGAACGTATCTGCGAGTGCCCGAGATACGTAGAGGCTCGTGTGCCGGACGCCGTAAATCTTCAGATGAGGCGCTCGGCCCGGGAAGATCGATCGAGCGATCGTTGCGGGCTGTCGATTCTCTGCAGACAGACGCACTCATCGTGACAAAAGCTCTCGCCTCGGCAGCCCCGGGCTCTCCGACTGTTCTGCTTTTCAGTTGGCTCTCGCCGCGAACGCCAAGAGTGCGGACCTCTCTCGCCCTTCGCTGGCGCTAATTTAAAAAATAAATAAACAAACTGGCGTTTCGCGTGCCAGAATGTGACGGCGAGCAGAGACATCCGTCCAATTCGGTAATGAGCGAGCACAATGGTTTGAAGCCTCGCTCGTCCCGCTGCCGTGCTCGCCAAAGATAACGGACACGCTGAGCTCGCAGCGCGTTTCGCACGTGCACGGACGGATTTCCAGCTGCCTAATCGCTCTCCAATTGATAACGTGCCGCGCGATATTAAGTGGCTTCGATATAATTGCGCTTATATCAGTTCCTTGGCAGCCGACTACGCGGAATTTTTGGCGAGTCGAACGTGTCTGTCTATCAACAAGTGCCATGAGTATAGAGAGTGTCAACGTTTCTTCAACGACCACAAGTTCTCTGAATGAAACACCAGTCTGGCGAATAATCCAGCAAAGCATAATACTAGTCGTGATAGAGAGAGAGAGACGGCGAAATACTTGGAGTGCTATCGACGACAATTATCGTAAAAGCGAGACGAGGGCGAGAGAGCGTTCGGAAGCTCCATCTCCTTTAAGCACCGAGACTCGCGAGTGGGCGTCTTTAGACTTGGAAGTATAGAGCCGAAGCGTCGTTCGCGAGCGAACTGAGGAAGATTTGTGGCTGATAAGAGGTCGGATGGATTTAGTGGCAAGGCGATTATCGTGGCTGTTGGACTTGGCGCGCCTTGATATTTCGCGCTGCGACCTTCGGCGCTTTCCGTGGATTGCCGACGCGCCGAACTTGCGCGGATATAGCTCTGCGGTACCTGTGGCATAATTGAGTCAATATAATCGAGACCGTAAAAGCTTTTCAAGGGCAATTTGTCTCCAGTTATTTCTCCGCCGGAGGCTCGCGCAGGAGAGCCGAAGCCGCTTCCTCGTTAAGCAAGTAAAAGCCGAAGCGGCGAAACCCGTTCTCGCTGCACGCCGTCGATTATTTCATTAAAATGTGAAACCAATTTGAGAACTCGTCGCGCCGCGCGGCACGATTAATCAGTCGGACGACGGATCCATTTCGCTTGTTCTCTAAATCAATTTAATAGACGGCGCGTGGGCTCATTACCGGGATTTTCATAATTCACGGGAATAAGTTTGCAGATCGCGCGGGTGTGGAATGACAAATTGTCTCGCGTGCAGCACCATCGGCATTTCGGTCGTTCGTTTGTTTTTCCTTCCGTCCGCAAACAAACTAATTACAAGAGCTGAGAATGGCGCTATCCCGCAGCGAGCGTTTCATCTCAAATAGACTCATCTGTATTAGAAAGCAGCGGGTTAGCTGCAATAACAAGACCCCGTTGACGCGATAACGAGCGCTCGTGTGGCTTTAAAAAAGGCCTAATCGGCGAGCGGACTCGCAGCTCTTTCCTCGCGGCGGCAATTTATACCACGTTGACTCGTAGATTTTACGATCGCAAAGCTCATGCGCTCGCGCGGCCGGAAATGGGCAATGTTTCTTTGCCCTTCTCACTCGCGAGCTTTTTTCCCGGAGAAACAGCTGCCGGTGGAGCTTTGCCGTCCTTTTTTTGGCGGCGTGTTTTCCTCTTTTTTTTCCTTCGGCGTAGATGGGATGTCCTGGTTACTTAAGAACTCGTGTTTTCCCTTTTTTTCTTCTTCGTGCTACCTTCAAATAGCTTTCTTTCGTAATTCGCCCTCTCCGTCTAATTGGGAAGTGCGCGCTCCTACTTCTCCTTTTTTTTCTTCGCCACGAAATATGTGTGCTAATGCAAAAAGTGCATGAGAATGCGAGCTTGTGAGAGAGAGAGAGAGAGAGAGAGAGAGAGAGAGAGAGAGAACAAAGAGAGAAGAGTGTGGCGAAACTTTTGAAATGAGAGGAAAAAAGGGAAGTTGAGAGACGGGCGACGCTGCTTGCGAGAACTTTGATTTTTTTTTCTCTCTTCTTCGACGAGCAAAGTGGGGAGCGAAGAGAGAGAGAGAGAGAGAGAGAGGGAGAGAGACAGATTGCTTCATTAACGAAAAAGTTTCTAAAATGAGATCAGCTGCGAGGAAAAGAGTCGAACTTCTTTTTATCTGTTACGAGTATTGGGAAAAATGGAACGAGCAGAGTTGCGATTGGAATGTAAAGAAGCGTAGCAGGGAGGGGCACATTTTCATTCCGCTCGAAAAATCTGACTCGAAAATATTGGCCGGGATATAGAGAAAACAGAGATACTCCGATATAATGCGTGAAAGATACTTGTAAAAAGCTCTCTCGTGCGATGCTTCCGATACGAGGGTTTATATTTCATACGGCAGGCGATTCATAAGTGGAATGAATTGACGATGAGTTTGTCGTTGTTCGTTTTCTCCGGCAAGGGAAATATCGCGATCGTAAAGCTTGACGAACTTGCTGACTTTATATGTATATTTATTTTTTATGAAAAAGCGTTTATCTAAAGACGACTATTACTGCCGGAGAGAAAAGAAGTACTGTCATTTGCTGAGGAGGGAGAGCTTATAGGTATTTTTACGGCTGGCCGAGTCGCCATCGCTAGTTTATCGATCATAAATGGTAGCACATTATTTTACAACTTGGCCCATAAGCTGCCGATAATTCAATAAAAAGGGCAACTGGAGCGCGAGAAATAAAAGAGAGAAGTGGGGTCGATCAACAGAAGAAAGTAAAAAGGCGAGTCCGGGCAAATAAGAGAGAGAGAGAGCGAGAGAAACAAGCGAGCCGACGAGGAAAAAGGCCGCGAAACATTGATTGATACATCGGTTTAAGTTTAATGGAATGGCGTCTCTCGTTCTCACAAAAGTGACAAGCTCTTTTTTTTTTATATTCTTTGGTTTTTTTTTTGTTTTTCAAGGAACGAATGAATTTCAGCCAACTGAAGTAAAAGTTTGCACTCACTTTGGCGCGTAAAGGAAGAGAAGTTTTCTAATGACCGAACGCGTGATTCCATAGGGCGCGATTGTAAAAAAACGTGAGGGTGCGAGCTGCAGATGTGCGAGGGAAAGTGCTTAAATCATCTTGATAATAAAAAGAAAGGATGAAAAGAAGGGAACGGCGCGCGAGATGAAGAAACGTTATATACCTAGTATATCTTGCTTAAAATTGAGTTATTGCTCGCCCGTAAAAAATGCATATCGAGGATTGTTTTTATGCAAATTTTTTACGATTGCCTTTTTATTACCCCTGCCTTCTTTCTTTCTTTCTTTCTCCTCTAATGGGTTTCACGATACAGTTATGAGATACTGATGCATATTCATAAAAAAAAGAAGGGAGGAGCGCAGGAGAAGATTTCGACCGAGCTTGCTTGTAAGATTTTCGACGTAACAGCTGCTTTTTTGCGTCGGCGTGCAAAAGTCAAATTCATTTGACTGGCGGCGTTTTCCCAACAAATAAGAAAACACTCCGCCGGCTCTCTTGTAAAAACACAAGCACTCTCCAGAAGCAAATTCGTAGCACTCACGTTCACTTTGAAGAAAAAAAAAGCTTCTCTCCGAGAAGAAAACCCCGAAAAAAGAGAGAATTGACGTCGAGAGCAAAAGCCGCAAGAACTCGAAACGTCAAAGGCAAACCGAGAGAGAGAGAGAGAGAGAGAGAGAGAGAGGCGCTTTAAAGGCCAGCGACCGACGAGTATTAATTCCCGAAACAAACGGCGTGAGCGCGCGCTCAATGATAACCAATTACGTGGGTCATCCGAAAGCATCGCTTTATTCGCGAACCGAGTAAGGTCGGTCGTTCGCATTAGGCGCGTGTTTTGGACGCTTGATTGTGCCGAGCCGAGGTTGTTGAACTTTTTTTTCGATTCCGCGCCGATTACGAAAGTTACTTTTTGTCCTTTTATGGTGGACTTGCGGATTCTATGGTGTAACGGAATCAATCGACGTTGGAAAGTGTTGAATTCACGCACTAAGAAGTTGATTCGTTTTTTGTTGCGTCGAAAGTTGAGAATTTGGAAAGAAAGCGATGAACGCGTGGGGAGAACCTCGGGTGCACGAGTCGGCTGTAACAATGTTACGAGAATGCAAGAGAAAAGCTCAAAACATTTTACCACCGAGGTTCATATAAAACGCAAGAACCACTGTTGCGTCACGCGGTAAACTGTATTGCACCGTCCACCTTGCGCTGATATTACACACAATGCGTTAAAAATGAATGTTCTTGTTCCTACTCATGATTTGTTACAGTCTAATTTTCAGTAGGCAGCAGCTTCGGAAATGTCAATCCCCGCAAATATGCCAACGCGTGATTTATTTCCGTGAGCGACGATTGTATTTCTTTGGTTATTTATGCATTCCATCAGACAATCAACCTCGAAAACGCTTTGAAATATAACAACGCGAAAGGTCTCCACAATCTTCATTGTCGATGTCCCATCCTCGCTGATTTTATTTATCCGAAGGCGCGGTCCCAATCACTCTTTATATTTATCCAGTCATATACACAAAAGCGCCTCGACGACCTCGCACGCTGAACTTCAATATTTTCGAGGTCGACGCGCGCTCACGATCGTCGTATTCCGCGTACGTATAACAGCATTAGTATGCGTTCGATGTTGCCACTCGGGTAAGGCAGACCTCTTGAGAGTCTTTTTTTCTTCTTTATTCCCTTTGCGCGCGACGAATGCGAGTTCATTCTATTTTAATGACCCTCTCCAACTCGGGCAATTAGACCACTTTTACATGCTCGTTGCGGCTCTTTTTTTAAGCGCGATTGTTTTTTACTTCGAGCGACAATGGTTTGTTGAGCGCGGCGGAATAATTGCGCAACGAAATATTATGTCGGGCGTTAAAAAGACTTACAGAGGTACCTGCTTTATTTCTGTTAACGCATGCATCGCAGAGGAGTATAATAGTCTTTTGATGATTCGCGCTGTAGCCTTGAAATTGCATCGGTATAAATAAGAAAACAGAATTGATAATTGACGTGAAAAATAGGACGAACGCATAAAAAACAGTAATTTGTTTTAAAAACACGCTCACGAAGAAGCATCTTAACACGAATATTTGTTGCTGCTTACGCCAACGGAAGAACGTCATCAACATCGAGTTAGGCATAAACTTTACGACTGCAAACAAGACTAAGTATGGGTCACGAACTTCGTGGAGTGCATCCTTTTAAATTGACTTGATGGAATCGGATTTCGCGCAGCAACAGCGGCACCGACGTCTTCATTGAATAACACGATCATATTTCAATCGACGTAAGCTTGGTCATTCGTTTTTTATTAAAACTCGCCCCCTTTGAGCGTCGCTTTACCGACAGATTATCGTTAATGAGGATCGGACGGCAAAAAATTAACGTTCCGACAAATCGCCATTGCCGAAAAATTCATCACCTCTTTTCCTGCGATTTCGTCGGGAGGAACGCGCACTGAATCTGAAATAATATGCATATGTATAGCGGAAATATACTCGAAACGAATCATCGTTCATCCCGCAAGAAAGACTCGAAGGACTTGGACGAAAATGCGCGCGCGCACACACACACACACACTCGTACCAGAAACAAACGTTGTTTTTTTAATGCACCCAAGGCACATTAGCGTGCCGAAGAACAAGAAAGATAAAACAAAAAAGTTGAAGGCAAACATTCGGTTGTTTACTCGACGCGTATCGTCGCGCGCACGCGCGCGAGAAATACTTAACGCAAACAATAGAAGCTGCAACAATTGCTCATCCAGGTCTAGATTTCCGCGTGCGCAGATAAACATCCGCATCGCTAATTAGAACGAAGACGGATCGCTGTCTCTCGCGAGGCAATTTTTAATTGCTTCGCCTAGCCGATACGAGCATTTTTTCCGTTTTTCTCTCTCCTTCGGCGCCTGTCAAAACACGCGGCATCGGCGGGGGAAGCGGCGATTTATTTTGCTTGCAACGCCCAAGAGCTTTGCTCGCCGAGGGAAGGGTAAATACGCGCGTCTCCGGCAAAAATCAAGATGATGTTTACACATTTCAATGAGTCCATACGCAAATCGAGTGTCGGTCGCTCGCTCGCGCGATTATGCTGTTCGACGGCAGACAAAGAGCCGCATTATTCTCATTTATCTGCGCTGGAACGCGACTATTTAAAGCAACGGCAATCAAAGGAAGATCTGACTCTCTTGGTATCATGCCAAATGGTAATGTAGAAAAAAAAGCAGGAATATCTTACTGTCCATTCTGTTTCCGAGTATTGCACGTTTCGATGCTGCTCCGTAATGAGACTTTTGTCAAAGCTTCAATTTTGGTAAATGATTCGTGAAAATTTCGTACCGATTGAATAGTTATACGTGCGCTACCTAACCATGCATCAAAAGTCTACTATGCATACAAACACTCAAGATAATCTTCCAATATCAGCATGACGGATGCCGCCGGCAATCAAGTTTTCACTGATCTTCCAAAATTGTAAAGCGACATTTTTACAACTGATACGTAACGCTGTTTTGCCGAAGAATTTAGAAAAAGAAGGCAAATTAAAAGGGAGTTAGTTCGAAGAATGAATCACTATTATTTTCTCTCGTGCATTTTTAAACAACTCGAGTGCGGCTTAAAAAAAGCAAGAAATGTTATGTACCGGTTATGTTAATGTATCAACAATCAGTTTGATTATCTATGAGCAACCGTTGATTTATTCATCCAACGCCATTGTCGCTTAATTCACAGCTACCTCAATCGCACAAAAAGCTATCATTGATATCGAGCCGCATCCTCCCGCAATGCATATGCCCAGCGAAAAATCGCATTTCCGCGTGTCCGCTACGAGACAAAAAGATGAGCCGCACGAGAAGCCGACAGAGAGAGAGAGAGAGAGAGAGAGAGAGAGAGAGAGAGAGAGAGAGAGAGAGAGAGGCGGAGTGGGGGAGGACACGGAGTCAGTAGTCGGAGTCAGAAGCGAGAGTGATTAAAGAGTATACAGACCGACGAGCAGCACACTTTAGTCGCGAGCTGTAGCGGTGGCGGCTCGCGCGGTTCGTACTTGTATATTAGCGCGGTTGTCGTTGTTGCGGTCTCGCTTGCTGCCGACGACCAGTGCGCGTATCTCTGCGCGGCGTTTCAACCGTTCGGTGAAAGTGCGCACGCTTTTGAATCTTTCCCGCGCGAACGAAAAGGTGCGTGCTTTTGGAGCTTCGCTATCGTTGCCGTGGTGCTTTGTTCGCTCGATCGCGCAGGGCTGCTCTGCGAGATGGCACTTGGGACGACTCAGGTCAAAGTTGAATCCAAAATCTGTCAATAAAGCGAACGCAAAGGGACGATCTTTTCGTTTGGACTGCTTGAATCGACATCTTTGTCGCTGTAAAAATATCTCTGAAGACGATTTTAGATCGATAATTAACCCGACTATTTCAACACGATAGAAAAAAATGAACGATGAGCCTTTCTCAATAGACAAAAGTATACCGAGACATCCGTTTTTGCCATAAAAAAATAGAGGACTCACGCTTGATTGACCGTCAAATCAATAGCTTGTCAAAAGAAGAATCTATAAAGAAGAGTTGTCCATTGTGTTAAGGGTCATTGCCACTCGAACAAAGAAAAGTGGCCGTACATAGCCGAAGTGTCATCTCGCGAGACAGAGATAAAGCGGAGAGGCCATGTCACCTAGATAATTGAAAGTGACGCTCCTCGAACTAGGCCACACCGAAATATTTCACCACGGCGCCGATAGTAAAAAAAGCTCGCTCCCCGCGCTATGCCGTCATGCTTTTTTCGTCTGTCCGCAGATTATTTTCGTGTCGAATTGCGGCGCGTGTCTGGGAGCGGGAGAACGCAGACAGCGAGGTGAGTAATTAGCGATAGCGATATTTATTCACGCGGGCCCGTCGGACAATGAACGGACCGCAGAGACGCACGAACGTCGCGCGGCCGCGGCGGTCAATCGAATCTCGCGAGTTGCCCCGGGTGCCAAAGAAATTGCGAATCGAAGGCGTATGGCGAATGGCCGCGTAAATAGCCGCGTAAATAATCCAGCGATCGGCGTAACATAATTGTTGCGGCGGCTCATGAATAAATGTAGATTAGGCGGCGAGCGCGCTTGTTCTACACGTGCTATTTATAAATAATTCATACGGAGCGAGTGATACGCATAGGCGACGACGATTATTCCAGTGATTTTATTCGGCGCCCAGTCGTATACATACATTTTAGCGGTCGAAAGTTCGACCACGTCCCTTGGGTGTCAATTGCAACGAATGCCCATCGGCAATTTTCTTTTTTTCTACGTCTGCGCGCCAGATGTGATTTATCGACTATTCCAAAATCCTTTCAAGTTTAATCGGGGTTTCGCATTAATTATATCATTCAATTTTTCATACTTGCCGTGAACGTATCGTAGAGGCTTTTTCGTCAATCTACATTTTTCTTTGTTTTTCTTTCGGCATTTTGTATTTACTGTGAGTAACGCGTGTCGTAAAAAAAGTATAGGTTTTCGCCGTAGAAATGACGCTGGATGTCAATATCCGCCGATTTTTATCGGTCCGACAAGTTTTCCATTTTATCTCTATTCCTTTTATTTCCATTCCGTTAAAGTTAAAATGTAAAATCCGAATGACCACAATAATTTTTCGACAAAAAACGATCACCAAAAATACACGCAAACTTTATTATCATTAAGTCGGATACTCGACATTTATCTCGAGAGACACTATCGTTCCTCGATAAAACATACAAACACAGATTATCCAATCTCTAATTCTCACAAGATAAGAAAAAAGGAGAAGAGGAAGAAAAAGAAGAAGAAGAAAAGACTATCCGATCGGAACGGAGTCGCGCGCGTAGATATCGACGGAATTTATACGGGCATCCACGGGCAACGATCTTGACGGCGCGCGCGTCTTTTCGCGCGGAGATAGGGTGCAAATCGCGGAAGCGAGCCGGCGCCTTACGCCCCTCGATACGTCAACGTTGAGGGGAGGCCGATACGCGCGAGCATCCGACCGCTAATCTGTCAATTCAGCACGTCCGTCCGACTGACGCGCACGGCTTGCAGAAATCTTTCAAAGATAGAGTTCTTTCTCGCCGAACAGTTCGATGATTCCAAGTAACGTTCACGAACCGTGAGTCTTTTTTTGTTTGTATTGCTTTAATAAATTGGCGAAGCTCGAACGCAAAAGTACAAATAAAAATAGAGACGTGTTTTTTCACGCGCGCGAAAAAAAAGGTGTAGGCTTACGCGCGTTCAATCAATTGGACCTTCGCGCACGTACCCACTGTTCTTGGGTGGGTTCACTGGTTAAAACGGAAAATCATCGATTAATCAATTTTACAATCGTCGCTTCGACGTGCTTCAGTTTTGATTGGCGAATAAAACACCCGACGTCACGGTAAACGTACATCGGGCAAACCAAGATTCCTGAAAGCCGCGCGTCGATCAAGCGATCAAATTTTCGAGCGCAACGCGATACCTGAAATGCAATCCACGGAGACAGCGCAATTTGTCGGACGCAAAATAAAATACAGTTTCGCGCGCCTGATCGCAATCAAAATGAAGTGGCGCAGCGGGCAATGACAACGACGCTCGATAGGTCAGTATTGTCGGCGTCGCACGCAATCTCTCGCGTGCGTTTCAGCCGACGAGCACGCGGAAAAGGCGGTTGTCGCATTACCCCCCGCAAACTGATCGCCAAGCGAGCCATCGTGCTCGGCTCGAGCGAGCAGTCGACCAATCAATAAATCACGTCGAACAAATGCCGGCAATCGGCGAAAAATTAATGACAAATCCACAGCTGATCGATCCGTGTGCGATTAAGGTGCCGCGCCGAGGATCTCGCTACATATTCATCGGAGGCTGCGAGCGGGAAAACACCGTGGTTCGTTTTGCGCCAATTTCGCATGTTGCCAATTCTCTCTTTTATTTCCGAGGAAGTTTCGCAGCGATGCTTAATGGTCGCCTGAACGAAAAAAAATAGAACGCAGGGAGAGCTAAAGAAAAAGGCGAAACCGTTGTTCCAGATTATTGACCCGAGCGACGAATACAAGCGAAAATTTACGAGCGAGAGCACACGACACGAGAGCCGATTTATTCGCAACGTCAACCGCGAAATTTTCGGGATTCACGCCGAAGTCACGAGAAGAACACTACTACTGCTCGTTACCGCACGAACAACGATGTAAAAAGTCGCGACGTCTGGCTGAACTTGCAATCGAAAATCTTCAGGCACGCGATTTCCCATTAACAATTAGCGAGCGCACTCGGCATAATCTGTCGTCTTCGTTGCCGAGCGCTAAACGAAAGTGCCTAATCTAACCGAGACAAGACAAAGACGGGGACTTATATGGATTTAAATGATAGCCCTCGACCACATCGATTTTCCAATACGAGGCCACTTATCTCTCTCTCTCTTTCTCTGTCTCTCTTTCTGTCTCTTTCTGTCTCTGGAAAAGAAAAAGCAGAAAGAAAAGACAAAAAGAAACGAGGAAACCAGAACGACTCCATTTCTCCCGCGTATAAGACACAAATCCGATCTGGAGACTGTATACAAGGTAGCGATGATGGGAATGGAGATCCGGCCAGCGCGTACCGCCGAGAAAATTATGGTCGTTCGCTCCTCTTCGCGCGCGCGCTCGGCTGACCTCCTTTTCCTGCTCGCGCGTCGCGCGACCTTCCCCTACCCACGGGCAACTTTTCGACGGCTTTGCCCCCGTCTCGCGTTCGCCTTCTTCTTTCTCGCCGATCGTGCAATTTCGGATTAGCACGACGTCGCGCGCTATTTAACATTCATGCGCGCGTACATAAACGCTCTCCCGGCCCCGGAATTTTCACTCTAAATGCACGCCTGCTTTAGCGAGCGCAAGGGAGTCCCCGGCAGCGCCTCGATTATCTTATCGGCCGCGGGCAGTTATACCCATGGACATACTATCTGCGCTCCTGATTCGCTTATTATGCACAATCGTTATTTACGTACTGATTACATTTCTCTCTATAGACACTCGACGAGAATAGCTCTCGAAGAAGAAGAAACACGCATACGTACGGTTAGAGTGAGTTGAGTAATGCGTTTCACGATTCCATGACTGCGACCGGCGAGTCTCCGCGAGGAAAGGTCAAGCCAATTAAGCCTGCTTTCAAACTAAAACTCGCCTTTCAGGAATTAATAAGCGATTGATTCCCCAGTCTGGATTCCAACGTGTAATAGTACTTTTCACGAAAGCGAGCGTAACGCACTCTCGGTGCGCTTTCCACGTTGTACAATGCAGCGCGATTTTCTCGCGGTGGCTCGGCGATGCTCAATCAATTATTCCAACTTCGCTTTTTATCTATCCGCCGTTGACTCTGCCGCGGTAGAGGCCTCAGTTGTGTATTGCGGTTTGCTAAGCCATTCGCAAATTAAGTGTTTGCTCGCTGCTGACCGGATTAGTCCGCTGGTTTTTCGTCGCCGAGAAGAGGCGCCTGTTTAGATGCAAATACCGTGCTGCGCGTCTTTCTCGTGTAGCCACGAAAGAAAGGAGCCGCAACGCGGAGGAAAGAAGAAAGAAAGCCATTATGTACGATAATCGTTCTATATATATGCATAGGCGCGGAGAACCATTGGAAATTTCAATGAGCGGTTGATTTGTATCAACTCCATGCGGGCATTCCTGTTTTTTCAAGTGCACAATCTCCGCTTTGTCAGTCGGAAAGCTTTTTTTCCTCAAGCATCTTTCTGTGCATCTCCTTCTCTCCCTTTCTCGTTTCACTCCGCGCTACGGCACAACATATGATACATGTCTATCCCGCGCGCGCAATATACATATTTTCATTTGCGCTCGCAAACAAAAGGCAAATCGAATGTAAACACGCGCCGGCAGGCGAAAATCATCGCTCGATAATTCGATTAATCCGATTCAATATCCCTGCCGCCGATGAAAACCAGTACAGAGGAGAGCAACGGCGCAAGCGAAAAAGTGTCGCGCGCCGAGAGCAAACAGCGAAGACTTATACTTTTTCGAGCGGGCGTTCATTAGAATCTAGTCGGGACCCGTTGTCGTTTAATACTACGAGAATCGTTAGAGGGCACGGAGCTCGAATGCCGGTTATTTCGCTAATTTCAACACAATACCCGAGGAATCGTGGTATGCTTTGTAGTATTGTACGAGTGTACCCTCGTCAGCTTCAAATTTGAATGGATATGAGCAGTAGGGATCGGGTTTAAGGGCTAGTATTATGCCGAATAACTGCATTATATCAATTAGTTTACCGTTACGTACGCCATGCACATTGGTATTGTTCTGGAGTATCATTCCGTTGCTAGCTTTTGTTATTTTCGGGTAGTCCATAACATGAGATTTTCACGCCAATTTCTCCTGATCCATTGTGTTTTTGTCGAATGTTCTTTTATAAATGTACGTATCGTCGTAAATGTTTTTCTAAAAAAGTGCGTATCTTTGTGAACGTTTCGTAAAAAAAGTAGAAAATTTTAATTCAGCCGATATAAGTCGGAGATAAATACGCAACACTTGCGATGACCGTAGCTTTCAATTACGTTACGGAAATTCTACGGGGGCATTTTTCATCTTCAACTATGAATAGTTCCACTCGCTTTATAGTGCTGTAAAAATACAAGAACGCAAGGCTTTACATTGAAAAAATTGAGCGAACCGATGTGCCAACCTCTCCAACGTGACCATGTACACTTTAGGTAGAACCGGACTAAAAGGTGAATCCCCATTCGGCGGGGAGGAAAAGAGTGTCTTTGTTTGCCGAAGAAAATCGAGTTAGAGGCGCCCTTCAATCGTCGGGAGGTCTTTTGAGGATCGAAGAGAACGCGCTTTGATCTTGGCGAGTCGACGACTGATCGAGAAATAGACGACGGGGGGGGGGGGGGGGGGGGGAGGCAAGCATACAACTCTATTTATTCGGTCGAAGTTCCACTACTATCCACCGACAGAGCCAACGTTGCTCTTTTCTTTTTTTCTTTTTTTTTCAACTTGTTTTTTCACTTGCACTGCGGCAAATATTTAACGTGTTGCGCCACTGCTCTCGGCAACCGAAGAATTAATAAGGCTTCTTCTCTTTTCGACCTCTCTCGCTTTTTCGCCGCTCTGCATTGATTCTACTTTTTTTCGCGTTTGCTTTTCCTTTGTGCGCGATAGTGTTTCTGCGTTCCCGTGCGCCAACACGCTGTGAGCTTTAGATTTCTAGGAAATAAATTTTAAAGCTGTGCTTTTTCCCTGGAATTTTAATTTTAGCGCTGAAGACTTGTGGGCAGCGGCGTGGAAAAATAAAGATTTTCCGTTTGGTCGTGTTTTAACGAGGAGCATTGATTAAAATCCTACGGTTTTCATAGGTAAACGCTTGACGCGCGGCATTGAAACTCCTTCGTTATTAGTTCGCACAAGATGTCGTCATTAAATATTTGCTAGGAGATCCAAAGAAAAGTCGAATAAAGTCAAACGGACATTAAAAATCAGCTTGATCTTGCGTTTATTTACATGCTGCTTTTTCATTTCAATCGAGGCCAATGGATCAACGTTACTTGCTGAAACTGCAAGTAATATCCGCGCAAAAGAAGGCGACAACCTGCAGAGTACACAATATTTTTCACAAACATTTCCGTAGCTCGTCGCAGTGTTATTAAACGAAATGTGTTTTACGATACGCGATAGTATTCGATCGACTGCCAATCAAAATTTGGTCATATTGACAACTCTATGCCGCCGTTGCAGCTTTCAATTTAATATCAATATTGATTTACGCAAGCGATTTCTGCATGATTTGTGCGAGTATAATAAACGTTATACGTACAACGCGGAAGTGATTGATTGCCAAAATACGGGTAAATCGAGTAGATATTATTAACTCTCGTCGCGCGCTCGACAATTTTCAAGGAAATTAAAATTTCATAAACTCGGCCCCGCCGTCGTGAATTACAACGGCTAAACAATGAGTTTCAATTATGCATTCGAACGAAATAAAAATAATTGAAGAGGCTTTCCCAGCGCCGTCGCGAGAAAAAAAAACATCCAAGTTGCGCGCACTTGATTGGGGAGGTTTACCTTGGCACTCGGCACTGCGGTCAATAAAAAACATTGAATATGAATGCGCGCGCTGCACTACCTGTTTTTGAATCGCGCTGGTGCTAATTTAAATGAAAAACCCATTCCGACTTAATGAATTCTTTTGCAACGCTTGTGGTTTACGAGGGATGCTGTCTTTTTTTTTCTCGTCGGGTCAACTCAAAGCTTCAGTAAGAACTGCATCTGTCGAATGACGAAAAGATGCCAACGCGAAATTATTTTTCGCGGGTGCTTTTTTTCGGAGGGTTTTACTGCTACTTAGCACACGAGGCGCGCGAGAGGACTTTCGAAACTGCGCACCCTAAGTAAATATTAATAACTCTGACATTAACTAACAAAAGTTTCAGCAACTAACAAACTATTAACTAATGTTCCACGCGAGCAACTCGCAAAATATTAATTTGTATGTAAGCTGACTACCGAAAATATTGTGTCGCGTTACCAACTACTTTAGAAGCGTTAAAACTTCGCAATATCGATGTAATGAGCACTTTTATTTTCATCTTTGATGCCCGCGGATTATATAACCGCATGCAAAGTTAATAACAAACTACTATCACCAAACCAATATTGGCACATGCTGCACTAGTTGTATAAAGCACAACTAGGCATGCTCATACAACATAATAAACAACGCTGTCTAAGGTGAAAATCAATTTTATTGATGAAATTTTAATAAGCAAATTAAAGATTCCAAAAGAAAATCTTTCCACAATAAATGCAAGCGAAAACAAGTGTCCTAAGTAAAAGTCCTGCTTCCTAATTGAAAGCAAAAATGAATGAAATAACGGTCTTCTACTTTCTTATAGATGTGTATATCCATAGAGAGTATCAGAAGTAGTGATCTAGTTATATTCTTGGGGCGTGTCCTTTTCTTCGAAAAGAAAAAAAGTTGGTACCGAAAAGGATTGAAGGTATGCACTGAACAAAGCTGTAATCCGCGTTACGCAAGCTGCATTTGCATGCGACGTCCCAGCATAAATAAGCCCCTGCTGTCTCTCTCTCTCTCTCTCACGCGCTCTCGCAAGGTATTAAAGTATTAAACTTGATTTGTATTGTTAGCTGTGGGACGACGATAAAAAAAAATGCGTTGAAAAAGAGAAAAAAGTAAAAAGCACCGACGATGATAGGAAGGCGAAAAAAGGATGTGTCCGACTCTTTAAATGCCCTTCACTCTCTGAATACTTTCAATTATTGTCAACGCTAACGAAGAGTAATTGCTTTTCATTGATGAAGCTCCCAGACTCAACCGACTTGCCAAGTCGTTTGGGAGTTAAAGGAAATACTCGATATATATCTTTTTTGTACTTGATTGAGCTGGATAAAGAACGGAAAAGCGATCCGGGAATGAAATTCGAAATCGAGACATGCGATTCGAACGTTTGTCGCGGAGAAAAACTAAGCTCGGGTCCTGCACCCGTAACGCACAAACATTAAAATTCACGCCCAGCCTCTCCCAATTCTTCCTACGACAAGCAAGCAAGTAAAAACAAAAACAAAATCAATGCTCTTCCCCAACATGCAGCTTTGAGAAACACAAAGCTCTCTCGGCGTTTTCTTTTTTTTTCGTCGCCCGCGCGTCATTGAATGCAAAGCAGATGCGCCGCTGCAGGCTTTTCTCTCAATTAAGGGCCTTAGAGCAGACACGAGCAAATAACGACGCGTAATCACACTCCCTTTTTTTTCTCAAACGCGCTATTCTTTTGTTGCAGGCGTGCCTTTGTTGAACGACTCGACGACCACCACCGATCGACCATGAGATACAAGGTGAGTTGTTTTTATTTTTCACTCGCGCAGGGTCACCCCTTCTAAGAGTGAGCCCCTTTCGAATCGAGGATTAATGGCTTCGTTACTAAGAAACTTTGCGAGACTTGCAAAGATATTAGCAAGCGCAAATGTTTTTCTTTCGCAAGAGACCGGGAGCAGATTTTTTTTGTCGCGCCATTGTTCGAAACACGGGTGTATTTGCGAGTTGCTTGGGTTCGGAGGGGATAATGGCGACGTCGAAGATTTATTATTTTGTCGAGGAAAAAAAATTAGTGTCCACCAAGCGCATTTTGTACTTGTTTGAAAATAATTAAACTTTCATTACGGACTGCTTACTGCGCTCGTTTTACAGCGTGATATTGAAATAAACGTGATGTAGTAGCCGAATTGTGTGCAATAATCAAGTCTCCGATCGTGGAACTAAAATTTCAAAGAATTTCCACTAGCGACCCAGTTGCGCGTGCAGTAAATGACAGTTTACTTTTTATTTTCTTTTTTGGATTTCGATATTAACGCACGAAGTGCTTTCGCGTGTCGCTTTTAAAAAGCTTTGCCTCGCTTCTCTCTCTCTCTCTCTGTATATCAAGGGCTGTGTTTTGCCATTGCTCTGGAATCAGAAAATCCTCGGGGCCTTTGTGAAGCCGAACGCTAGCAGGAAATCAGAGCAGCACCTTTGTCTCGTCTGCGTGTTTCTCTCTGGAATAAAAAAAGGAGAAGAAGAAGCTTACGCGCGTCGAAAAATAACGGATGTCGAAATCAAAAGCTCGCGAGCGCTTGATGGAAAAAGATACTTCGCGATGGAATGAAAGCTCAACCATGCTGCTGGAAATTTGCCGAAAACAATTTTTCGTGCCCGGCATCAGATTAATTACTTTCCAATCTACGCCGAGAACAGCTGGGCGAACGAGAGAATTGAAAAATATGTTGCCTTTGCGAACGAAAGGAAATCTCGTTTAGACGGTAACGAGAAAACGTTGCTGTTATGTCAAATTTTGGCTGAGTTCGCACGACTATCAAATCGAATGTTCAGCGGAGTTTCTTCGCTTTTTTTAATATTATAATGTCATAGTGATCTTTTTGGACACGCTGAATTATTTGACGCAATTGGGGACGGACTGAAATCTTTCTTATCGTTTATTTTTGACATTAATAAGTTTTCAAATAAAAGCTCCTTCACCCGAGCAGCTCGCAACGCGAAACTCATAGACTTTAAAATTCTAAAAGTATAGTCTTTCCACGCTCACGCAACAGAAAAAAAAAACGTGCGGATCCTCTTGAAAAGTTAAACTCTAAACAGAACTCCAAATTGGCTTTAAGACTGTCTATCTTTCTCCGGAGAAAAAACTCGCGGCGGCATTCTTCTTCCTTGCTTTCCTCTTTTCGCACGCAGTTCCTTTTCGCCGTATGTCTCGCGAATTTGCCGGATGGATTTAACGAGATTTTCAGCGCAAAAAAAAAAAAAAAAAAAAAAAAAAGAACAAAGAAAAGGATAGGTATACGCGCGACGTACGTACAGCGGCGGGAGATCCATACGCAATAAACGTGCAACACGCCAGAATGGGCAAAAGTGTATTGAATTCGAACGAGCGTCTCGCATCCGGAATGAGCCAGAGAGCAGTGTCGCGCGAGCACCTCGCGCCGAATATTTTTAGATTCACTTTTGCCGCTCGCTACGAAATTGCGGGTTAAACTTTGCCGCCGCTACCGAGGAGCAGGAAGTTGCTCGGGCGAAAGTGCGAGTGATAACCGTCTGTTTCCCTTTTTCTTTTTTTCACTTTCTCGTCTGTATACGTCGCCGTCGCGTGGCGCTCGGTATGAAATTTTAATAAAGTTTTTTCAAAAATATGGCTAGAATTTTTTAGACTGAAATGTGACGAGATTGCCAGTTTAAAATTGTAATCTTGTCTCTCCAAGTTGACATGGAAAAAATACCGGGTTCATTCAATTATGCGAAATATTGGAGGAAATGTTTGTCTAGATATTTCTAGAAGCTACTCGACAAACGAAAGCTTGGCGTATTATCGAGCTCATGAATCTATCCATAAAAATGAGCAATCGGAGGTAGCGATAGGTCAGCTTTCCAACAACACGCAGAGACGGAGATATAGAAACGAGCTTTGACATTAATCACGATGACGTGCCGATTGACATTAATTGTTAGCCAAGACCGTCTGTACATTTGGCTGCTGAGCTGTCGAGCTTTGAACTTTGACCCATGAACGGCAGCTGCTGACTTTCCACTCTGATGATTAAACGAGAATTATTTCTTGCCTCGCATTTATTTTTGCCCTTATCGGCGTGTATAGTTTTAGCGACAGTTGTCACAGTATAACTTGCTTTTTTGGATACTTTTTGTGACCGCCCTGTTCGGGACTGCTTGGGATTGATTTGTTCGTTCGAAAATACTATTTTTAAAGCTCTTCGTTCATCGAGGTTTCAGTTTGAAATCCACATTGTTGCGATCTGACGGAAAAATTATATAAATAAAGAACTATCAGCCACCCCGAGGAATTGACCAACTAAACTCGAATAGCCCATCGGGGAAAAAACAAACGAGCCAAGCACGGAGTCTAAAGTAAATTAATAATCCGCAAACGTGCGGCCAAACCTCTCCTCGGACGAGCGTTCATCGCTGTTTTTTCCCCTCTTCTTTCGCACGAACGCGCTTGCTCTCGCGCCACCCGCCGCCTCTTGTAGAAGTGACTCCGCGAAACGCGAGCCGAATAAAGACCATAACTCTCGTTGGGGGATGTGTGCCGTGTCACGAATTCCAATGTTCGCGCGCACGAGCTAGGAAAAGAAAGAAAAGAATTTTCTTTTTTTTCTCCCCCCCCCCCCCATCGTCACTGATTGAAGCGTCGAATCAGGTCAATTGCGTGAATTGATAAAAATAGGCCGCCATTGAGTGGTTGGCTTATTGAATTAGACTGAGCGTGAGCTCAATGCGAGTAAACGCATTAGCTATACCTGTGGGTAATGGCAATTGTACGGAATTCCATATATTGATTCATCACTCGTGCAATGCATATACCGCGAACGCACTCATTAATCATTGGCGATAGTTTGCCAAATAACGACATCCTAGCAGATTAGAGATGTTTGCCGAGAGTGCCATAATGCCAATCGATATGTTCGGCCGTGGCGCACGATTGTTCGGCTATCAAGCGACTACTCCTCGACATATTCGTCGAGGTAACGTCGACGGCATTTCCGAAGTAGGGAGGGCAAAAGACATACAGCAAGAGTTGAATCCGTTCCAAATCACATCCTTATGCTATTACAGCCAGACCGCGGCCCTTTGGCCTCTCGGCTTGCACTCGATATAGAGAACCGATCTTTACGATCACGTACGCTGCAGCCACGGATGGCTCATTCTCTCCGTCACTTTTCACCACGGAAACACCAGGGAAATCTCGCTCGATATCATATAAAGCCACTGTCAATTATTCACGAGAGTTTGGAAGGTGCTCCAGGCTCTTTTTACGCTTCCAACTGGAATATATTGGAAGTTACTGACGTGGAGAAGATATATTGCAAGAGTTTACTTTCTGCGAAGCCTCGGGAAACGATTCTGCTATTCAGTTATATGCTTTCGTCTTTGACAATGCGAATGAAACTTGGCGAAAATAGTTATGATTGATTTTGTATGGGCGTTGAGAACTCTGCGCTCATCGCGTGTCCGTCGCGAGAATGAAAAACTGGTGGCTGCCAATATGTCGTTAATCGAAGATGAACGCTCACTCAAATAACTTTTCAGGCTTTCATCGGGAATAATTATTTTTATTTAATGCATTGGTATTTCACGTGTGCATTCAAATGTGTCTTGTGCTTATACGACTTGCCACACATACTACACGTGTGCTTGGACGCTGGATTATCGATCGCGTGTCGATTTTGGATGTGCTGCATCAGATTGCTCTTGCGTTTGCAGGCGAAAACGCAGTATTCGCAGAAGAAGCTTGGCTTTTTGCCGCATTCGAACTTTTTATGCCTGTTCAAATTACACTTGAACGTGAACGTCTTTTTACAAACATCGCATTCAAAGTGTTTGGTATTTTCTAAATTATTATTTACATCGCCGTTAACGAGTCTCGAAACTTCGTGTTTCGTTTTCATGTGCGTCGCCAGGTGAACTTTCTGCTTGCTGGCGTAGCTGCAGTGAGCGCAGAAGAAGCCGGGTTTCTTGCCGCATTCTTGCCTCAAATGCCTATTCAGGCTCACCTTCCATTTGTAAGTTCTCGTGCACTTTGGACATTTATTCTTACCAAGGCTGTCACTCTTCTCGCTCGGCGGAGTTTCGAGGGAGTCGACTTGTTTACGGCATTGCTGCGCTTCGGGTGGCGAATATTTGAACTCCTCTCCGACGTCAATTTCTAAAGCAGAATAACAAACAAGCATCAACCCCGAGAACAAGATGACAACGCCAAGGAGTTTAAAATACCGACAGGTCACCTCGACAATCACTGAGTCACACAACATTTTCAGATCCACATGCATGATGGGAGGCTTACCACGTCAACACATTCAATTAACTACTGCGGTGGCCGTATGCTACTCGGACAACCTCCTGCACCGTCCCCCAAGAAGATTCACAACGTAGATCCATTATCGTCGTACATGAGAACTACAAAACACATACCAATTTCTCTCAGTTTCCCTTGCGAATTCCTGTTGCAAAGTATTTACCACAAACATTATATTCGTAACTACTTAGACCTCGATTTTTACTTTTCGCTCTTACCATACTTCTTTTACTTATTCGATTTTTTGATGAATATAACAAAAGTATCATTAACTTGTTTAATTAAATATGTTGCACTACCTACATATCGTAAATTGTAAAGAAGAAATTTTTGCAGTATAAATGTAATTCAACCTCTTTATTGACACTTCATTTGCATCTTACATAAATTCAAATGTTTATTTGACACGTATCGATGCAAACTCCCATTATACGAGTACTCAAACGAATACATAATCTTATTCTCTGTCGAACTCAAAGTTATATGCCTGCAATCGACTCCATATTTTGTACGATTCTCTATATGTAAGCCCAACTCTTTAATCTGTTTAACATGAAAACTTAACAAAGTTTTGAATTGAACTCGAAACACCAAAGCAGTACAAAAATCAGCTGTAATTAAAGAAAATTATATTCAGAAATTATTCGTAATTTTTTACACATTTCATTAGAATTCTGTAGAAAAGCAAAACTCTCGAAATTAAACAACGGCTATTGTATTTACATTTGATACGTATCCATGAAATAATTATTATTACGAAACAAATATTTAACAATTCAATCGTTAAGTGCACAATTACATTTCATTATTAAATTTTCCAATTTTTACACTGGTACTTAGTAATTTTAATTACATTCGTAATTATAAAATTTATCACATTAAGTACATTCATTACTGAGCTTCAGATTATCGATTTCACGTCGATCCTTTATATTCCCTATGAAATGCGCCGTTTGCTTGGATGGAAAGTCGCAAAATTTACAAAAATAACCGAAATTCTTGCCGCACCCATACTTTTTGTGATTCCACGAATTCTCACGAATGGAATACCCCTTGTGATAGGTCGTACAACCAAAAGAATTTTTACGCTTTCCGGAATATTCACTTATACTGTTCAAAGCTTCTGAAAGATCGTGCATTGCTTCAATGTGCTTGAAAATATTTCACTTACTTTTAGTTACATTAGTTTCTGAAACAAAAAGAACACAAATAAGGTATTAATGTAGTAATTTATTAACGCTTTCCTAAATCTGGAGATATTTCCGAACACCAGTTGCAGCATACATGATAAAAAAATCATAATAGCGGTGAATTTGCTATAGGAACTATATGTTTTGTAGTACACATTTCATACTCTTGTAAGAAAAATTCTTATTTTATTTTCATATGGACTTTTGGCAAGATCATCGAGACATAGTTAAATTTGCATGATATTGGCAATATACTAACAATTCTGTTCCTTCGAAATTCGAAATAAAAAGAAAATCAGTCGTTGTCGATCACTCAACACTCAACGAGTATAAACGTGTTTACAATAGCTCGTCTAATGTCGACAGTTTGAGCTATACGAATTCCAGTAATCACACGGCCTGGCCTGTCTGCGCACCGTGTCCGTGAGTAATATAAGCATAGTTTAAGTTTGTAAAAATAAATGAGTTCCTTGATGCCCACCTTCCTACTGAAAACGGCCTCTCCACATCTAAAATTATTCCAACATATACTACCAAAGAACCTACCTGTGTAAGTTATGCTGTAGCAAAACAGAAAAATCTTTGTCCAAAACGCTACCAAGCGTATGATTGTAGACTGTGTTGAAGATATAATTTTAAGGACTACTTGTGTGCAATTGTATTATACAACCAAAAAATATTCTCTTCACTTCAAGAATTTCCTATAACCGTATATGTATAACGAAAAACTTGTTGAAGACATCACAGTTAACCATGAACATTTCATGATAGAATAAAAACAAGTATCAATCTGATTCTTTGTCTCCAACTTAAAAAGGGTAACATTTTCAAATGCTTCAATTAGCATTCCTTATTACGTATTGGAATACATTCTAGATAATTTGAAAGTCGAAAGAGGATTCCCAGTGAAGCATCACCAGGGAAAACTACAAACATGTACGTTGCTTTCGTCATCAAATTTATGTACGAGTAAACCCAAACGTTATTAAAAAAGTACTGGAAATTTTTAATTTAAACCATGAAGGACTACTTTATTTACACCAGCATAGACATTATGAAATGTTTCCTACGAGAACAAAAATTTCTACGATGGAAACCGATTAATCTCTACAGCCCCTAAAAATGTGAAGAGATATGCTTTCACAAGTGGCTCCAACGAGACGCAGGGCGAATCTCAGTCTCACTCACATAAGGTGGATTTCAAATAATTACAATAAAAAACTAAAGATAGCGCGTTAAAAAATCTATAAGGAAGAAAAAAGAACTTGTTAATACACCCAAACAAAAAATCGAGGATTCTTCAGAAATAGATAATTTAGATAAGAAATCGATTAACATTGAAGATTTTTAAATAGTAACGATACATTATTTAATTATAATCAATTAAAAAGTCTACTCGAAAACACAAAAGGAGTAACAGACCTTACTAATATAATATTAGAATATACCAATAATATGTAAGTAACTCAGATGAAATCGACCTACACTTGTTAATTTAATTGAACAAATATCTAAGTTGTTTATACTAGTAGACCACTTTAACAACCATAGTCCACTATGGTACTCATATATGACAACCGAGATCGTATGATAGAAGAACTAAATTATAACCTTATACCATAAAAATGACGGCTCCCCAACTTGTATTAAAGCGTCCAACGGCAAAGAAAATGCGATTGATCTAGGCATCGTTAACAATGACCTCGCCACAATTACGAAATGAGATACAAGCGATTGCTCATATGGTAGTGATCATTACCCTATTTTCATAACAATAAATCAAACAAATGAACCTTCTTGTCCACCACAAAGATGGATTTTTAGAAAAGTTGATTAGACTAAGCTTAAAAATTTACTAGACGAAAAAAATTACAAACTTCGAAGCAAATTTGAACAGAACCACACCAAATAATAAAATTAATATTAATCAAATAGTAACAAAGTCTGGAACCGCATCTGTCAAAAACAAAAACGCACCGTTGTGGAACGAAAAGAATACCAAAAAGCATAACGTGAAATGAAAAAAAAACAACGACTGAAAATAGAATAGAATTTAAAAGATTCAAAGCCATAGCAAAACGTATAGTGAAAGACAGTAAAAATAAAAATTTAGCTGCTATTTCTGAAAATCATCAACAACCATTCGTGATTCAAACATATAATGAATAAAATCAAATCTATCGAAGGATATAGCAAACTGTAAAGCTATTCTAAAAGAAAATGACAAATCTTCGAAGACTCCATCATTGCAAACACAATGGCCAAAAAATTTTCAAATATTTATTTAAGCTATTTCGTACACTATGTAATATTGTTCATTATTATATAATACCTAGATATCGCTAGTACGTAACAAGGAAATGCGACAATAAATAATAAAGAAAAATATAGGAAATGAATGAAGAACGAATCGTACGAGTACTCCGATCATTGCATTGAAACCGAAGCATCGAATGCGTCAAACTGTGTTAGCTTATAATTATGATAAAAAAATAACATGATTCTATAAGTTGATATTGATTTGAGAAGTAAAAGATATGAAAAGTATATCGAAACATTCATCGGTTTAATTTTTATTATTATGAGTCTAAACAGTTTGAAATTGATTATCAACAATAATGATAAATGTTCGTATAAATTTCTGGAACAATTCTTCAAGAAATACCTATGGATTTCGTCCCTGAAAATGAAAAAAAAAAACGAGTGAGAAATAAAAGTCGATGGTTTGCAGCAATTTCAAGCTTTGCGAATTGCCAAACAATTTGGCGCACTCGCATAAATAGCTAAATCTCAATTCCTCCAGGCGTTGCAAACTTTGGAAAATGCAGCTAGCGAGCATTCCGACTATGATCTTCCCAGCCAATGCTTCGCATACTTCCGCAACGCCTGAAACAGCGAGAGAGAGGAATAGGATTTACTCGCTCAGTATTCCATTCGACGATTTTCGAGATTCCCCTATCCACTGGAACAATCAATTGAATATCGTCTAATTCAAATGTTGCTGCTTTAGGACACAATGGCTATGGTTATAAGGGGCATTCGCGAGCTCATGCTCTTAGTTGAGTGGAAAATTGCATGTTTATTTTGATCGATGATTGTCGGTCAATCCACTGAGGAAAGACTTGAGCGCACCTTTATTTGTTCGCGGGATATCAAAAGAATGTTAAGCTATAATTTACGAAGAAAGACTCCAATTGCATTTTAACAATCTTGGAGATGCGAGAGCTTTCTGAATTGCTATTGTATATATACCTTCGCGAAAAGATAGAATCGCCGTGCACTCTCTCGACTCCAGAAACATCCTCTTCCTCTCTTGCATTATTATCTCGAACAAGAAGAAAAATTCAGCTCCTTTTTTTGTTAATATTCCAAGCTTTCGTATAGCTTGACAAGATGTAAACTACTTATTTCTACGAGTTCTTATCTTAATGTCTCTGCGCTGCTGCTGCTTTTTTTTGTACTTTATCGAATGATTCCAAACTAACTAATTGACCAACTGGAAGGAAAAAACGAAGAATTCATTAGGCGAAAATAGGCGGATCAAAAGCTTCATTAGAGGCAACTGCCACTGCTTGAGCCAGCCAAGCGAAATTGACTTATTGGCTAGCGTAGCAGTGGTTTTGCTAGCACAACGAGGAACCGCCTCAATTCATTCGCTCGCCGCAATGATCTAAATCAAATTTAATCGTAGCTAATACTTTAGCGTTAACCCATTGGCTAGTTTTCCGCCTCGTGGCTTCACCCTCCACCCCTTCTCACTCCGTGCATCAATTAAACAATTTTGTAAGGCTCGACTGCTTGTTCTGCAGATAGTCATGACATTTACCTGGACGAACCTTGGGTCTGCACTGGATTTTCTAGAAATAAATGGAGATTAATGGATGATTTGGTTTTGATCGATGGAGAAGTTCATTGTGGATGATGATACGATCTTCTTTCGACTTAAGTGATATGAATTTTCAGGCGTAAATGAAAAAGATGGTAATTATTTTATATTACAAGATGAATTTAATTAATAGCTTTATTTTATTAAATCTCATTAGCACCAAATAATGGATATGTTCCGAAAGCTTCTATTTTCTGTGGTTCTTCGCGTCATTTGCCAGATTCTATACGCATTTATGCGAATTACCACATTCCATACATACATACTTGGGCATCGAATTATTGGCTGGATATTCACTTTCAGAATGGTTTTTACAATATAAATGTTATTTGAGCATTTGGACAAAAATAAAAAAATTATTTCATACCTCTACTGAATTCTTATACTTTAATAGAAGATTAATTACGTTGTATAAAATATTACGGCAGTAAAATATTATACATAAATCGACGTTCTGTTACCAAAATAATTGTCTCTGTGATAATTTGTTGCACGTGTACCTGGAGTGACACGTTAAACTTGATTTAGATTTATAAGTTTTATCAGAATTAGGGCTCCCGTAGTATAAGCGAAAATCATTGACCTGGTATCTACATTTAATGTGCTTGGTCACATCACATTTTCTTCTAAAGGCGTAGATACAGTATCCGCAAAAGACATTTGGCTTTTTGCCGCACTCAATCCTATGACTTTGCAACGATCGTTCGCTTGCATGGGTTTTATTACATGGCTTACTATCGATTTAGACTATTTTTCTGTTTGTACATTTCTTTAAAGATTATACATTTGTATTCAACGGTTTTGTTACAATTCTTATAGAACGAGTGTGCCAAAAGAGTTCACTTGAAACTGTTGTCTCCTAGGAAAATTTTGAAATTCCTTTCCTACATTAATTTCTGGAATATATAAATATATTTAATTTATCAAATTACAAATTTACTTCGCAGTTAATAAGCTTATACACGATATATATAAGACTGATTTGGCATTCGTAAATTGCTACTTGAATAATTTATTAACAGCATATTCCGTTATGTGTTTGCAATCGAGTTTCCGAACAATCATTTAAATGCTATAACCAATCAATTATCCGTCGTTCTGCAAGTATTAAGCACCAAGCGCAAGAGAGTCTTTGACCACAAAAAGACAAAGCCAAAAATCAACCCTTAAAAGAGAACGAATAAGACAAAAAGTAGCCCTTCCTCTCTCAAAGTCTTGACAGCATGGTACGCAGCATCCCAGTCACGAACGCAGTTCGCTCGCGAGTAAGACACACATCCGCACACGGAGGACCGGCATAGAGACATGGACGCGAACAATAGCTGGTAGCAGAGTCATAGCTCAAGGCACGTACGTGACCGGGCAATAAAGCTTCGCGCGCGCACATACACTGCTTGCCAGCGCGCGAACGGCTTATCGCCCGTTTAACGAGCCCAGGTGCAACAGACTCGAGTAGACTCCTTGATCTTTGCGAGATTGAAATTAACGGCTCTGATGCACTCGCACAGAGCTTTGTGGTTGCCTTTGTCCCCTACGCTCCGGCGCCTTGGCGTTTTATTTAATAACCAGACGCGCGCGCGCGTATTCACCAGTTCTGGCAACTCACCGATTTCTTTACCTGCGCGCAATTGACATACATCGCGGTTCTGTTTTCTTCATTTGGACCGTAAAAGAACTGCGGGGTCTAGTTCACGTATTCGTGGAATGTGACACGCGCGAGGGAAATAATAAATTACGAGCTGTTAAGTAGATAAGGGACGCAGCGGAAGCGTCACCGATACTAAATTTATACGAGACTTATAAAAAAAAGAAGACGGCCACGCACTTACTTTCTTTTCAGCGTTACACGCCTTTTTTTTCTTCCGCGCGGCCCCAACTCCACTTTTATTATACTGCCTTATACATTTCGCCCTGGTAAACGTGCTTTACGCCTCTCTCTCTCTCTCTCTCTCTTTCTCTGTCTCTCTCGCTCTCTCTCTCTCTCGTTTTATGTGACGCGCTGGAATATCTTCAAGGCTTTTCCTTGCATATAAAGTAGGAAAATCGTCGACGATGCGTTAGCAAAAAGAAAAAAAAAAGAAAGGGCAAGTGCATCGCGTATACTTTGTCGTATTTCGCTGGACACGATAAAAACGCAGGGAGATGTTTGTCATTTCTGAGATATTTCATTGAACGAAGTCAAGAATATTTCTGACTGTATCGGTTTCAGGTAAGAAATCGAGAATAGCTCTAAGTTCGACAGGTATGACTTCTGAGAGTAGAACAAACATCGTCGTGCATATTTCTCTCCCACGTCTTTCCGAGATAACGAATCTCGAAATATTACCACGGAATAAATCTCATTCAACAAATATATCGAACAAAGGCTGAAGTCAAGTCGATGGCCTCGCTATGTGTGTGTGCGTGCTATGTTATAGACCGCTGGTAAACGCGCGAGCATAAAAGGATTAAACAGCCTCACAAGGACGTAATTGCAGGCGTTAATAAGTCGATAGCGAGGAGGCAAGTGGGAATCTCACGGAATTGGTGCTCGACCGGCACAAGCGAACGCTCTAACTCTCTCTATCTCTTCCCATTGTTATACCTACGCGGAATTCCTCAAGCTGTATCTTCTCTCCCTAGGGATATAAGCTTTTTAACTGGTTATTAATGTCACGCAAGAGAGAGGGAGGAAGGGAGAGGTGGGGTAGGGAAATACGGGTAGTTTGTATGAGTTTACCGAGACGATGAAAATGGGTTGGATGACATTTATTTCAAGCGAAGAAACTGGGTTATTGCAGCAGGTCGTGAGCTGGAGATCCCTTCGTTCTTCCATTCTTTTTGTGAGTCGTGTTCATTTTTGTTTAATTTTTAGTTGTTTAGCTTGAAATCTGGCAAGCAAAGAGAATATTAAGTACCTCACGAAGACGGATAATGCTTTTTACGTGTTGCTGAAAAATAAAATATCGTTAGTCAATTATTGCAACCGTTTCACATATCACCTTTATTATTTTTACTATGCACAAAAATTAACTAAATGTTATACTATAGACTGTTAGAAAAACATCGCTAACAGAGAGAAATACAGTTACATTAGAGTGTCCAGAACTTAACTTGAGTATCCTAGTAATGATTAAAGACGTGTGATAATAATGTAATAAAATAATATTAATGTAAAGTATTGCAGAATATGATATTTTGTTAATATATTATAAATGATATATTAACAATTAGGTTTCAAGTAGTTATAAATTATATGATGCAAACGTCGCCATGTAGTGTACTTTTTAATACGTAGGTTTTTACATATTTCACATTCAAATGCTTTTAAGTCGTATTTTTTTTAATTTAATGTACATATCACTCAATTGTACATAAGCTTGAAAAAACAATTACAATAATCACAGAAAAAGTCGTAGTATATTGAACCTTTAATATAGATTCAAAGGCTTTTATCATTTATAACTTCTCTTGCAAGTAGAAAAGTATCAATGTTAATTAAAATAATTCTTGAGAACATTTATTTCTAGTAATTAAAGATATGCGCGCGTATAAGAAAGTTACATTAATATTCTAGAGGTATCTCATTATTCTTAGAATATATAATTGTGTATACATTCCAAAGGAAATTAAGAATTATCTGTCTTTAAAAAATAATGAGTCGCCGACATCCAACGTTGTGATTGATTGGCACCAAGAAATTAAAAATTTTGTATATCTTTAAATATTTTTATTATATATCTAGTAGTGTGAAATTTATATTTCAACAATAAATTCAATGTATGAATAATTAATATAGATTACAAACTGTAAAAATGAAAATATATCGTTAATAAATTGTTTTAAGAAAATATGAGATTATCTTTTCAAATTATGCTGAAATAATTAGTACGAATCGATAATTTGATTACCATTCAATACCATTAACATAAAAAGAAAAGATAAAAACTCAGAAAATATTCATCATTTGAAATATATATTTATAGGCTTGGAATTTTATTTATATGTTATATAAAATAAATTTTTTTTTCTGCTTGCACTATCGTGAAAATTCGTGTCGCACACATTGACGCGTATATGATCTATCGCAATTAATGTATTCGTATAAGAGTGTCAAATTATTTTATTGTAGATATTTATCAATGTTTGATGTGGCTTTGCAGATGATCATTTCTTTTAAAGCTACATTTACATCGAATCTACAGTTTTCCTGCACATATACTTGTTATGAACCAAGAGTGCTGCTCTAGAGGTACATACGAGTATGTGATTACATTTACGGCATCTGTAACTTTCCTTTGACTCAATCAAGTGTGAAGCGTCAAAATATACTTTCACGTGACGACGAAGACTAGCTTTATGTTTGAACACTTATCGGCAATGAGCGCAGAGGAAATGTAATCCCTCTCAGCATATATAATTTTATGACACTTCGAATCAATGTTTTCTTTGAATCGTAGTTTGCAAGTACCGCATTCATGAGTTTTCCTAAGTTGATTGCTACTTTCATTTCGGCTTGCTGACAGGCAGTGTAGTTTCTCAAAGTGTCTCTCTAGGTGTGATTTATGCTTGGCAACGTAATTGCACACACACACAATGTGCACAGAAAAATCTAGGTCTCTTGCCACGGTCATATTTCAAATGACTAGTAAGAGTGTATTGTAAATGTATGTTGTAAATTCTGCCGCAAAGTTTGTATTTCAATACAACTTTGTAACTGATCTCTCTATTTGTTACAATTTGTTCTATGTATGTCATATATCATAATTTCTCCCATTATCGCAAACAAAAATTGACTTTTTTGTATCGCTTTTTCTGTACTCTCCGTTGACCTGGAAATAAATGATAGCATAGTATTTAGTTTTTGATTAGTGATTTCGTTTTTATTACTGGAAAAATTCTCGTATTCATTATAAGAGATATCCAAATCCTCACCAAATTCAGTTTTTTCGATGTTCATCGAGAATGGATCAACAAATTCCCAACAAACGATGCATATACTTGGCTGAAAATCAATTTTGAATTTAATTTGCGGATATAGATTCTTGAAATCTTTTGATGTAGGCTTTTTAAAACATTATAAAAATTGTAGGTTAATAGTTAAATAATAAGTTAAACCGAGCATGCACGCATCTCTTAACTTACATTCAGTTTTGTTAACGTCTGCATACCATTCAAGTAATCAACTATTGAAAAATATTATTATCGGTCATGCAGGTTAATTTAAACTTTCATTAAATCATTAACATAATTCATAATAGCTCAGTAAGTACCACAATATTTAGTAGAATAAGTATAGAGAAGTAAATAAAAACACTCAATCAATCGTTAACCATAAAATTTCTACAATAATATGTATAATTGTTACAACAAAATCCACCATAAATCACATCAAATATTTGTCTACATGATTTAGATATTCTTTTTTTGTTAATAACTCAATTTGTTTTTGTTTACACAATCGTTCTCATTCTTGTTTCATCTACATCTGTACTCAAGAGTTGAAATATTTACAATAACAACTTGACTGTTCTCCATCGTATTTTTATCCCTAAAAAATAAAATACAGCATTAGTGGAATAATATTGATAATAATTTCTAAAGGATTTTGATCATCAAGAATGAGCACTGTAATAGATTGTCTTTTACTGTTAATAAAAGTAAGTAACTATCGACAATCCATTTTTAACTTACTAAGCAATTAAGATTTCTTGCCTGGTGATAGCTCTTATTGCATCATTTATTCTCATGTATGAACTATAATTTGTAAGAGGTGAAGATATATAGTTACTATGTATAGCAATCGTAAAATTATTTATGCGGCTGTGTTAAAATTTCTATTTTCGATTCTGAGGAAAAACGCAGTAAAACAAATTAGTAGAAAGAAGAATGTTAGAGTATTATATTTACAATATAAATTTTTGTGGGTACTGCTGATCGAATTGATAGACGTATACAAATAATATGGAAAATTAAAGTTAAAATATTTAGACAGTTTTACAATACAAATCTTTTGAATCCTCATGTTTTATTTCTATTTTTATTATCCAAGAAAAGTACAATTGTCAATATAATTAATTACACATATTTTTACATAGTTTTGTCCGATAAAATAAACGAGTACATTTTACAAATCATATTCGAATTAAATTCATGGTTTTCTGAACTTCAAACATGTGTATACATATTCAAATTAAATTTATGGTTATCTGAGCTCTAAATATGTTTACATAAATACTTCATCGCTACAACATAAATGAAAACTTTTCGTAGTTATATATCTTGCTACAATATATATGATTATTTCCATTGCAACTCATTATATACAATAATTGTTTTTTTTTGTCAGCCTGCGTGGTTGTTTACATGATGGCTCAGTCAAAATATTTGAAAATAATAACGAAGAGTTCTTTTGTAGAGTTGTGTGATATAACGGAATAAATTATTTTCTTTAATAGCATGATTTTGCAATAATCTAAACATGGCGTGTAATATTCAATGATGCGTATTTTCAATAAGAAAATATGCTTTTGTACTTATAAACAAAATTAGTATAATTTTGACGATTTCCAACACAGTCTTTGATGACTAATCAACATCTGTCTACTGCTGTAGACTTTTTTACACCTCTCGCATGTGTACGATATTAAGGAATCGTTCGATTCGACAAAGTTTGAAGCACTGTGACATGATCTAATATGATAAGAAAGATCGTATTTATTGATACTTGAGTAATCGCAGTGAGCGCAGAAAAATGTTGGGTCATTGGGATGTTTGGTTCTGATATGTACCTTCAAATCTTTTTCCCATGCGTAACTGCGGTGACACTTGTCACACGTGAAATTTCTTTTGTTACATTTATACGATACTAAACGACATTTGTTTTTCATGTGATATGATTTGTTGTGACGAAACAATTGGTATTCGTTTGTAGCAGAGTAATTGCAGTGAGTGCAGAAAAATATCGATACATTGTTATGCTTCGACTTCATATGGCGAATTAAACTCCTTCGCCATACGTATCTGTTGCGGCAAATTCTGCATATGTGATTTTTGACGGCTTGTTGTTGATTGGTCATTTTTTTTTGGGACTCTAGCAAACCGTGTTGTGCCTTGTAATGTTGATCTAGTTGTGATTTATATTTAGTAGCGTAATCGCAGTATTCACAGAAAAATATGGGTTTTATGCAACAATGAATCTTTGTATGTTGACTCAAAAGGTTTTTGTTTGAAAAGGCTATATAGCAGTTTTCGCATTTGTACTCATCTTTCAAATTGGTGCTGTTATTATTGATCGTTCGCTTAATGTCGTTAATGCCAGCTGTGTCAGAGTAATTTTCGTAATTGTGAGCAAGATTTGAATCCTCGTTTCGCTCATTTTCATTTTCGTCGTCATCCTTCGAAGAGAACTTTGCATCCTTATTGAATAGATTTTGGTTTTGTTCGAATGACATTTTTTTAAAGAAGTCCCGGTAAAGAGAAGGTGTCATTGCCTGTAAATTTATTGTAGATATAATTCGTGGTTGTATTTTCTTGGTTTTTTTCACTAATTGCATCTCTGAAACATTGAAGAAATTGCAGGTTAATAATTAAATAATTTGATACTTTTCAGAATCGGACAAAGAACTAGGCAACGCAACAGACAAACTGAACATGCACATTACTGTCATGATTACGTTAAACTTTGTGATTAGCTAAGTACACAACTAATCGAAAAATTATGAAAAGTAAAACATTTAATTTGTTAACAACGATGAATTTCGGTGAGTGATAATTAAATTAATTCTTAGGGAAATATTGGATTCCACTCCCACTTGATATGAAAAATTTACTATTAGATCGTCAGATAATCTACATTGTAGTATTGAAAAGAAATGAAATAGTGTATTCAGTGCAGCTTCATCTTTATTTATATCTACATTTTTTTAGATTAATTTAACTGTTTGATGAGAAGTGGAGCATCGAGTTATTTCAAATTTTAGAACTCATTTAGAAAATGTCTTATACATATTGTTACAAATTTCATATTTCCTTTGTTCAATTGATTGTTCAACATATTTTCTTTGGTTTATTTTGAACTATTAGAAGCATCATATGGATGGTTCGCAATGTATCTAAAAAGATTAGATTTATACGTGGAAGCGTCATTGTACATTAGACATTTATATTGTTCCTGATCTCCTGATATCCTCGAAGAGACGGCAGGTATCTAACATTAAAATATCCACATTTTCCTCATAATGTTATCCTGTAAATTTAGAACAGATTGTTTATTGGCATAAAGATTTAATTTTAGACATGATATTTATTCAAAAACATAAATAATGTTGTAGATCGATAAACGTTAATATATTCAAATAAATAAGCATAAGAGGCAAGATCGAAGAACACTCACTCAAAACTTATTCATCAAATTTAATATAGAGTGCATACATTTATTTTACAAAATAGATCATAAATTATTTCCATTTTTTTTTATTTATAGAAATGATATTTTATTCTTTACTTTCATAATTTAGTGGAATCACAAAGATTGAATTTTCAATCATTAAAAATGAGAAGTTAGATGATACAAATAAGAGTAGCCTATTTACAACTTAATCGATAAACCATTGTAAGTTTCAAAGCTATGTTCCTTTCTAACTCTAATTTCCCTTAAAGAGAACAATCAAAGCTTCACAGTAGACAAACTTTCGCGACACGTGCAGCAAAAGGCGAGAAGATTTTCCATTTCCGGCAAAAAAAAAACGCGGGGAAGACATTCAGCTCACGCGCGCCATTGCAAAGACACTTCCGAGTGGACTGCTTAGCATCCGAAAACGTGAAAATCCGGAAATTAATTCTCACTGGCGGGGCTATATACCGATCGGTCAATTAGAATTGCGCGCGTTTGACGAACCGATCGTCCGTTTGGAATACTAAATCCAACTCTCGCTCGTTGCGCCTTTGAAAATTTATCCTTGTTTGTTTCTCTTTTTTCTTATTGATATTTTATCGGAAATGTCTGACTGTGATTTTAATATGTATCGTTTGTTTTTTTTTATTTTCCGTAGCACGTGCGAATGCGTTGCAATACGGAAAAAAGAAAAGATATGATGTATGCAGCACGCTCGGATGATTAAAATGTAGCTATATTTGTGATATGAAATTTTTTTTCATGTGAAATCGATTGCACAAGTTACAAAAGATTGTAGACATCTTTTTTCCATCGATGCCGATTTAACGAAGGGATTTAAAGTTTCATTCTTCACGATTGAACTTGAAGACAAAATCTTAGAAACTTTCAATTTTACGTTGTGTAAAGAAAAAATAGTATCGATCGACAGTAGGCACAATAAAAACAAATCTACAAACTCCTAACACCGATCAGTGCCATTCAATCAGAATATCGGCCGTTAAAAAAGCAACGTAAGGACCTCAAAAATAAAAATTCATAAAAATCCATCACAGTGCAATGCAATGATGTAGCATTGATTTGCGACACGGCCAATCGCAAAAAGCACGCATACATACAGACAACCGTCGTGTCTGTTTATCGCGAGAGCGAACGCATTAAATCCAACAGAGTACGGCGAATTACGAGCTGCTGCAAGATGAATGGCTCGAGCTGTATAAGCCCGACAATTGATAGTCCGGCATGTGTGTATTTGTATACGCCCAGGTTTCCTCCCGAGATGCACGCACTCGGAGAGTTTATGTCGGTCGAGATTGGACGTTGCGATGTGAAATCGACAGTGGAGCAGACGGAGGGCCTTTTTTCTTTCCTTAGGACAAAGGGTCGTGTGTAAAGGATGTTAAGTGGATTTTTTCCAATTGGAGGAGACTATTATGAGCCATTTGTAGTTTCCTTTCTTGTTCTTTCTGAAAGTAAAGGAATGTTGGTTGGTTATTGAATTGCGAGACACATTCCGACGACAATTGACTTTTTTTCGCTAGCTCGAAAATTAAGGAGATACATGGGAAATACATGATATTGCTTGATTATTCGAGAATTGTGCCGACTGATTAAATGAAGCGACGCACCAATTAAACGAGAAAACCTACCAATTTGTTTCATTTATCTAGAAATGTTACGGCATTTCATACAATAAGTACAAAATGATCTGATGTGGATATTAATAAAACATAAACATCTATTCATTTTTTAAATACCAGAACTGCATTTTATGGTGCATATGTAATGTCATCAACGTGTGAACACATCATTGTTATCATATATGCCAATCAATACAAAATACGCTCACTTAACTTGTTTTTCAACGATAGCGTTGTTTCGATTTTTAATTGGTCTTACTCTGCGCTGATACCACAATTGTGATTGCAATTTTGATAATCCCGGCAAAATCATACGAATCTGTTTTCGTCAGCAACCTCGTAACGACATTTAATGTGCCTTTTCAATTCTGCTTTCTATTCGAAAAACCAGTAACAATATATCCATGGAAAGCAAATGATTTTGTTCGTATAATTGACTGTTCAAAATTATCTTGATTCAAACAATTCTACACTTGCTGTATAGAAGAGGATGTTATGCGGTACTTAAGCTGCAGTGACGCTTCGTGTGATATTGCAAATGATATTTTTGCTTGTACGACGTGGGGCGCACGAGGCAGTTATGCTGGTAACTTAAATCAACGGCCTCGTCTCTATTTTCAACGTGTTTTCTCAAATTTACTTTCTGACCAAAGAAATGGCCGCGACACTTGCAAGAGAAGTTGACACACACCTCGCATGCTTGATCAAACCGCAATGTATCAGGAGAGGTGTGCCTTTTTAAACATATTGTACATGAAGTAAATCGAACGGTTCTTTCAATTTACTTTACTATTTTGTGCGCGCTCTCTCTCTCTCTCTCTCTCTCGTACTTTCAGAAGTGTCCTGATTCACTGCATTGTGTCTGCCAATAGTACATTTGCTCCTGGTCGCCCAATCGCGGTGATCGCGGAAAAATGGCAGAGCCGTAATACCTTGCAGCTATTTGTGCTTATGTGCATAGCTAACACATGGGATTATTCATCCAATTGAGGCTCGAGGGTTCGTTTGTTTTTGGTTTTTCTTTCTATTTGATTTGTTCGACCAACTATCAGTATATTTAACTTAGAGTGGCAGTATCTTCGATTTTTTTTCTATTTCCTTTTTGTATTATTTCCGGAATAAGTCTTTATTCTATGTTTTGCTCGTGATGTTGGTTGTTTTCAGTGTGCAGTGTGTCGCATTACGATCACTGAACTGTAGGGTTGAGATTGCATTAAAGAATCCACGACATCGTGATCGATCATTCTTTCCACTTATGTGTGTATATATATATATATATATATATATCGTCGATATTTGTCAAATAACATGTCAATAGTCTTTCCACTGCTCGACTCTTCCGCCACATATATCCGCGTACAGAAATGTCCAGCAAACCTAATAACCATCGAATCCAATTGATTCCACGGAAATACTCGTTCGCGTGCGCAACGCAGTAAAACGTACCCCGTCAGAGTGACGGAGAAACTCAGCGTGCAGAATTCGCCGGAACGAAAATGTTGAAAGCTGAGGAGTGTCGCGATTGGTAATTACGATTGGCACTTCTCGTTGTCGAATGCGTTCGGCAGCTTCAACGCGATAATCAGAAGAGCCAGGCATTACAAAGCCACTCTTTCAGTTCGAGCGAGAATGAAAGGGGATCACGAGCGCGCGCAGACGCCGAGCCAAATGACTTCCTGCGGCGAGAAATTTGTCCGCCCGGCTACTGACGCTAACGCACTGCTTCTTCGATAAGAATTCCATTGGGAGCTTTGCGTACTATCTCAATATTTCTCGCGCACGTTTGCTAAATAATAAAGCGCGTCGAGACAATCGAGTCGTACGTATATAACCAATATCAACGTAATTAATAGAAATATGTCTTACGCAAGCTGGTAAACCTTTCTTCAATTCAGTCTTTCTACAGTTTCTAAATCGACTTCTTTCGTTCTAGATTCTTCCATTATTTAACGCCGGATTTTTCTTTCAAAAGGCGCAATGAATACAGTAGAAACTGGACTCTTTCTCGCACTCGTGTGTTCTATGACTACCTAAACTCAATTTTGCGGAGTCAGTTTTACTACACGTTTCGCACTTGAAAGGTTTTTCAAATAACTTTTGCCTCTTTTATTTTCAAAGATTTTCGAGGGATCATCTTTTCTTCAATGTGCATCGTAAAAATTGCTTTCTGCTTGCAAGAATGTTTACAGTGACATCAGTATCAATAAATTATTCACACGGGAAATAAGGTGCTGGAAGACATTTTTCTGGATAGCGAGACTTCTAGAAAATTTTATTTATTTGTAATTTATTAAAGTTACGTCGGAAAAGTTTAAACAAAGATGTTATATGCGCAATACATCTGCGTGAAAATACTAGACATCGGGAACAATAGCATTCGTGTCATTCAACGAAATACAACGCGAAATACATCTCTACATTAAATTTTCAAGGGAAACTCTGACTCTGCAATGAAATTTCTCATTTATTTACATGAATGACAAATCTCTATCAGAATTTTGATCTCGTCAGCAAATCATTGAGTTTATATAAAATTCTACTAATCTATAACTGTTTTCTACAATTGAATATTTTAATATTAGACTCAAATTTTATGGTTTTGAATTAACATTTACGAAGTTCTTTTATTCGTCATAAGTATTACTTTAACATTTGATGACCTTAGTGCATTCATACTTGACAGCTGCGTTATCGATCTCGTGCTGATTTTTAACGTTTGCAGTTAAATTATAAGGTACTTTAGAAGAATAGCTGCAATATTTACAAATATGGATTTTTGCCATAATTATTCTTCTGATGCTTTTTCAAATTCTCAGTCAGGGTAAAATTGTATTCGCACTTACAAGGTTTTTCAATATTCCCCAAATTCATTACTTCATATTCATTCAAAATTTTAGAAGGATCATGTTGCATTTTGACGTGCATGACAAGTGCTCCATTCCGTTTGCATGAGTAGCTACAGTAAGCACAGAAAAAAGTTGGCGGCTTGCCACATTCCCACTTCAAGTGCAGCCTCAAGCTTGTTTTCCATTTATAGGTCCTTTCGCATTTGTGCATTTGTATATCTCTTTTCGTTGCCAAGTAAGTTACGCGATGATCGTCCATTGGGATTATATTGTATTGTAGGCTCTGCTAACTTTATAGATTTAAATGCCTATTCTGCCATAATTGCTTACAAAAATGAAATATACAAATATGATAATTTATCTCAAATCGTCTCCAAAAAGCTTATAAATAATTTGGTTAAAATAAAAAGTTCATTATTAATAATGAGAAAATTTGAGTGCATGGAGCACGCGAGATTATTGGTGTGAGATGAAGAAACATCTAACCAAATGAAAACGTAGCGAGTTCCAAGCACATAATCATTAATGTTTTATTTGTTTCGAACGAGCACTTTTTGTGTTTAGTATAACAGTTTTTATGAGTTAATAAAAGTCAACATGATATCTGTCGTGGTACTGATCCATATCTTCTAATTAAATGTATATTTGATGTAGTCGATCTGTCAGTAAACTCTAAATTGTTGTGTCTTTAATATTTGAAAGAATGAATAAAAACGTAGTTTAACAAATCCTTAGTGAAAAAACCATACGAAAAAGCGTCATTATGAATTTTTCTTTGTTTTGATTTTGACGTATTTGTTATTATTATCAAAACTTTTTCTTTCACATAGTTCATAAATATAAATTAAAAGAATATTAAAATTATTTTGAAAAGTGTTTTTAATGCAACATGGTATGACTGCCTACTCCTAAAAACTGTAAAGTCAACATCGAAGTATGTTCTAAACTCGGTGATACCTATAACTGTGGTAATAACATTTTACGATGTATTCCAGCATTTGTAAAAGATTTCACAAACGACGGAATGAACGACACAATTCACATATCCGGCATAGTAACTAAATGTTCGATTATTTGATGTCGGGATAATATAGATAATACTTGGATTTTTTACGAAAATACCATAGGTACCTATGGTATATGGTAACTATAAAAATTCTCCTAATTTGAAGGACCAGAGGTTAATAATAGTCATTTTCATAATATACATAATTATATTTATATGAAATGAAGCATAATTAGTTTCTTGCAATTATACGGTCTCAGTAAATTCTATATAAAGATTTTTTTCTATAATAAATTTTCAATGTATTTACATATAAATTTTATAAAACTTTCATTTTGCTAACTAGGAGGAATGAAACACTCACACGAAAAAATGTAGTTTTTCACCGCAATTATCCCTCAAATGCCTTTGCAGACTCTCTTTCCATTTGTAAATCTTGTTACAGCTTCTACATATGTAACCATTTGCGTTATTGCTTTTATCATTTGGTGATAAATTATTCTTATATTTTATTACATATGGCACTGCGAAATCCATTACTGAAGATGTAAATTTCTCCTTTAGTTGGATATCTGAAAAAATAATGTCAAGATTAGTTCAAACTGAAATTTGAAGCATCAGTTAACTAGGGTCTATAGGCATGCAATAGTATAAATAGTTTTAACGTTATTTATGTCGATCGTATGGAAAAATGTGTGTGTTAATGAAAAAACATTAAAAGTGCATTTAGCAAAGTTTCTGGGCTTTATTGACAACAAATACAATAGATCGTTGAAAAAATTAACCTAGGCACTAATTAAGAGGAATAGTCAATAGTCACGGCACCACTAAGCGTGTAAAAATAAATGCGTGACATGTGTGTTGCTCCCATTTAAAAATACATTGTCATTAATTTTACACAGATTCGATTTTGAATGAATGTATTTCGAATGAGAGCAACGCGCATGACGTGCGTAATGTTCACGCGCTTGGTTTTGACCGCGAATACCTTATCGAGAATATAGAACTTTGGCTGGAATGGTGGTGAAGCTAGCAGCGACGCCGGCAGCGGGATCGACCGTCCGTAAAGAGCAAGAGCCTTTTTTTACTAACACTCGCTTAAACAATTACGTTTGCAAAATCTCTGACATGTACCCTCGGGATTCTTTTTCGTAACTTTCATTAATATCAATAATACACTAGCTTGTGTTGCTTTAAATCCAATTCCGCCGACCGGCACGAGCAATATGGGTTTCTCCACTAAGCATCGCATTTTTTCTCAGTTAATAATTATTTTTACAAAAACCATGGAATGTATCTTCGAAATTCTTCTTTACTATAATAATTATTATGAAAATTCTCTACCTGGAATTATTTTAATCCAATTCTTTCGTTCATTGGCTTGAAGTCATTTATCATGTAAAAATCTTATTTTACAACAGTTGACAATTACTTATAAATACGCTTCCAACGTTCGTTTTTATTGATTCGCATTACTAGAATGACCTATTTGCACCAATATCTACGCTTTTAAGTCATTGCTAAACACTTAGAAAAAAATTCGCGTATTGTGACGGTCCCGCTGTTAACGTCGCTCCTAGCTTCAGCCTCATTTGGCTAGAGCATCTAGTCTCCTTGCCAGACAAAAACGTTACGTACAGAAAGCTAGGTACAAGAAACTTATATACTCACAAACGTGTTGGAGAATTAATTTACAAACGAATCATTCTTCAATTAATATACTTAGATAACCTAAGTCAATTTTTCATCAGCGTTACTGATCCATCAGTGCAAAATGATTCTCACGGCTAAATGTATTAATAAATTATTCTTCTCAACCCGTCTCCCTTCTCCCTTCAAAAAACTCGCACAGTATTTTCTCTTCAACAAGAGCACGAACAATAGACTTAATGCGATACGTACGATTGGAAGAAACATTGATGTCAAGTGAAAAAATAGCGAAAAATGCAAAAGAGCTTCGAACAGTGCGTTATCCCGTGTAGAAACACATACATACATGCGCGCTCTCGTTCAACAAATTAAACGGACACGTCGTCGAGTATGTGCAGTATTTTGACAATGCAGGCTCGGCCAAGTTCCAGCGCGAATGCCTCGGACTCATTGTTCGGCCCATCAGGCGCGCTAAAGTGCAATTTTGGTTTAGCTCTGACGACCATTGCCAGCTCGCACAACGTTCTCCCTGCCCTCTCTCCTCCTCCTCTGTTCTCTATGTGTGCACGCGTACATGTGTGTTGCGAGTACTGCCAGTCTGGGCTTTCTCTCAAGCGCACTGAGATGCCGTTTTGATCATGAAATTTTATGGGGTTTCCAGCATCGCATTGTGTTTATTCGCTGGACTAATGTAACACTGCTTGATATGTTCACTTGACATTTTGTTCGTCCGACAGATTTATGTATATTAAAGTTCTCTCCTATCCAGACAAATAAAAATGTTTTCATTGTGATTTTCAGATGAATCAGCAGTTGTTCGGCGTAAAAATATGCCTATAAAGAGAAGCATTACGCTAAACGATAAATTGACGGCGAGTCCAGCCAGCGAATTGAAAACCACATTTTCTTCCAAACGATTCGCGCTCACGTGTATTTACCGCGCTTCAGTATTTTATCCGCTGGCACAAATTAACGCAGGTAGATTTAAGCGTCGGGACACCACGTGGATAACGAAAAAAAAAAGGAAACACGCTTGTCGCTTCACTCTATCGTCCTTTACAATCTGGTTCAACTTTAGCAGACCAGTTACCACAAAATTTATTTCACTTTATTTCGACCCGAATCTTCGGGTAATTTGTCTTGGCATGATTATGTTATTTATTATGATTTCATATACGTTATTTTCATGGAAATTTTAATACTAGTATTTTTCATGAAAGTGCAGTAACTTGACGCATAAACGTGAAAAAATAACCACATTCTATGGGAAAAACATTTAAAAAAACTTCAATGTATTTCATATTTACAAACGTTAATGTTTTCATGTAATAATAATCGAAAAAATATACAAATGAGTAGATGTCGATTAAATCCACAGATGATTATACATTCATAAATTTCTCCCATTATTATTAATATATTAAATAAAAACAGTACTCTACCTTATACTTTCTGCATTAAACTACGTGTCTAATTATTTCTATTTCACGCCAAGCAAGTCACAACAGTCTAAATGTCAGACCCTAATATCGACTATATCACTTTTGTATGATAACAAATATTGATATATTTTAAGGGACTATGTTTTCACTTAAGCTACTTTTGCTCAAAAGGTGTCCTTGTACGACTTGTTATATTTTAAGTAATCCCCCTACGCCGACAAATTACAGTAAAAAAACATATCAAACGTCATCGCGACGAAAAAGACAAGCCGGCAGCATTAATGTACCTGTGGTAGGAGATAAGTCTGTTCTAATCAGAGCCCGCTTTTCGCAAACAGCCGAGAGAGTGAGTGACACAGATATCCCTCTCAACGTCGTACGATATCTCCATTGTCGGCTAGAAGCGCAGCGAGCAACTCTGCGATTCGGTGTCACGTTTCGCGGATCGAAATTCGCTAGGGGGAACTTCGACTTTTTTTTTTTTTTTTTTATTCGGCCGTGTAATTTTGCGCTCGCGGCTCTCTCGCTCGCTCGGCTGCTGCGTTCGTTGACACCGCGGATTGGCATTCACCGCGCGAAGGCTTGAATTTTTACGAGCGGCGTGACACGGCAACGGAAATTAGGTGTTGCGCGCAGCCTTGATGCCTTGGGATTTTCGAGCGACCCCGCGTAGATGCCAATTTTATTCTCATTTGCTTTTCTCTCTTTCTATTTTTTTCTCTGGATTAATCACTAATCAGCTTGCAAACGATTAAAATAAAAAATGACCTTGGAAGTGTAAAACAAATCGCTCGAAAGTAATGTTAGTCAAAGTTGTGTTTTGTTAATGTAAAACGCGGACTTGGTCGACTAAATTATACATTATTTCTCACAGCTATAGTTAGCGATAAATCATATTCCGTTTTTACCAGTACAATTTGATGGATTTGGTGAATTTGTATTTGTTCATTGTGTTAACTTTAAAAGTGGGCCCCATCACTGACCTCTGTTTAGAAGAAACATCGCACTATAGGTAATAGAATTAGCTGGAAGGCTCACTATGCTTCGGCTTTCTATGATCTGTCAACAAATTTTCTTTAAAAAAATCGTTGTAACGGTTCTTGCATTTGAGCAATATCCCACGTTTGTTTAATTTATTATAACTTTTTAATTCTAACTAAATTTTTCTGACGTTGTGTACATCCATTTTCTTTGGTCTTGTTAGTGGACTGAGCTTGATGTGATTTAATACGATCGAGTCGACGAAATCAACTGAGTTGAAACTACTGGTAGATCTTTGCATTCTGCATCAACTTGACTTTCTGAAACAAACTTTTGACGGTAGAAACTATTATTTATCACTCAATTTGTTTAATTTAACACCGATTAGTTAAAACGAATTTATCAGGATGAATGAAGCAGTAAAATGAAAGAAAGGGAGAACACATCATTATTCAACATAAAAATTTATTATTACATGGAGTTACTAAGTGATTCTCGTTCTTACAAGACAACCATTTTCTGAAAATAATTTTAACACATGTTAGAATTTCTTGACGTGTTTTTTACAATTTCAAAGTAAATAATAGAAAAGAAATCAACTATATTTATTATTATTATTATTAAGTAGGAAATCTTTGTTTATTAAAATAATCAATTTATTCATGTGCAATACGTTACAATCGATTTATTAAGATACCTTAAAAAATACATCTTAATCAATAGTTACACAATCGCAGCTGTTGAGTTAGCTGAAAATGTAGAAAACCGGAATAGTCGTAATATTTATAATGACAATTTGGCACTTTGAAAGGAATACGTACCATAATAGGAGTAGGTTTTGCTGCATACCTCAGACGTATAAATTTCTTCAAATGGCTTTCGGTTACAGTTTGTTTGAATATGTTCAGCGAAATAAGCTGTCCGTCTGCAGGCGTAATTGCAGTCATCGCCAAAAGATATCTTGTCATATTCCAGCTTCACATTTCCAAGCAACACTTGCGCTCGCTGTCGACGTCCTTGATAGAACGATTCAATGAAGATGACAAGGAAATGTACATATGTATGGCTGGTCTGTCAATTGACGAGGACTTAATCCTCCTCCCGTGTCGTTTTCTGAAAAGGTACAAGTTTAACAGACTCGAAGGTTCACGTGCAATCAGCTATAACGCTACTACGTTACAAACGATTTTAGGAAAAATTCATTATTTTTTCAATTGCCTCTGCTAACTTAGCATCACCCATAACCAGACCTAGAGCTCGTTTAACTCAACAAACTCGACCCCCCCTATACCCATCATCGCCTATTCCCTCGTCACTCGACCCTCTAAAATCTCCCCTCTCTTATCTCCACAGCTATTAGAGGTACCTTGGTGCTCCGCCGTCGCTGATTAATAATCTGTTAATTGGAGGGTGGCATGAGCTTAAAGAGATACGCGAGGCCATATCGACGACGTTGAAATTTCGGGAAAATTCATGCGAAGAGAGATAGAGAGAGCGTAAGCTCTGCTAATGCACTTTGCCTACGCAGCGGATTATTGTTTATGCTCTGCTGTCGCAAAAAATAGCGGCGCGAGAACCTCGTATCCGTATATGCGAGAATGATTTTTCTTCCTTTTGTTCTTAGCAGGTTAAAAGCTTGTATTTTTTGCCAAAAGTCGCATCATTATTTCGACCGTGCAGCGCTTTTCTTTTGGTGGAAAAGTTGCCATGACGATTTTAAAAATTCGCGTTAAAGGCATTACTAATACAGTTTATTCTTTCAGTCGGAATGCTTAGACGACCGTGAATTTTTGCATAAAAAGACAAAAACTCTTCGACCCACGAGTTCGTCAGTGTACATTCAGCTTAGTCGTTCCAACAGCAAAATCGTATCTCAGGCCAAACTCCTGAAATCTCACGAGATCATATCGGGAAATTGTAACGTATGCCCAACATAAGCCGATACTGCAGCTCTAATCCTTTCGCCAGGCAGTATCGTTTACTCCCGCTCTTTTTTTCTGGTCACCATTTGTGTTTCACATCTGATTTTGCTTGTTTCGTTATTTTTACTCCAATGGTCGAATTGCGTGAAAATTGAAATGATTTTTTATTTTCATTGAGAGTCGGAATTAACTGCATATGAGGGGCTTTAGGAATGGGCTATTGAGATTTATAATAAACGGGTTGGCTTTTACGTATACATTATTGATGCGGAATGCAAACCATTTTTACAAAATATCATGTAAATAAAACCTCATCTTCCTAGATTTTAAATATCTGAAATTAAAAAATAACATTATTAGCCGAGCAAAGATGCTTTTAAAGATTTATCAAACGTTATCTTTTTATATTCCGCGGTTATCTGTAAAATAAATACTGTAATCGATCACTACAGGCACCGTAATAGGCATTGTGTTTTATTTTGACGCTTCGTTGACCAGGTTTCTCAATTTTAGCAGAAAAACTTTATGGCACAAAAAACATAAATAATTTGATAGATTTTACGCTGATCATACTAATAAACAGGTTATAATACGTATAAATAAGTAAAAATATAAATAATGAAAAGAGAGGTTTTCGATTAATTAAAAAGGAATGCGAATCTCGAGTGTACACGAAGGCCAAAGGAGTATTAGTTTCTTCTAATCAGAATCTTGGTTGAAGGAGAATTGAAAAGACCGTTACTTTGCGTTGGCGTAGAATCGTTTGCCGGTATTTCTCGTAAATTAATTGCATAGCCGTTCGAAGGCCGCAACGGTGATTTTCATTTGCATAACAATGGAAGAAAATAAGAGAGGAAGATCATCCATCTTCCGAATAAAACAGAAAATTCGCAAAGGTGAAATTCATTATCTATGCAATCTCATCGATCTTGTGATGCAGAGTTACGTAATTTTATCGTACGCGTGTTTTACAACTATACGAGGAATCGAATTGAACTTTAATGTCTGCAATTGTCGATCTCTCAAGTAGCTGGGTTTAGATTTAATTATCCCGCAGTATTTTCGCCTTGTACTAGAACGCATTTACAATGATCGGCAGTCTGAATGTTTGACATTGTCGGCAAGATCAACAACGCTATTGACATCAATTTTACATTTCCTTAGTTATACAATCTATTTTTAAGTAAACGTTGATTTGATTGATGCAAATGTCAAGATTAGACAATTAGCGCTTGGAAATGTTTGCAATTGTTAATTTTATTTGTGCAGTTAAAAATAAAAAGTTCTTTTTACTTTTTATGTCGGTGAAATTAAGCGTTAGCAAAAATTAAATGAAATCTACAATTTCAGTAAGAAGATTGATGAAAAATAAAATTAATATTATTCTTTAAGGTATTGAAATAAAAGTGCCCTTCGCGTACGACCGACCGTATATACTTATAAATGAGGTATAAATTGATAGTAATATGATAAATTGAAATGTTGAATATTTATATGATTTTTCAAATTTGGTTTTCATTTACGTGAAAAGTTGTAATACATGCAAAAGAAACTAGAATTTTTACCACAGTTCAATTCCATATGTTCAATCAGCCTCTCTTTCCATTTATAAACTCTTTAGCACCTGGGGCATTTGTATCCGCATTTCTCTTTGTTATTGTTCAGTGATGCATTGTAAACAAGTTCCATCGTTAGTGATGACGAAATTCACTTAATGAACTTGAACTCTCCTCCGATTTCGATTCCTGAAAATATAACATAGTATTAGTGTACTTTCGAAGTTTCTGCAAGCCTATTTTAGATTCTAACTATATTTTATAGTAAGAGTGAATATACAAATGAAAAACAACTTTTGCCAGATCCAAAATTTATAGGCCATTACAGTTTAGTCGAGGAAACCTGTAAGCAACAATCTCAAAACGATACATATACAAATTAGCGAGTTAAAACATTCACACATTTTTATTTATCATTCAATGATACTTAGCTATTTCATTCATCTTTATGCAAGAGTTACTTAGATAGCAGAAACATCTTGTTTCTAAGTATATTGGTTATAGTCTCAAATAAGGCCCATAAATAAAATTCTCAAAAATGGGTACTCTGAATTTTGTTGACCCAGTTTTCTTACATTTCTCACGTTTGTATGAATTTACAAATTCGTCTGGAATGCCTTATTTATTATTTTCATTTGAAATTGCGGAACGGTAATGTTTTCTTTTGACGTGCCTGGCAAGATCTGTTTTCAATTTGAAACTAAAATCGCAAATATCGTAGAAAAGTCCTGGAGCCTTGCCACAATCGCGAACAAACGCTGGTTAGTCTGCGATTTATGCTACTTTTTATGTTGATACATTTGTAATCTCATTCGTTTTTGTTTTCATTATACGACTGCGCTATACAGCAATTGAGTCGTACGGCAGATTGCGCTAGAAAATTTGAAATCCTCTCCGACTGCCATTTCTAAAAGAAGTAACATAGATGGCTGTTAGAATATTAAAAAGGTCTGAGAATAGTCAGAAGAATATTAGATCACGTAACAGAACGCTACATTAATTTCAATGTGCGCTACAATGAATGAAGTCAGTTGTTAGATTTATACATCGAGCCCATATTAAAATTAAATAAATTGTAAAGACAATACCTTTGGAAATTCATGAAACAGATATCTTATACCAGATGCAAAGAACAGTTTTCATTCTGAAGAAATACTTACACAACGATTTACACGAACTTGGATGTTGATTTGGCGTTTCTCTTTGCGAGCATTCATTCTTGTTGGTAGATCATAACAAATGAAAAACGTTGCTTTAATTAATTCCATTTATGTAAATAAATTATAAAAAATTGTTATTATAAGACTATTTATTGTTAAAATATAATACGAAAAGAAGGTAAAATGCAATATGATATGCCGTCAAATGATTATTTTAGCATTGCTTAAGTAAATTATGTACTCATATATACTAAAACATCAAAAAAACTTATTATAAATACAAATATAAATAGCAATACGTATTATTTAGATACATTGATTCCTTGCTATTTCGACTCTAACAACACGACTGTTTTAACCCGGGCAAGATATCGATGCTGTTTATTTACAAGTAGATAACTCTTTCAACAAATGAAATTCTTGTTCGACGTTGACTGACTAATTGCATTGTAATAAAAACTACTGTAAAATGTGACTGCGATCTATGAATATAGTTTTGAACCATATACGAGTAGTTTTGAAGAAATCGATGCTTGAAGTTAACGTTTTTTTGCATAGCCTTCTTATGTAGACGGATGAATTGACTTCCGTTGATAGGAATAGTTCGATGAAAAAGGCACAGATTTTGGATTTGTTAACATGAATTGAAAGAGAAATAAATCAAGATAGGTTTTATGTTTCTAAAAACATGGCTTACCACGCATTTCGATGAAACAACAGTAATTTAGTAGAAAAATTTTCTAACTCATTCAAACAAACGGTACAAATTAAAGAAATGTGGCAACATCGCAAACACTATATAGGGATACGAACGTAGTTTCGCCATATATAAATATGCACAGCTACATAGTACAATATAATATTTACTTGTAATTGAAATTATATTAATTTTTATTGGAAATCATTGTAACAAGTAAATATAATAATAAGTGCATAAACTGCGATATCTTAATATCCGAAGTTTATGAAAAATTGAATATAGCGTAATTTTCATTCTTTAGTAAATTGTATATTTAAAAATAATATAGACGTAATTTCGCAGTTTTCTTCGTCTGACATTGTAAATAAAATCTCATTAAGTCTTTTTGCGACAATCAAAATATGTGCAACTGGAGGTTATGTACAGATACAGACGCCTCGACGCCTCGTATCACTCGCGTATGTACATACATGTATACGCGAAGGCAGGCAACATAGAAATTTCAATCATACAATGTTGCCAGATCTTTACTTGGTTTTGTACATTCATAAAAATAATTTAAAAAATTAAAATACATGATTAACAAATATTAGTTGTAAATACTATTCAATTTGTATCATTTTATACGTTGTCAAGTGCATGGGTATGTGTAAAACGTATCAGATATAAGTATACGTAGTACGCACACCACTTAAAAACTAAACAGATATCTAGATATCTACCTTATTAGCATCTATAAATATTCACATACATATGTGTAAAACGCGTTTCGCATCATAAAATATTTGTAACAGTTGTAAACAATGTAAGCATGAAAAAGTCAGTAGATATGGAACTTGAGTATGGAAGTTGGTTATGCATTACTTCCATACTCAAGTTCCATATCTACTGACTTTTTCATGCTTACATTGTTTACAACTGTTACAAATATTTTATGATGCGAAACGCGTTTTACACATATGTATGTGAATATTTATAGATGCTAATAAGGTAGATATCTAGATATCTGTTTAGTTTTTAAGTGGTGTGCGTACTACGTATACTTATATCTGATACGTTTTACACATACCCATGCACTTGACAACGTATAAAATGATACAAATTGAATAGTATTTACAACTAATATTTGTTAATCATGTATTTTAATTTTTTAAATTATTTTTATGAATGTACAAAACCAAGTAAAGATCTGGCAACATTGTATGATTGAAATTTCTATGTTGCCTGCCTTCGCGTATACATGTATGTACATACGCGAGTGATACGAGGCGTCGAGGCGTCTGTATCTGTACATAACCTCCAGTTGCACATATTTTGATTGTCGCAAAAAGACTTAATGAGATTTTATTTACAATGTCAGACGAAGAAAACTGCGAAATTACGTCTATATTATTTTTAAATATACAATTTACTAAAGAATGAAAATTACGCTATATTCAATTTTTCATAAACTTCGGATATTAAGATATCGCAGTTTATGCACTTATTATTATATTTACTTGTTACAATGATTTCCAATAAAAATTAATATAATTTCAATTACAAGTAAATATTATATTGTACTATGTAGCTGTGCATATTTATATATGGCGAAACTACGTTCGTATCCCTATATAGTGTTTGCGATGTTGCCACATTTCTTTAATTTGTACCGTTTGTTTGAATGAGTTAGAAAATTTTTCTACTAAATTACTGTTGTTTCATCGAAATGCGTGGTAAGCCATGTTTTTAGAAACATAAAACCTATCTTGATTTATTTCTCTTTCAATTCATGTTAACAAATCCAAAATCTGTGCCTTTTTCATCGAACTATTCCTATCAACGGAAGTCAATTCATCCGTCTACATAAGAAGGCTATGCAAAAAAACGTTAACTTCAAGCATCGATTTCTTCAAAACTACTCGTATATGGTTCAAAACTATATTCATAGATCGCAGTCACATTTTACAGTAGTTTTTATTACAATGCAATTAGTCAGTCAACGTCGAACAAGAATTTCATTTGTTGAAAGAGTTATCTACTTGTAAATAAACAGCATCGATATCGTGTACACCAACGTGGATTGAATCGCGACCCCCCCAGTTAGGTTGGTATGAGAATTCCGTCGTTGCATCGGAACGAAAAAACCGCGGGAATATTCAAAAATGAAAATTCGTTTTAAGATACGATAAAAGGCTAAAACGTTACTAATTTGTTTTTAGGTTTAAAATTAATTGTTTGCCGAACAATGAATTTAGATGCATGATTATTTGATTTTAGGTTTTAATTATATATTTTAAGAACGAGCGTTATACTATGGCCGATCTGAAAACCACCGTTACGGACTAAAAGTAGCACTCTACTAACCTAACTGGGGGGGTCGCGATTCAATTCACGCGATACAATTTAAATTATATAATTAAAACCTAAAATCAAATAATCATGCATCTAAATTCATTGTTCGGCAAACAATTAATTTTAAACCTAAAAACAAATTAGTAACGTTTTAGCTTTTTATCGTATCTTAAAACGAATTTTCATTTTTGAATATTCCCGCGGTTTCTTCGTTCAATGCAACGACGGAATTCTCATACCAACCTAACTGGGGGGGTCGCGATTCAATCCACGTTGGGTGTACGTCGGTACATAACCTCCAGTTGCACATATTTTGATTGTCGCAAAAAGACTTAATGAGATTTTATTTACAATATCAGACGAAGAAAACTGCGAAATTACGTCTATATTATTTTTAAATATACAATTTACTAAAGAATGAAAATTACGTTATATTCAATTTTTCTATATTTTTCTAATATTTTTATTTTAATTCACATAAAAAATTTAAGTTAAAAAAAGTTGACCAGATCGGAACATTCGGAACAGAATTCACTAGAATTGAAACCGGATGTCACTAGAATTTAAACGGATACGTCTATATCAATAGGACCCCAGCCAAACGTAATATTCCCAATAAAGCTATCGCGTTGGAGTAACATTAAAATTAATCATACGAGATGGCGCGTACAGACAAATTAAACTTAATCAAATGCATTTGATTTCGCACGCACGGCTTAGAAAGTTCTTTACTTACAAAATCGAAAGCGTCTACACAACGCACACCTCAGTGTGCTGACGTCTCGGCGACAGAACCAGCCCATATACCGGAGGCGGCGATGAACAGCTAGCGGGCTGTGAAACTGCTGCTAGTGGAACGTCACAGGATCTACCGCGAACAAAAAGACTGATAGCTCGGCAAGTAGTATTCCACCAGGTTATTAATTGAGACCTCATTCCGACGAGCTCTTGCTAGAGGCTAAGGGCTCAGCGAGAGATAGCAACAAACCAAAAAGTGGCCGCAATAAAAAACTCAAGAACAAACGAGAAAAGAAGAACGCAGCTTCTACACGGTGGGACGCGAAAATGACGACTCGTTCAGTTTAGTTCAGTTTACTAGATGGTGGTGGATCTCTTAGCTGAGATTCCGTTTTGCCAAAACGCATGCGATGGACATGGCGACTCGTGCTGTGGCGCCTGCGCAATGCCTAGAGAGAGCGCCACTGTTCGGGCCCAGCACGCTCGCGCATTTAAATTCCTAAAGCGCTTTGGAAGCGAACGGAAACTTTACAGGACTGTGTGATTATGCTGCTTATCTCATCCCTAAGAGATTCAGCGCTTTCCAAATAATTGACTGTTGGTAGTTGTGTCAATCGATAACTGAATCGATCATGATTTTGTTTGTAAAATCACGACTGTGTGCACTGCCTCGGTCAACGCGATGCGTACCGATGAAAAGATCGGGCAATGCTCCTTTCGCTTACTTACGTACGAACAGCGATCGCACGCGAATCGGCTAGCTTATAGTCGCGCGATACGCGATCATTTATGCTTTCGTTTATTCGAGGCATTTGCCGACGTTTTCGTTGCTGTTAATCTTCGGAAGCGATGCAGCAGTGATCAGTTGTCAATGTGGTTAAGCCAGACACGATAACTGAGATTATAAGATGAATTTCGTTTGTACAATTCGTTGCACTTGGTGCATTTGTATTCACCTTCGTTATTGATCATCTTATTCACCGATGTGCCGTAAGTAAATTGTATTGGCGCTTGTGAACCGGAACCAGTGGGAATAATTTGAATGCCTCTTTTGTTTTAGTTTCTGAGAAAAACAGTGAAAAAATGTGACAAAAGAATAGTTTTAAAATAGTTTAAGTTTCTTTTCTATACATGTTCTCGTGTTCTTCGTTAATTTTCAGTAATTTTTTATAAATAACAAACAAATATTAGCAATTTGCCATATTTAGCACAATTGCATCTCGATACCAAATAATCGCGTGTCGATTTTCAATGCGTGCATTCGAAAAATAGCGAATTGACAGCATACTCGCGATGCTAGCAAAAGAAGCTTGGCTGCTTGATATTATTACTCAAAGTATTTTTTGATACTTAAGTTTTGTTGCACAATTCAGAGTTAAATAATTTTCTAAGTTAGCCTTTTCTTGGCTTTTCAATAATCAGGCATGCCATCACAGGATTAATTTTTCTAGATCATTTATCAACAACTCTGAAAAAGATCCAAGCGTATGTTATCAATAGAACGTTCGACAGTGAAATTTAACTATCCTTCAACTTTTATATCTGCAAGCAAACACATTCAAAATACAATTTATTCAGGAATTTACGTCGATTGCTCGCTTTCATAGTCCTAAAAGGCTCTTCATTATTTAAAAAAGAGTCAATCTCCTTTGGCAAATAATATTAGCATGCAAAGTTCGTTGTCGCCAAGCAGGGATTAAACTTTTTCGTTAAGGCAATCTTTTCTTACTTATTTATCCACTACATTTTGAACAATTATATCTGAGCTCTCTGAATCATCTGTCTCGTGTCGATTTTTTATGTAACGTTTCAAGTTAATCTGTCGCTTACTATAAAATAGCCATAAAATTGACATGTGAAATTTAGCTGATCGTTGCACTTCAATTTTTTATATTAATTCAAATCACAATGCCGTGTTCTGTTACACATCACATTTGTATAATTTTTTACATTCGTCTACCTAGCCTTGTTCATTTTCATTTTCATTTAGGTTGACGTGCAAAACAAAAATTATATTTCTGTTTACAGGAGTATTTATAATAACAAAAAATAAATTCTAGAGCTTTGCCACATTCGAGATTTTTGTGTCTCGTCGAATGCTGTTTTCTTTTATACATCGTGTTCCAATATCAACTTTTGGAATAGATAAACAAATACTGAAAAAATATCCATTAAATGGTGATATAATTTAATAATGGTTGAATAAAATAATATAATTTAATAATATTTCTTGCCAAGTTGCTCTCTCTATATTTGACCTAAATGAGCGTCTTTACTTGTCGCAACAATACTTTCGATGTCTGCAGTGGTAGCTTCTTTTACACGTTTCATACTTACACTGATCTTTTAAATTTAACAGATTATGTTTCGCTTGCATGTACTTATCGCAAGGTTATCTTTTCGTCCGCTAGTAAAAGAGCAGTGAGGAGACAATAATCCGGAAAGTTTGCCACAGACGAACTTTAAATGTCTGCTCAAAGTTTCCTTGGACTTGAGCAGATTGTTACCTCTGAGATAGCTGTAGCGACTTTCTTAGTGATTATAGTGATTAGATATTGGCAATGTAACGCGACCGAACCGTAGGGTCGTCCGTGTTTTGGGAATTCAAATTCCTCTTCTTACAGCAATGCCTGAAATGAAATAATAGCTGCTGGAACGATTTGCCGATCGCAAAGCTAAAGTCTACGGTTACCACTATGTTGTGCGATCAACAGAATCTGAGTTTTAAGACATACACGACAACTTGGTACTGAAGCGATTGACAAGAATCATTATGTCAACTATAACACACGATTCGTCATTCAATCAGATCACCAATAACGTCCACAGCAATTATCTCAGCTTGGAAATTAACGGTTAATATTCTGTTTACCCTTCGAATCGATGAAAACTCGGTATTATAATACGACAAAAGAGCTTAGTTATACGGAAAATTAGCCGCGCAGACTGAAGCAGCTATTACCGAAATGATCTCAATCCCAAGCGAGTAAGTACAATCTCACGGCGACGATCAAAATGAAATAAAAGCTGTATTTCTTTCTCTCTGCCAGACGGAGAGAAAGAGACAGCGAAGGTGAGAGTGCGCTGATGACAAATCGAAGAGTCGTTACGACGCTACTGCCAATGTGCCGTGAAATCGCTCTCTGCGCGCGAAGATTAGCTACGCGACAAAATTCAACTCGCCTTTTTTGCTTCGCTTCAAATCCCACGGGACAGCGCTGGGTATACACACACAAAGTGCTCCACTTTCACGGGGAAGCATCGCGGGGGGGGTTATTAAATGAAAGTAGATCGGGGTCGGATTTTTCATTTAACCGCCGTTTGTTTATGATTCAGCGAACGACGGCGATTTGGCGTGCTCTACTTTGTTTGGCAATCCTTGGACTGGATTTGGCTGTTTTCTCTCTGTTTTTTTTTCCTTCGAATTATCCGTCGCTGCGTGACGATCGTAGCCCGACGAAGAATCACGTTCCATCGCGCCGAATTTGCCGTTCGATGAAAAATCCGCCTCGTCGCAGTCACGCTCGGATGCGCGTCGGTGAGAGCGAAATCACAATTGACAAATAACACGTTGCGCACCTCGCGAATATAATTAAAAAATAAATAAATAAAAGGCGTGGAACATGGGCATGCCACTCGACGGCTCGAGGACAGCATTCGAATCGAATTTTCGCGTCTCTCTGTATCTCAAAACGGCAGCTCAACGACGAATGAAAAGTTGGCGAGGAAAGGAGGAAGAAGACCACTGTCTCGCGTCATTGCAATGGCAAAGGCTGACAGCCGGCGAGGAGGACAAAGGAATACGATAGCCCGTGTGCTTATCAATCGCGGCAGGCGATCCTCCTTAGACGCGCTCCCTTCTTCGCCGTCGGCGCCAATTAATGCGCGATGCGCGCAGCCGCTAATTAATTATTAACGCGGCGCATTATTGTCACATTTAATCGGGTCGACACTGCGGCTCGGCTAATTAATCCGACTCCAGCAGCTCGACGCGCACGTCGATTTAAGCTTCGACAGTAGCGTGGGCACGAACAGGCAACCGAATGGATTTAGCAAAAGGAGCTTGCGCTCGTTTCCCCATCGCGGCGCGATAAGACAATGCGGCCGCGACAATCGATCAATGCGCGTGAAGGAAAAATAGAAACAAAGCAGGCACTGCTGCTATCGGCGCGGAGAGGGGAGGCAGCGATCAAAGACTGTCTCGTTGGAAAGAGAGAAATCGCTCTGTTCCTCAATGGCGCGTTACTTGAAAAAAATATATAAATGTAGTAGGCGCGTCAAAGGCAGCCGTTAATTAAATGTTGACGCTGGAAATTTTTACACGAAGCTTCGCGGAGGATTAAAGGTATTTGAACTGCGACGCGCCAAACTTTTCCAGTTTTTTTTTTCTCTTTAATTTCCAGACTTTACCTTGTTTTTAGCGTGGCTCCTCAAACGGCCCGTTTCGAGCGGACAGTAATGCTTTGAAACTACGGGCTTTGCAACTCAATTTTCCACTGGGAACCTTTAGTCAAAGCTATCGTTATCCTTTTTAAAGCGAGATAATTTTGAATTTCAGTGTTGACTATTTAATGGGGCTTGCTTTTACGTATGTGAAATAGGTCGGGTGCCAAATGGAATTACCGGCTACGAAGGGGACAGTTGCATGTGAAAGTTTTGTTTCTTGCGAGTCGACGCTGATTGTTCGTTGGGAGCGAAGAATCGGCCGCAGCGTTTCGCGCAGTCGACCTCCCACTCGAAAGCAAATCAGCGACGCGCGCGTGCCAACGCGCATAAACGTACAATTGAATGAGATTTCGCTAATCATCTTTTAAGTTACCTAACGCGCGGGCAAAGGCAAAGGCAATCACCCCTCGTCAAGGGTCGCGAGGGCGAACAATCAAATTTTAATTACGCGAGCGCTATACAGTAGCTCCATTTGCTCAAGCGGCGAAATGCCAGACGGAGTGCGCCTGTATACGTCGTGTGCTCTCTCGGTCTGTGTCTCCGACGGTTATATTTTGGCGTCGAGTGCCTGGCATTATTAAGACTGCGTTTGCTCGAAAACCGGCTTTCCGGCTTGATATTGTCGAAAGGTAAATAAACTATTCGAGCAACCGCTCGGCTCGCGACTATTGAGTCTCCCTCTCTCTTGTCATTTTTATCTTTGCCGGGGGAGGGAGACTCACGAACTCGAGAATAAAATTGCAAGTCGAACGAGGGACACGCGCGGACTGAAGAGGTCGAGTTTAGTCAAACTGCCATCTGAATGCCACTCTCAGGTGTGTTTCACTGAGTCAACGTTTGCGCGTTTATTTGCGCGAATCATTAAATCGAAAGCACATTAGCCAACGGCTTTGCTCTCTTCCTCAGCCCCGGCAACTTATGTCGGTGGTGTCGCACGCAAAAGAAGTTCATTAATTCGCAAGTGTTTTCCGTCAATAATAAGAAAATGTTTAACCTGGATCTTTTTCACCCCACGTGCCGTGAGATACATAAATAAATTTGCGCGAGAGAAGGGTTGCGTCGCCGTGCTATTTATAGTACGTAGCGATACCTCTCGGGAGGCATGTATTTCCGTAGGCGTTTCGCGCGATTAGACATCTTGTGGAGGGAGGGGGAGATCGTCATTAAATGCCTCCACTCGTAAATTAGGCCGTCATCACTATAAAAGCCACGGGCGAGCGCATAAAATAAAACGACGGCACGCGCCTCGCTCGCAAGGATCAGCTTCTTCTTTATTTTTTTTTTCTTAATTTTTCAAAGCCAGAGCTTTACTGCCTCGTAATTTCGACGGTTAACGAGCACCACGACCGATTCAATCAGCTCTTCGTTAGTTTTCTTTTTAGTCCTGTGATATCGGAACAACAAGCATGGCTTATGTAATCCAATCTCCTGTTCTTGCTTATTAATGTAATTGAAAACAGAAAAATTTTTTTTTGATACAAATTTTATTTTCAACTTTCGGTTCGATAATTCAATTGATTTCCACCAATTTCACTCAAAAAAAAAACGAAGCTCTATTTCGGACTGCAAAAAAAGTCTTTGAATTTGTTGTATTTCTTGTAACAAATATTCTCAGAATAATAATTTTCCATTTTCAGTTCGAGACCAATTTTCTCGAGAAGATGAAAAATAAAAAATTCATGTTTACTGTGCGTACAATTCACGACCACCAGGCTGAAATCGAGAAAGTAAATTGAGCCTGACGCAATCAAACCTCGACTGAAACTTTTACAAAAAAAAAATAAAGAAATGAAAACTCGTTATACAAGCCTCGTAAAACCATCCGCACATCAACTCTTAATCGTCGGTAGTTTGATCGTTCTGACCTGAGAAGTATCGATAATTCATGAAAGGTCATAGGCTTGATGCAAACAATGAGAGCAAAACAAAACGTTGCTTGGGCTGTGCCGATAATTGCTGAGATGCGTTCGCCGCAGATTGCATTGTCCGCTGTTCTTTGGATAATACGGCTTTTGTTAATGGAAGAGTGGCCAAGAGATTACCTCTCTCTCTCTCTCTAGGCTTAATTGTTTTGCTTTAGATCTCCGTGGGGTGGAAATGGATGAGGATTTAATGGAAGGGCGAATCATAATGTAAACTAGTTCTACGCCCCAACTGTTTGTATAAACTTGCTTTTTGAAATCCTGTACCGCAGTCACGGCTCGTGGAGAAAGACCAACAGAAGCACGTAAAAGCCCACGATATTTGCAAGACATACGTGTAATAATACATAATACATCGTGTACTTTTTTTACCGGAAAAACACTGGAGTGCGCTTACCGACATATCTCCGAGCGCGCAGAGCTTGCACGCGCTCTCTTATATTCTGGTTCTTATGGTATTGAGAAGCAATCGAAAAATTGCAGTATACCTCTCGACGACAATTTTCCTTGCAAGCCTGGCCTGCGCGTTTGTTGCGAGATCTGCTTTGCTCGCGAAATAACGACGTTGCGGATGGCTGTAATGTGGATTATCAGGCGGACTTTGCAGATTGAAGTTTTTCAATTTAAACCAAGACTGCGCTTGGCTCAAACATTTGCCACGCGGCACAAACGACTCTTTGGTCGCTGCGCCTTCGAAAAATTATTTCCTCAAATTAACGAATTAAGTTTGACGAAAGCGAGCGACTTTTTTATTCGTTTACTTTTTTTTCTAAAAAACTTTCTTTGCTGTAGCTTGCCGACTTCAAGAATAATCATTCGACTTTCTAGATTACAAAATTGAGCAGAGAGAGAGAGAGAGAGAGCGAGAGAGCCTTGGAGTTTCATCAAGTAATTGAAGAATTTAGCTTCCCTCGCGCGGCCGCGCATCTAGAAGACAAGCTCTTTAAACCGCGCAAGCAAGCGACATCACGTATATAAACCGTTGGCCCTTTTCCTTTTATACGGTCGTTTCGTTTGGTCGTCGTCGTCGAAAGAAACAGATAACACGAAGGCGGCTGCCAATAACGCCACCCAAGGAGCTGTACGCCCCCTTCTTCCTGCAGTTGTTGTGTTAGACACTCAGTCGGCAGGGCTTGAAAAGAAGGGCGAAAGACAGCTATTCTTCGCGGATCTGAATGTCGCCAAGAGTCGCTTGCATTCTTTAGATTTCAACTCCCACCCCGCTCTCCTCTGCTATAATTTGCTGTTGTTGGCTGGCGGCCGTTTATTTTTTCCCCGAGATTTTTCTGTGAACTGAGGAGGTATGCCGTAGGGTTACGCTTGGTATTTTCGTATTAAAAAGGCGAAAGAACAATAATATCACGGAACATTTTGCAAGATATCGTTCAAGCTATCTTCGTTATGCCGACAAAACATATCGCGAAACAAAGTTCGAATCTACGTTAGCCGCGTGGCAAGACGTGAATAAAAAGGCGCTGAAAAAAGTTCCTCATAAATGTCGATTCATTGTTTCAATTACTTTCACTCGGGTGAATCTTATTTAAAAAAAAACTTATTTCACTTATTTTTTCCAAACGTTAATATCAGTTCGTAATTCACACCCGTTGTAACGAAAAACTCACCGTAATAATAAACAGTTTCGCGGATTGGAAAAAATAAAAATGAGCGTCGTCGTCGCTCCACCAGCATTCAAAGCCAAACAAAAGTCGAGCTTTGAGACCCTTCAACCATGAGATAATAGCGGAAAAAAGAAGGGGAGCCTGGCCGACGCGTAATTGTAACGCGCGCAGATACAAATTTTTTTTTTTTTTACTACGGCGCCTCGTTATTTTCAACCCGCGAGAGAGAAAAGAGTGCACCTATTGAGATTGAAATTAAATATGACGAGGCATGAGAGAGAAGTAGTTTTGATCTGTTGATAAAAAGATACTGTCGGAGGAAAAATGTACACTCGGCGACTTTCGAATCGTCACGAGCATTTAACGTGCGCTTGTTAAACTCGTCTTTTTCACGTCACTGTCGAAGTCGAGCGAGTGTTCCTGGCATTCGGTGCCGAAAATCACAATTCTCTCCCGGTCAGGGAATATCTCTCAGCGCAATGGCCTAGCCGTGTTCGGTCGATGTACGCTGCCGCGCCCACTCACCTAATTTTGGAATTGAGCTTGCGCCGACTTGTGCGGCCTCTATTATTCATTGTAGGATTAGATCTTGAGCTGGATCATCGAAAAGACGTCTCCATTGTGAGCTCGCTTACGTTGATAAATAATCATATGTTACTTTGAATAATGCGCATTCCCGTCTGGATAAATTTTTACGAAATATCACAGTAGCAATGAGATAATTGGCGGGGATAAATCATCGAGGTGATTCACCATTCGTGAGTAGGGTACGTTATGATGGTTTATGAACAAAACGGAATAGCGACAGCAGTATATCAATGAAATAATGTTACAACTCAGCTCTCGCTAAAATCAATCTCTCTTTGTGAACATGACGCATTAAAACTGCTTTTACTATCCAAAACTAGGTTACCATCACGCACCACCCTCTTACGCAAAAAATTAACAACTCCCAAAATCGCAGACAAGATTTATGCAGCTGAACCTAAAACTAGGTCTCCATCGCGCATTACCCTTCTATGCCCAAAATTATAACAACTGCCATGTACGTACACTCTCCAAATCGCAGACATAATTTACGCAGCAAAAAGGAGAAGTATAAATTGCCACGAGCATCTTATTGTAAATTTTGGCTAAAATCAGATGAGATGAAAAGAAAACATGGGATATTAATCATGAGTGGTCGGGTGTCGTAATGCGCCAGCATAATCTTTCGAAATTCAATAAATCGCGCGTTCATAACTATAAAATCAACGTCGATGCCTTCGGATAAATTTCTCTCTCTCTCTCTCTCTCTCGCTCTCACGGATTATGTAGTTTGAGTAGGTCACATCTGATAAGCAATTGTTGTGAGTAGACAGAGAGAGAGAGAGAGAGAGAGAGAGAGAGAGAGAGAGAGAAGGGGGGAGAATGGTATTTAACTTTTGGCCTGAACGCGATTACTGCGTTTGGATGGTGTGTGCACTATTGTTTTGGACAATCCGATTTAGCGTACACAATTGGGCCGGTGCCTTACTTGGATCGTTGCTCCGCTGCGGCGTATGGAATTGAAAATGTCCAATTCGACCAAAGAAATACTGAACGCTTCTTTTTTTTCACAATCGAACTAACGAAGACGGAAGCTAATTGCGTATATTTAATCAATTCTTATGATGTTTACTCGAGGAGCTTACATAATCATTTAGCGTTCGAATAAAAAGCTCGATTAAGACATTCTCAGTCGCGAGATTTGCATGTCAATCGCAGTAAACGTAGCCCCGCAGTCGTACTCAAACCAACAATTAGGGACGAATTCTTTGAAGAGTCTCCCACTCACGAAGCTTTCAAATCGACAACTATTTTCATCTGCACGTTTTGAGTAATAACGAACGCGACACAGCACTCTGCACTCCATTATAATTTTATTGACATTCCAAGAAACATTGTTTATACATGCAAGCAAAATTGAAAGGCGACTGTTCAATTGACAATGAGCAATTGATTCACGAAGTGAATAATTACAATTCAAACTTGGTGCTTTATTCCTTAAACCGAAAGAAAGAGAGGAAGAAAAAAGCCTTTGAGCCGCGCGAAGTTTCATTCGGCCTCTGCTAAAATAAAAAGGTTTTATGGCAGAATATTAAACAGCCACATAATAGTAGCCCAGATGTACAACTAAGCAGCTTACGCGGGGAGAGAGACGGCAAGCTCCGATTCTCAGGCATATAATCTTTTTTTGCTCTCTTTCTCCTCTACTGCAGCGAGCTTTTTATAGAGACTCGTGCTTTCTTTGCACTGGCAATTTTCGTGATAGTTTCTCGTCTCGAAAACATCTCAAGCAAACATCAATCTAGAAATACACACTTTCCACGTGAGGTATTTCCGTTGCTGCTACATTACTTTATTTTCTTAGAGCTTATTATGCTAATGCAAAGCACACTTTTACTAATTGCGATTGAGGCAGACAAAAATGTTTGCCAATGGCATGATTAGAGTGAATAAAAGTTGAGTTCAAGACTTGGTTTTCGTAATTGCGGTTTTCGAGAAACTATCTCGCGAATGTTTTATTATAATTCCACGTAAAAAGTGCAATTCGATTGAAATATTTAAACTCTTATTGATTTGGTAACTACATTTATACACCGCTTTACATGATAGGAAAGCGATGTATAATTCACGTAGACTTTCGAGCATTTGATGCATTGAAACAGAGTAGCTTTGCCACACGTTTGGCACAGTTTACCACCATCACCAAACACTTTTTTGGTGGCTTTGCGACAACCTTGACAAAACAGCATTACTGCACCTTCTATAGCTGTGAAACAGATGATAAAATAAATTACGCCGTTGCCACTGATGAAATTACGAAGAAACTTACAGTATTGTTTGAATTTCTCCACGTGCTCTATTTTCGGAATTTTATTCGCCGATTTCATTGGTAGCTTATCAGTTTTGATCGAACTCTGACGTGTCAAACGCTGTCTGGGCTCCATATTGCCATCGGCAAGTGGTCGACGATTCGGTAGCTCGCTCTGGTTTTCTACCGACTGATTTGCAGATGAATTATTTTTAACGGCCACTAGTTGATTCTCCGACTGCTTTGACGCGCACTTTTTAAAATGCCTTGGCTCCAATTGATTTCGAAATTTATTCGATCGCGCAGTTGCTCCCATTTTTACGGCATTTTGCGAGTGTCGCTCGATTGGTTTTCGGTACTGTTTTACGGTAGATGAACAGCATCGAAATCGAGAAGCAGAATCATCTGGAAGAACAGTTTCAAAAATGTAAAACAAATATGCATTATAAGTTGTACCGAAAACATTTCGATACTAACTTCTAGACGTCGACCCAAATACAACTTGCGACAGACGAGTAGGTCTTTCTAGTTTTTCTTTATTGATGTCGCGGTCAATTAACGAACATGTGAAAGAATGATACTGCATGCTAAATTTTGAGATATACATTTTTTTGCAACCTTTGCATTCATATACCAGCTTCGCTTGACAATTAGGACAGTCGCGTAAAGTTTTACGATATACCTTTTCGTAATACGAACAACAATCTATACAGTAGTACGTATAAAAGCTCTTTTTCTCTGAAATATTAAAGGTACGATATGTCTCAAATTTGAGTTCGAAATATGGTGAATTTAAGAAAAACTTACTGGTTTCATCGGTTTTATTTTTAAACCTCTTGTGCATGATATTTTTAACATATTTATCAGACTCTTGTTTAATGTTATATTGGCTATTATTTTCTAAAACAAAAATTACATATTAATTCCATTGTTATTACCGTTAAAGTAATAAGTAAGTTATTAGTAGAAACTTACCAATGAATGGTTTTGGTTTGATATCCAACGAACTGATTTCTTGTTTAATTTGAGCACAGGAGTTAAATGATTTATCATATACTAAAACAAAATAAAAAATTTAAATACTCGAATGATTTATTGCAAATAATAATTATCTTACTAAGAGAAAGCTGTGATTTCATTTCCAATGGATCTATTTCTTCTTTGATCGTTATATCCTGACAATATGCATTACCTGAATTTAACGTGAAAAATATTACTCAAATAATACTCTGACCATTAAAAATATTTTTTATTTGCTTAATACCTGTAAAATTATCTGACAAAATCAAAGATTTCAATAATTCATTTACATCAACAAAATAATATTCTGGATTATACAGCAATTCATTATCTGTTAATAAAGTCAAGAGAAATGAATAGACCAAATAATTACATCATTAGCGATTTTTTTACATTATTGACGCAAAATTGAAAATAATTGAATCTCACCTGTTCGAAAACCAGAGATTATATTACATATTTTGATGTCATTTACAGCTCCAAAGTCAAAGGGATGTGCACCTAAAAAATAAATGTACTTTGGTCACCATGACTACAAGAATTTTACATATTAGTATACCATTTATTTAAGAATAAAGTGGAAGTTTAAAAGAGCAAGCGTATATCTATAAGCAACTAAATTGATAGAGAAAATTATAAACATATAAAATTCAGTCTAAATGGTCAAAATAAAATAAGACAATCATCGCTTCAAAAATTATTTATTCAATATATAAAATTTTGAGAAAACATGAGTTTATCGATGTAGAGTATTTGCTTTGACGATACTTGCCAAAATAAAAAAATATGTTGAAAAATTTTATGACCCTAAATATAAACAAATGGTTTATTCTTAACTCATGATTATTACTCTACTTCGCATTCGTACAACATTTAAAAAGATAAATCAATTCACTTTTTAATAGCATTGAGTACGTAAGACCAGGAAAACACTAGAAAGAAATTGAATTGAAAAATAAAAATTGTTTATTATTTTATATATGGATTATGAAAGAACATGTCGGCCTCGATTCAGAACTATGGCGAGGCTTTGTACATACAATAATCATTATACATTGTTTCATTCAACATTAACAAGTAAACATTTTATGTATCTTTTTTCTGTGTACAGGTAGATCCTTTTAGCACTGATTGTTATGTTTCAATTGTTACATAGAATATTTTACTTTTTTTGCTTTTTGTTAACGTGTTAATTTCAGTAGTCTGTTTTTGCATTCGCATTTGTACATGCAATCGTCATAGATGAAATACTCCACGTACTCGCACTCATATTAATTATGATTTTAACAGGTACGTTGGTTTTTTAGGATCCTTAATATTTTGGACATATATATTTCTCTATATTTTGTTCATTGCTTAACGATTATAACCGAAGATGTTCGTTTAATTTTTTTGGGCATTTCTGATTTTAAAGAATGGCCAGTCGATGTTATTTCTGATCTTATATGCGTTGGGTTGACTTAAGAGAGTAATTTCCTCTCATCATTCAATATCTAAAAAATAATATTAATGTTAGTTCAGTACGAATAAATTTGGTATCCATAAGTGTCCTCAATACTCGACAAATTAAACTAAAATTAAAGATTCAACAAATTTTAGTTTACAAGTGATTTATATATTAAGACATTGAATGCAGCTCAGGTGATATCACCCTACTTTGATAATCTTACTATTCAGATCTATAATTTTTGTGAAATTCAGTATAATTTCCATAACGAGTAAAAGTTACTGTAGGCAGAGTTAGCAAAGATACAAAATCCAGTTTCAGATAAGCCTCAAAATTGAAATTTATTACCTATTTGTCAATAATTCCAGATTAATCGAATATTGTATGCCAATGACATAGAAAGGATTATATAAGAGTGAGAACGTTTCTAAAACGAAATGAAATTTCGTTGTGTGCACGAATGTGATTTGCATACTGACGACGAGCAACCGAAATACGTTACAGATCTGGCATTATATTCTGAAGATTATTTCTTAGAACCCCTGAAACGCCACAGTTGTGAAGTTTTTTTAGGGTATTCATCTTGGAGATTCATGCAGAGTTTTATAAAGCAAGGTTTTCCTCATCAACGAAAGCGAGTGTAATGCCGACTGCTAAAAATGAAAAAATTCCATGAGCCATATTATAATGCACGAACAACGATTATTTCCACTCTCAATTAATAGTATACACAAGCGAATAAATAAATAAAGTATTCAATATATCTTTAAACACAAGTTTAATTGAAAAACCTTTATTAATATAGTGTTGAACATTCAGTTATTGATCAATGAAATATCATGTACATGCATGTAATATTTTTAATTATTCGTTAGTTTTTTTAATGGAACGTAAAGTTTTTTTTCAAGAAATACACATTTTCTATATTCATATATAATCGTTAGTGTGACAGGAAAATCATGCATATTCAAACGTTATATGGTTATTAATATTTAAAAGTATAAATAAACAGAAAAGGAACGGAAAAAATAAACAGTAAATGCAGTTTCACTGTGACTAAACTAAATTATGTCATAAAATTAACCAGATTTCCCATATTCATAATTTTTTCTACAATAACTTCGTACAGTTTTGCACTGATTTTGCCTCAAGTGATGATTGAGCGCAACGTGCGACTGATACAGTCTGTCGCAAAATTTACACTGGTACATCAACAGCTCTTTACAAACAGAACATTGAGAGATTCTTAGACGATGTATTTTTTCTACAGAGACTTTGCACTTTAAGCAATACAATTTCATCATACTTGCAGATGCTGTGAGATAGGATTTATGATTTTCATAAGTCACTAGAAGAACTAAATTTTTTTTTATTGCAAAACAATAAAAACTTACAAAACTTTTGGATCCGCTTTTTAAATATGGATGGATAGTAATTGATTTCCTCGCATGCTGAAAAATACCATGAACATTTTTAGATTATGATTTTATAATAAAATTTAAGTAATATTAAGACTTGAAATCTTACATAATTTTTTAAGGAATACCTTCACCTCCTTATCAATGGGGCTTTTATCGCAAAGGTCTACTCTTGTCTCTGAAACACAAATAATTGATCAATAAACCAACAGGTGCTGTTTTTTTTTCAAAATGCGAAACTTCTCTTACTATCCTTTTTTGGAGTATGTTTTTTTCCTGCTTGCGGTACCGGAGCGAGAAAGTGTATTCCTGTAATGAAAAATCAAACATCCATTCCTGAAAATAAGTCTTTCAACGAATTGCCCCCAATAAAACCCGTACGAACCAATCCTATTCGCATCATCTGCAAACAGAAAAGCAAAAACGAGAAAAAAATATTAGTAAAGGAACAAGTTAAATATTGAAAGTTTAATTTGTGGCAGAGCTCAATATTCATACCAGCCAAAGCAAAAGTAAAAGCAAAAGCAAAAGCAAAAGCAAAAGCAAAAGCGAAAGCGAAAGCGAAAAAAGCATGCCTGCCTGAAAGCCTCCTCTCTTTCCCTCTCTATCTGCGTGAAGCATATAAACTATTTCTTTTTCAAATTTAAAACCGGGGTATAGGGGTTTTTATTCTGAAACTCGATGAATCGCACACATACGTACGAAGCCAAGTTAAAAACAGGAACTCTGTGTGCTTGCAGGTAAACGATCCGGAGAGCGCCGCCGACGACACGAGGAGAAGCTCGGCGCCGACCTCCTGGTGAGTTGCAGCACGAACTTTCTTCTTACTTGCGCGTTCATTGGACTTGCAGCGACTTGCTTTGTTCGTCAGAAAGCTGCGAAGCTTAGCGCGTCGTAATGGTCCTTCGCATCCGTACTTTCCTCAAGTTTATCATCTGTGTGTCGGTCGTTCCTTTTCTCTCGCCGTATGCGCGTAAATCTGAAAAGCTGCGCGCGCCGCCCGATTTTCTTCCTTACATATCAGATCTCTATTATGTTGCTCGACATTGATAGATCTGCTCTGTGCTTTCGCTCTTGCCCACTGCGAGAAGCTTTGTACTGCACGCGTACGTATCGCGAGAAGTTTCGTTGAAAAGGAAATAGATATTCCGCGTGGTGATGAAAGATTGCAGAACCCTTGCGTCGCTCGATCAATGGAGATCTGACGTCGGATAATCGAAGTCCCGCTCGATCTTCAAAGCAGCTTCAAAGAAAGAGCGACGAAAGCGAGTTGGTACGGCGAGGTGAGCGTGACGAGGAAATTCTGTTGGTGTGTAGGGAGCAGCAGCATCAGCAGGACGAGAAGAGCGCGCGAGCCAAGGAAACGAAGCTAATAATCGTAGTTGGTCTGCTGGCCGTGGCGGTGATTGCCCTCGTAATCACGCTCACCCTGCAAATCGCCGTGTTTGGCGCTGGACACGAGTACAAGGAGATGTGCCAGACAGAGGAGTGCGTCAAGACAGGTACAGACGAAACTTCCTTTTCGAGCGTGCATTTGCGCTTTCGAACGGTAAACCATCCGCAAGAAGGGGCAATTGTAAGTTTAGTGAGAAAACCTACCCTCGGCGAGGACGTGCGAACTCAAGCGCAAAGCCCATGTACGGGCTCGCGATGGGTGGGGGGTTGCACACAGCAAACGGCCGCGCGCTCCATTCAAGCGAAGATTCAGCGCGCTGGAGTGGCCCGCGGTGGACTCGTCGTGTCGCCGAGCTTACCGTTAATAATTCATCGACTCTGTCCTTTCCGACAGCGGCGCGAGTGATCGAGAGCTTGAACAAAAGCGTCGAGCCGTGCGACGACTTTTACAAGTTTGCCTGCGGCGGCTGGATCGCCAGGAATCCGATACCCCAGAGCCAGACGTCCTGGGACCAATTGAGTCGCTTGCGCGAGGAGTTGCTGAAGAATCTGCGGATCTTGCTCGAAGAGCCGGATCATCAAGACGATCCCAAGTCTGTCAAGATGGCGAGGACGTTTTACAGGACGTGCATGGACACTGGTATGGATAGTTGGTAGTTATTATTGCGAGTTATTATTGCGAGTGGAGGCAGAAGATCGATTCGAATTCATCTTCTCGTTACTGCCAATCGCCGATGATAATTGCCTTTTTCAGCGATTCATTACGGTCGACCGAACTAAACGAACGCAAATCGAACATCGGCAAATTACTGTAGCGACATCTCTGAGCGTTGGCAGTAGTAGGACTTTCCGGCCGAGTGCACTTGCGATATCTGAATTAAATTGAACGAACCACCGATTACTCGGTCAAATACTCGCGTCCTCTTTTCGTTCCTTCTTCGGCTTGACTTTCGGGTATAGGGCGCCAAATTACGTTTGCACGGCCGAATCGGATTACTTTCTCGCGCGCGTCCTCTTCACGTTTGCAAGCGCGATTACCGAACGCTATGAATTTTCACGCAAGAGCACTTTACTGCGCGGCAGAGGCGGGCCGCCCCCGAGCAGCGCGCCGGGGTATTTGCCTTGTAAATAAAGGGCTTTGTCACTCCCAAGACGCGCGCGGGGACAACAAGTTTTTCATTGCGCGCGCGCGCGCGCCATTTGAGGCCGAGACGCGGAAAGAGATTCGGTCCGAGATTAAGCTGGCTTTCTACTCGGATTTTCCTCGAAGAATCAATTTTCGTTCATCGCTACCGGTGAAAGAGAGCACGGTCCTGCGCAGCTCCAGCAGACTCGCGTTAGCGTGGCTCAACATTTGGGCAAAGGTGCGCCCCGTTGTTCGCAAGCCAAGAGCGATAGGCTAGGGCAAATCGACGCAAGCGTTGAAGTGGGATTGGTTTTCAAAGCAGAAAGCTGCCTTTACGCTACGCGACAACGGTCTCGCTCGACGCAATTTGAATGCGCAAACAGCAGCAATTAAGCCCGCATCTGCGATCCATCGTTGAGCATTCTTTTGGCAGCCGAGGCGTACACAAACGGAGCGCGGCGGCGGCAAATGCAATCGCGGAGAGAGGCAGACAAGGAATGATCGCGGGGACCGCGCGCGGCGCCTTTACGCGACCTGCATGCCATTAAGCTCGCGTTCGCTCGGCGGAGAATCGCGCTGCTGAATAAGGGATGACTGCTTCGGATTGCGCGAGCGAGGCTCGAGTCCCGACGCCGCGCGACATCGGCTCGGGAGAAATCAAACGCTTATTTTATCGGGTAGGGACCCGTTGAGCGAGCGCGCGCGCGCGATGCACCCGCAACGTCGGCCTGCTCGGAGTGTCCGGCGGCGCCTGCCCCGCCGAGCCCGCCCCGCCCTCTCTCTCTCTCTCTCTTCCTCTTCATCCACAGCGAGCGTCGAGGCGTTGGGTCTGGAGCCTATCCTCGGTGTGTTCGACCGTTTGGGCTTGCCGAGGGAGCTGCCGATGGACAACGGTAGCGCGCCGGATTTGGATCTGGCGCGTCTGTCCGGCGAGTTGAGGCGCAATCTCGGCCTCAACTTTCTCCTCAACTTCCACGTGAGCGAGGACGTTCGGGATACAACGAGGAATCGCATGATGGTAAGAGGGGCCTGACGATGGGCGGGACTTGGCGAAGGGGACTTGTGCGATGCGAACGGGGGGTCTTGGGCAATGGCGCCTGGAGGCGGAGACTCCAATGCTGCAAGCTTTGCGAGTAGTTATTTACGTTGCCGTCGTAAGTACAAATACAATGGTAATTATCAATGCAATAACAATTGTGAATATAATTTTCGCTGCGAATTTGAAAGAAGCAGTCGAAACTCTATTCATTCAAAGTAACAGAAAGCTGCAAAAGTACGCTCTATTAATCGTATTTTCAATGTAAAAATAAGAAAGAGGACGGAAAAACAAAGACTCACGTGCGCGCAAGCAAAGCAGCGAGTAAGTATATGAAAACAGAAACGTTGAAAGTTGCAAATGAGACGCAAAGGAGCGAAGGCAAAGTCATCGAATTATCAGTGTATCCGCAGCCAGTGCGGGGGCGGACGAAATCCGTCAAAGTTGAACCAATGCCTAATCCGTAAAACCAATAGCGCAGCCGCGCTCGCGAAACGGGCTAAGCTCGCTCTCTCTTGGCAGCTCGATGTGTTTGCACAGAGGTCGCGCGAGAAGTTGCGCCTCCGCGCGGGCTCGACACTGAGCGGCGTCTTCTCTGTTTCCCGATCGACCGTCATCGCCCAAGATGGAGCAACTGACGTGGGGATTCAGCGAGAACTACCTGCTCGACCCGGCGCGCTTCCGCACGGAGCTGCAGGAGTACAAGAAGTACATCAAGGCGATGCTGGCGCTGAGCGGAGCGGGCGAGCGGAGCGCCGAGTTCGCCGAGGAGCTGCTCGACTTCAGCACGTCCGTCGCCAAGGTACGCGCCGCCGCCGATTACAATGCCGAAAAACCGACGCTCGAGCCTCGGCTGCGCTCGCTCTCGAGTGGCGCTTCTCGATTTACAATTCATAAATGTGGTAATGCCGCGACGGGAGCCAGCGCCGAGCATCAATAATTCAAAGCCTCACTCGGCGCGGCCAGCGATAAATGTTCCTCGAATCGCCGATCGCAATTATCGAAAATCTCGTCTCATTATTACATAGGAAATATTAATACGATATGGCCTGATTGCCAGAGCACCAGCGCCGATCGCCTAATCGCGCGCCAACAAACATCCCAGAAGCTGATTGATGCCGGGCCTTAATCATTGAATTTTCGCCCGTATAGATTCTGTCGACGCCGGAGGAACGTCGAAGTGTCAATCACCTGTTTCACGAGGTGTCTGTCGTCGAGCTCCAGCAGTTGACAGACATGTATGCCGCGCAGGTGCGTATATTGCATTTCACATCCCCTTTTTGTCTTTTTTCATTGCCGAACGAAATAGCAGATTACAACCAGAGGCCGCAAAATTATTAGAAAGCATAGCGCGTAAGCCCAGTCGTATACTATTTTTCTTTTCTCCAGCAGTTCGAAGGTAGCATCTTCCGGCTGCGGCTCAGTCGGTAACATACTAATCTCGGTCTCGCTGGGCAAAAAAGTAGTACACGCACCACGGCAAGCCCACGACACGTCCAACTCTCACACGCTGTGGACTTACCAATAATACTTTCCCTGCCTATGTACGCAATCTACTATTTTTCCAGCCGAGAAATTCCACCCGCATATCGACAAGTCGATTTTCCAATGGAATTCTTCAACGCGTTTATTGTTTTCGTCGCACCTTTCAAAAAGCAAAAAGCTTTGAGAAAGATTTTTCAAACCTGAGAAAAATTTGTGAATAATGCAACAAACTCAAGCTCCTCTTCTTTTTTGCGCAGTCAAGTATAAGCAAATATTTATAGATGTGCAAACTCGGTTCGATCACTGTGAAAATCACACGGAGGATCTGTCTCGTAAATAGTGCTGTCGATCGTTGTACACTCAAAATCGACAATGGTACCGTACACTTGCGAACAGACAGTCGCGTGTAACGCTCGCAAATTTCAAACACACCGAGCCGACAGCCTAATCAGTAAAAAAAAGGAGGGCGGGGTGAATCGAACAATCAATCAAGTGATTGATGGGGTCGATTGATTGCAGAAGACTGCGCGTGCAGCGATTGATTTTAACAGCTCGCTTGGAAAAAAAACATTTGCAATCTCGCTAAAACGTTTGTTGCTACGACTAAACGAATAAACATACACACAATGGTCATCGAATAAAATGGGGGTTGTGTCCATGGGTTAACAGTGGAACTGGACGACCTATCTGAGCAGCGTGTTCAACAGGACGAACGTGACAATATCAGCGGAGAAGGATAGGGTGATTGTGATGGACTTGAACTATCTGCAGAAGCTGCCGCAGCTGCTCGCCGCGACGCCTAGACCGATCCTTGGTAAGTGCCCTCCTCCGGCTCTCATGCCGCCACTTGCTGAGAACGGGAGTTTCGAACGTGTAATTTTCGCGCCACTACTGTGTCGCAATGACAGGGCTTTGCGCGATTCGAGGCCACCGCAGCCTGCGACGTCTTAATGGCTAAGTAGGCTATCGAACTAGGAATAGGGGAACAACGAAAATTCATGGGACGAGACGGGCGCTTTTCCTTTCTTGTCGACGGCTCGAAGCTCGCCAGCCTTTTTTTTCGTAAAGGTCAAGCAAATATTGTCGGACGGCACGATCAATTATAATTGATAATTACTTCAGCGAGTTCGAATGAAGGTGAGCGGCAATATACGTCGATTTTCAATGCGCATTTATTTACAACATATAAAACATCGATATTACGAGCTCAGTGAACCCTGAGGACGCAAATTAACAAGAAAAGCTCATTAAAATCTCAATAGAATAATTTAAAGTACACAATCGCACTACGGCGAACGATGTGAATATTAAAATCGCTGCGCATCAACAGACGAGTAATGGCAACAACAAAAGGCCAAACGAAAGTAATGTAAATTACGAACGAGCCAAGTTCATGGAGAAGCATTGTTGGCAGGTGAACTCGGAAATATCATCGCCAACTTTGACCTCCGAGTCGCTCGTCATTGTTAGGCAGCAATAAACGCAGCATAGCTCGTCGAGAGCCGGTCGATGAAAAGTCGGAAGATACTTGGCCCCTTGCCCCGCGTAATTTGGATAGAGCGCGTTCCATATGAAAAGATAGGCCGAATGTTGGTGCCCGTTGTTGACGAGCTCCACTTTCAATTTAATCTTGTCATCTACAATGAAAACGTTCGACGATGAATTTTGAAATCGATCAAGACAAAGCTTCGAAGACACTTGTCCGAAGCGAGTTTAATATTATCTTTCACGATCTCGGTAATCTTCTTGCAATTCGCCTCCTCCTCGGCTCTGATTTCGTCGAGTACTTTGCATGACAGGTGCATCGTTAACAACGCCACGAGCAGCTTCCTCGCATTGTCGCTACAACTCTCTCCAAACCGTTCAAGAACAATTCACTGAGTTTCTCATGAACTCAGAAGCTTCCTTCCCGTCTCGCAGCCACAGTTTTTTTGATTCTCGCACTCGCTCCCCAAGCTTTTCATCTGAGAGATCATAAAGGACATCGGCGCCGTTGATATTTCAGCTTTCTCCTATAATTCGTAGGATAATATTATTCGTAGTTTATTGTTATAACGACTCACGACTTTCGTAGGGAATAGCGCCGGTGAAGATGGTGACAGCATCATAACATTTTGCAGTTACTCGGCAATATCGGGTCAGGAAAGTTTTGCAGAAAGTAGTCGAGGAGATACAGGGAAAACATTTTTTATACGCTTGGATCGATGGTATCAATGATTCTGTGGGCGAGAGTTCACGGAAAGAAGGGCCCACCCTTTATTTCAGATCCAACCAATGATTTTGAGGGGCAATAAGGCTAATGATCTATCGGATTGTGAAGCTACAAGGTTTACAAAATAATTCGGAAGAAAATACGAAAATAGGACGATTACACGTTCATCAATTTTTGCTTTATAAGAAATCTAAATATTTATCTTATAAAACAAAAATTTAAGTTCACGTTTATTTACTTCCATAATTTCAGTTGCTGTTATGCTCTATTATTTTCAATTATTACAAATTCAAACGAAACTCTACGTTTACACAGTGGATAAGCACTGAAAAATAACTGCAAAATAACGTTAAGAAAATTTGATTCATTTTATTACGCATTCAAATTCTGTTACATTGGATTTCTCTATGTACCAAATTGTACGTAATATCGTATAAAATCCACTTAACAATGGAGTATTCATCAATAAAAAAGAATCTTTTGTCTTGTTCAAATGTCGCGCTAAGAATACAAAAAAAAGATAAGAAATTTCAAATAATACACTTGTGCTTCCAAAAGTACGAGCGATTCTTGTACTTCTTACCGCACTTGGTGCACTTGAGCAAAGTGTCTTGATCCTCGAAGCCAGCAGCAGCAGCAACGTGCTTGTTCCTCAGATGAGCGTCGAGTTTGTGCTGATAGGACGCCTTGTAGTTGCAATGGCTGCATTGAAATCGTGGCTGGCACTCGTACTTGACGTGCTTGTAAGCGGCTCGAAAAGACAGGTAACACTTGGCGCATTTGAGGCAACGGATTTTCAAGGTGTCCGTGCATTTAGCGCAATTTTGCTCCTTGCTAGACGGCGCGCCGACACTGCAACTGACGTCGCACGTCGCGCAGTACCGCTCGGCAAAGTTTATCCAGTCTGCAACATGGTCGCGGACAGTTAAAGTAGCTTGTTGTTGTTGTTGTTGCTGTTGCTGCTCGACTTCTCGACTAGCGACGCTCAAGTGCTTACTGAATTTTTCTTGCTTCAACGGGATGCTCACGATTAACTTGGGCTTTGGGGATATGCCAAACGCATTGTCCAGTACGTCCAGAAGAACGTCGTCTGTAATTAATGCCAGTTTTCAGTCTGCGTGCTCTAATCGACGCTTCAAGTAGAGCTTTTGTTTTTGTATTTACCTAGCATATCTGGCGGTATTAATGATTTGTCGAACATGCTAAAATTCTGCAAGTGTAAAGAACTGTTATTTGGATCGAATTTTCGCTCATCGTACAAAGTCGTTAACTCAAAGCTGCAATCTTCTTCTGAACAAAAAAATGATTTTCCTCATTAATTCACTTTGTTATATTTATTTCAATAATTATTTCAAATAGAATTGACGTTACTTTTAATATCCAAAGTTGCCGTTGACTTAGTGTCGGTGTGAATTATATCTTGAATACACTTGATTAACAATTTACCGTCTGAAAAATAAACATATAGCAAAAATTAATTTGATCATTCAAAGAACAATTCGTTTAAGGCAGGACTAATTATATTTTAATTGACATTGAAACGAACGAAGCGACTAATACAGTTTTCAACATTGAAATGAACATGAATTAAGATGAAAGTTTGGTTTCGATGCCTACCTAGTTCTTTCAAATCAGATCCAGTCTTAAAATTTGTCGAAACAATACCTGCAATAGAAATACAATGGTAATTAATACATTTTTTTAACAGAAAGCAACTACTACACATGAACTTGAAAGACTTTCGTGGAGCAGCAAACGTTACATCGACATTACAATCTGGAAGTTTAGCAAAATCTTATACAAATAACAAATGTGATTATAAATGAATTGGAAATTGGGATAAACAAAATTGTTAAGTTATCTGTTGTCTTGTGATTTTATTTAAAAAAAATACATTCGTTAAGAAAAGTGAGACATACAACTGATAAAGCTGAAAAAAACCGCCTCTTATAAAGGCAGCCGACACTTTCCGCATTCAGCGCATTTGCGATTCGTTGTTACATATCTTCTCAATTTTTTTAAACGCCGTGCTTGGCTTTATTGTGCGTAACGAGATAAGCTTTGTGCTTTCAGGCGAACTTGCAGTTAGCACAGAAGAAAGCTGGTTGCTTGTCACACTCGAATCTTAAATGCCGACACAGGCTCGTTGCCCATTTATATATTCTTCCATAAGACTGGCGTAAGTAAGTCTTCGTGGGTTATAGTTGTTTGGCAAGCTCTTTTTCGTTTCTTAATAAGTCATTTTTTGTTTCCCGACAACACTCATATCTTCTATGACGAACCAGAGTTCGCTTGACTTTGTACATTTTGCCGCAGATTTCGCACTTGTACAATGCAGGTATATAGCAATCTGTTGGTTGCGAATTTTGATTTGATTTGATCCGTTAAGATTACCATAAGTATTAAACGAGATGCACCCTCACCATGAAATCAATCAATTAAAAATTACCAATTAGTTAGCGTTTTTAAATTACAAGTCAACATTAAGCATGCATATAGTGACGTTTAATTTGATAAATAAAACATCTATTTTTTCGGGAGTAATGTTCAAATACGTATCCATATAACATTCGAGTATAAATATTAATTTCTAAACCAACTGTGCTGTTTTTGATATCAAAACGATTGTTGAAAATAAGCAATTGCATTATTACTGAAAATTTGAATCTTGATAGTTTGATACACAATTTTACTCAAATAATATTTGCATATAAAAATTTTAGCATACTTTAGGTACTCATTATTAGATAGCTAATAGAAGTTGCGAATCTACTATCGCTAATATAATTACCGTGAGAATTTACGTTTCTGACAAACGATTGTCACACTTTGTACATTCTACACATTCTAATTCAATCACAAGCTTTTCTATGATAACACCTGTAAGAAAAACAAATTGACAATTAGTACATTAAGAAAAAAAATAAACGAACAGTAACCATGTTCGTGATTCAATTAATATTATATCAAAATTATCGATTTTAAATTTAATATAAAATTTCAACATACCAATGATAAGTATGATTAAATGGACTTGAAAGAAAAACTAAAGTAACATTATTTTATTGACTGTAATTTTATCTATAGTTTGATTTTTATTGCAAATAAAATAATACATCTATTCAATAAAGTTAGTATAAAATATAATCGTTAAGTAAATAATTTTAGACAAATACATTCAAATACTCTACTTAAAATTCATATTCTTTTGATAATTTTACTATGATAATTATATTTCTTCTTATGTATTGATACTATTCATCAATTATAGTAATTTTTTATACTGACTACACAAAACATAATACATAAAGAAAATACATAATAAATAAAATCAAACATATTGTAAAATGTGAATATAGGACTACATGAAAAGCAAATGCATTCAATAATATTGTTTATTGTAACAACTAAATTATAATCCATTTCAAATGCAAATGCATTTTGTCTTACACATTTTTTGATAATATTTTTTCGACAGAGATTTTTCACAAATTAAATTTTTATAGAGTCCTATTTTTATGATAGATATTTAAAATATCACGAAAATTAAATTATCTAATCAATAAAACTTCTATAAAGAATAGCAATTCAACCTTCATAGTATTTATAACAATATAAGCATATAATTTTAATGCACTTTCCACTCAGTGGGGCTTAACACAAACCAAAATAATAAAAATGATATAACTATATATCCATATTTAAAAAAGAACACAAAGAAAAAATATATAGCAACATAAACACGAAATACTATATAAAAACTAATTAAATCTTCAATTTTGCAGAAACTCTTTGCTTTAAACTATAGACATGATTTTTTTTTAAATGATTAGCAAGAGTTGTCTTATTATAAGTTTGAAGATTACAATGATTGCATGTATACAAAGTTTTCTTGTTACATTTTGATTTTCTTATATGAGTCTTAAGAGAACTAAACTGATTATATTTTTTTCCACATTGTAAACACTTAAAATCATCTGGCATGTATTCTTGATGTTTTTTTGAGATGTGATAAGAAAGGATTCCTTTCTTTGTATTCGAAAATGGACAATGTGGACATTGGCCTTGCTTTCCACATACTACCTGGTGCCTTGATAAACTACGATTATTTTGAAATAAACCTTTACACTGTTTACATTCAAAAGATTTTCTTTGATTTTTGACAGCAGAACATTGCTCAATATTTCTGCCTAATAACTTCATAGTAGCATTATTTTGGCTTTTCAAAGGCTTGCAACTTACATTTCCCATAAATGATTTTATTTTAACTTCACATTGCCCAACATGATTCGCTACCATAACATGTGATTTAAATGATTGAAAGCATTTTATGCATTGGAATAGCAAGGGATACTGACATTTAGAACAATTATCATTCGAGATATTTTTTAGAACTTCTTGGCACTTACTGCAATATGCATTCATTGATTTACTTAAATCTATAAATTAAATCAAAATATGGATTGATCAATTAAAAAAATATTTGTAAAATAAAAGGCAAAAAGGTATGTAATATTTTTTTTACTTTTGCGGCTTCTTGTCTGTCTTGAATCTTTATGTAGTTTCAACATATCCAAGGTAAAAATAAAAATTTAAATTACATTTAAAAAATTGAATGAAAATTAATAATCACAAACTTACCCAATGTAGGATTATCAAAATTAGTTTCTGTAATTTCTATGATTGGTTCTAATACATCCTGATTTGGAGTTTGAACTTTCAAGCTTTCTAAATCGTTAGCTGTTCCTAAAATAATAAGAGTATAAAACTAAAGATAATTTATTTACAAACATTGACAATGATTTAAATATGACTACCAATATCTGATTTAATTAAATTCCTTTGATTTATGTCTTTTATAATTCCTGGTAAATTTTCAGAAACAATATTTATCCCTAGAAAAAGCAAATTATAACTAAATTTTTAACAAAGTAGGAAATGAATTATAAGAAACTGTCCAATATTTGAAGTTAACACACCATTGTTCATTGAGTTTGGTTCAACTGGAACTAATGAGTCAGTATGATTATTATTGTTAATGTTATTGACACCTAAAGCAGAAACATTGTCAGTTATGCTTTCTGTCAAATCAAAGTCTATGATAGTCAAATCTAGAAGTAAAAAAATTAATTGTAACATTCTTCATTTGTAACAAACAATTAAATAGCTTCATATATACCTTTTTGATTTCTACAACTTATATAAATTATAGGCTGGAATACAATTTTTTTGGAACCATCAGGGAGATCTTCAACAATATAAGAATTTTCTGAAAATTGTCAAGCATCCTATAAATTATTCTTCTCTGCGAAAGAGCTTCAATAATAAAGGTTAGCACAAAAATACATACCTATAGCTACTTTGCGATAAATGTATTTGTTTGACTCTTCAGCCATTTTTGTTGACAAACTAAAAGTAATAGCATGATTTTAATAGATAAACAAAACTGAATGTTGCATCACATAAAATAATTCGGTATACGAATCGGTCCCCAAATGTAAACATAGAGTAACTGTATTCAATTCGATATGAAAAACTTGGAAAAACACATTTTCTCTATGTACAAGATAATGGGAAACATTATAAAATACAAGAATCACTCACGAAAATGGTGGTGCAGAGGGCAAATAATGTCTCGTAGGACACAGTGCAGCTGCCAAAAGTTCACAAACTAAATTTATCACAGCGTGTTTTTTCGTCACACAAAAATTAGTTCATTTCATATATCCTAATTTCACTTCAATTTAAAAAATACTCTTTTACTTTTTTCCAATTTCTGCTTAACAAATTTAGGTATCCAGTGTTAACGATCGGTAACAAGTTTTCTTCAACATAGTGAGTTGTGCGATAGTCAGACACGCGTATATGATCTGTTCAGGAGAGGGGGGGGGGGAAGTACGTTAACATACTGAAAGATTGAGACAAAAGAATAACCAACATTCCAGAATGAGCTATATAAATGAGCTATTTCATTTCTTAAGAAAATTTTTATTATTAATTGCAATACTAAGTCCTGCTACATAATTTTTATATGTAGTATCTAAATTAAAAGTAAAAATTTATAATAGCGTTTATATTTTGTATTCTACAAAATTATTTACAATCATATTCTTTGAACTCTTAAAACTAATTTTCACTTTTAATTTAAATCATTAATGTTATCATAAAGATATAAGAAATATAATAAGTATATATTTTACAATGGAAAAAATATTAACAAATTTGAATTGAATAATTATTATTACACAATTATCACTTTGAATGCAATAAAATAATTCTTTTTATATGAGAAAAGTACCTTACTTATTTACAAGATTGATTTTTTCATAAATTAATGGTGTACTTCTTGAACATGCCTAACCAAAGAAAACTTGTTATCAGTTTTAAAATGACAATGATCACATTGGAAGAATTGTTTTACATTGCATGTGAATTTCATATGTAAATGAAGTGTTCTTGAATCTTTGTACTTCTTGTCACAACCAGGACACTTATGACAGCTAATAACATGTTGATGATGTTTCTTCTGTATATGTTGTATAAGAAGATGATGCAGATTAGTTTTGTAAGGGCAATACTGACAGATTAAATTAAGTTTATTTTCACACATTTTTTGATGTCTTAATAGCGAATGCTGCTCTTTAAATTTTTTTTTGCACGTAGAACACCGATGAGAGTATTCTGATTCATCGAACAAGGAATGCTCAGTTTGTGTATGACGTATAAGACTGACTTTACTATAAGTATTGTAATTACAAATAGGACAGTAGTAGGTTGGTAATGTGTAACATTCACATTTTATGTGATTCAATATCCCGATGTAGTTTTTGAATACACTGCTACATTTCTTACATTTAAATTGTAATAACAACTGACAGTTGGAGCACTTCCAGTCTACAATATTCTTTGAAATTAACTTGCATTTAAAACAGTATTTGGTAATTAAATTACTGTAGCCTATCAAAAAAAATTCAATTTAATAATAAATCAAATTACATACATTTTTACATTGTCTATAAAAGAAAGAGTTCATTTACTTTGATAGCTTCTACTTTTGATTACATTTGCATGCTCAGAAGAGTGATCTGAAAAAAATGTAAATCTGATATTTAAAAATATTTAAAAAATTTAAGAGTTTATTAACAGTAATCACATTTAATTTTAGCACTTTGCACATTGATGCCTTGTTGATTTGCTTCGTGACATGTTTCTTTCTTTAATGCTTTCGCACCTTCATTATTTGATTTCGGTGAACCTAAAATTGAAAATAGCATATTTTGGCTTACCAAGAATAGTATTAGAAATTTTATTGTTCAAAATATTTAAATAACTTATTAAATTCACCTATAAATGACTCCATTGAATTTTGATTTTCCATGCCTTCTCCAAACTCAAGCAACATATTGACATCTGTATCAACTACACAAAGTTGAATTTGTTAGTCATAAGAATCAATTTAGTCTAAGATGGTTTTAATCTAATAAAACATAAAGTAAATATATTAATCTACCTGTATTCTTTAAGGTATGATGTTTATTTTTAAATTGACATTCTTCGTTAAGATTAATAGTCACTTGAAAATCATTATTCTTATAGCCAATCGTTGCATCTAAACTTTCACTAGTACCTAATCCTACAATTAAAAATATAATATATATTGATTTGATCTGTTTCCTAAATACCGATAATTATATATATACCATTATAATAATCAATCTGATTAATATCAATCCTTTGTAAACCATCAGAAAGCTGTCTTATCTTATATGAGTTTTCTGTAAAATTAATGGAAGTATGGATAGTTTACAATATAAAGCTGTTTGAAAAATTTTATTTGTATGTAAAAATAACTTTATTCATAACTGCAGAAATAGGTAAACATTATCAATTTGAGTTAAAGTAGAACCCAAGCTGACACAAACTTACCTCCATTACAATGAGTTTGTAAATTATTTTCTTTTTCATCCATATTGCTGAGTTAAAACTGTAACGATTAAAGTGACATTTTATTTAATAAAATTAAACTTGCCAATTGCCATAGTTAGATAGTTTTAGTCAGCACATATGTAAAGTAAATCAGGTCATACAGACAAGTACAAGTTTTGTTGTAAATCTTGTAATTTAATTTAAAGATTGAATCTCATAAATTTAATATCAATAATATAGGAAGCTTTTTAATAACTTTTTAAACTTCACATTTTTCATTGACTGTACTAAAATATATATATATGAGACAATAGATACTGACTACAAAAAACTAAGATTCAGTTAATTAAATATTTGTAAAAAATATTATATTAATATTAAAAAATATCACATACTGCAGCATTATTATAACTAGTACTATAAGTAGTGTTCACGCGTTTTATATATAAATAAACGCTTAAATGACGTGAGTCATAATAATAATAACAATAAGTTTAAAAATAAGTTTTAAAAACTTACAGAACCGCTGACACTCAAAGACTTCCGAAACAAGATAATAAGATTTGTATATGCGTAATCCTCTAATTGTTCAGTTGTTAATCCTCTCGTTCTGACCAAGCACATCAACCAAATCATTTAACACTGCAATCACTTTCGTCCACTACATATTTGTTACATATATAGAAACACAATTATTGTCGACCGCCTTAACACAATGGACACCTTCATGACGCAATGTTAGTCCTCAGAATTCGACACTCAAAATAATGTTTGCATGAAGCAAACAAATGAAGAAGCCGTACCGAAAGAAAAAGTAGAGAGATTATTTCATCACTTTGAAACATGAAACAAGACAAAGAGCTTTTTGATAAAGTGGCACTGTATAACGGACAAGCCGCTTCTTCGAACGCCGCCACTGAGCTGTAATCCATGACCGAAACGTAACCGAGGAGTTTTGTTTACGTTTAGCGAGTGCCTTATGCATGTACATACATAACGTTTATGTATTTATTGGTATGTGTCAGTGTATAATGTCTCTATATATTTTGAATGTAGTCGATAATAGAAGAAATCATATTATATTTGAAAGTGAATTTTGAATTTCATTTGGAGGCATTAAGAAATTAATTTTTAGTTAATTTTTTATAGCTTTTTATTTCTTTTTTTCAAGTTTCTGTTACATCATATCTGTGTTTAGAATATAAAGTTCAATGAACAAATTATAGTTTAGCAAATTTTCGTATATATAATAAATAATAACTTTTTAAACTTATTATAAATTGCTATTTATAAAAAGATGCGCAAAAATAGTATTGGTATTTTTATTTGATTTTTGACCAATATATATTAGCATTTTATTGTTCGAAGCTTTAAAATGTTTGCTTTTTTATATCAAGTTTTGTTAATTATACATAAATAATAGGTGTATGCAGAAATAAATAATAGGTATATGTAGAAATTAGTGCAAAGTGTATGTTTTTATAAACTTCGATTTCAACAAAACATTATAATAAAGAAAATTATAACAGTAGATCAAAGAAAAATCCACGTTTAAATTTTCATACTCATGATTATTTTTTACAAGCCTCTAATGTAAAAAATAACAATAATAACATTATATAATCAAAAGTAAAGTAATTGTCTTAAATCCTTTATAGTAACTTAAAAAATTATCTTTCGTTATAGTAAAAAATATTTTTAAAATGTCAATTTTTCTCAAATTCAAGTGCTAACTGAATCTGAAGTGGCTCTAGAAAAAAGTGACTTTGGAAAATCAATCATCATAAAATAGTTGTTGCGGAGACGCATAGGCATCAGTATGTTGATTTTTCAAATGCTTAGTCAACAAAGCTTTCTCACAAACTGTATATTCGCAATGATCGCATTTGAATTCGACTCTTCTGCAAATCACCTTGTGTCTCTTTAGCGTGATAAAATGCTTGAAATTTTTGCCACATACGCAGACGTGTCTTGCGTTGTGTTTACTTCTAATGTGATTCTTTAATTCTGTGTTAAAGTTACACTTGAACGAGCAAAAGGTGCATTTGGCCTGAGGGAAGTTTTTGCATTCCGTCAAACGATGTGTCGTCAACGATCGATTATTGGCGAATGTTTTGTCGCAGCCGGAACACTTTTTCACGGCGTGTTCTGTACGCACGTGGTTCGTCAGTTTTTCTTTCGATTTTGCGCTGTAGTCGCAGCTGGAGCATTGAAATCGTGGTTCAATGTTACAAGGGCTTTTCATGCAGCAAGCGCAACGATAAACTAATTGCTCGTGGCAGGAAGCCCATTTGTCGCGCTTTTTTGCTGTTTTACTGGCGTTCATTTCTTTATATTTTAAGCAATATGTTTGAACGTATTCTGTAAAATTTAGAAATTATTTGATTGTTTTCACCATTGCGACAATTATGATTCGATTTTGGAGGTCTACATTGAAGTCTCCTGAAATTTTTTCCTAACTTTGCGATATTTTCGGACTCCACTAATATTTTAACCGAAAACGATATCCGTTTTCCGATAAAAAGTAACAAGCAACAGCAACTCGATTTTTCAAAACCACAATCTTAAAAATTATTAAATTCTACACGAAGTTGTGATCCAATTGTGGAGAACTGCCATACAGTTAACTTTCTTCATTTTAATCAGATATCAGATGGACGACAATTATGACTTATCGAAATTGTCGAGAGTTTAGAAAAATCGTAAAGTTTGGAAAAAATATTCGTGACACTTTTTAAGCAAGCAGACCTTCCATTTCATCACTGTTACCTTCAACATTCCCAATCTGATCGTCAGCGCTTCCATCTATTGCGACGTTTTTGTTAGCTGCAGTGCATATGTGATTTTTTATGTGATTATAAATACCGTGGATACTTCTGTATTGTTTCTCGCAATTATCACATGCGTACTCCAGTAAGCTCTGACAATCCGAGCAATGGCGAACACCGTGGATTTTATCTATTGACTTGTCACACTTTCCACAGTGGAAATGATAATGATCTAGAAATGAAATTCTAATTATTTCATCACCCGAGCAAACTCAAATGAAAACCACTGACTGACGTACCGAATTCATTTGATTTTGCAGAAACACTAGCGTTAACTTTATTAGTTTCTGGGTAAGCATGAGTCTCGAAGCCTACGGCGTCTACATTAATGAAAAAAAAGCTTTCTTTTTAATTATCAAAATGATTTTCATCGATCAAAATCGCGTGAGCCATACCCGTCCGAATATCGCTGAAACTCACCGTTGTTATTCCCGGCATCGTCTGCCGATAGCTCGTCATTTTCCACTTTAGGTGCGTCCATGTAGATGCGAAGTTCTGCAAAATGAAAAAAAAATCGTTTTCAGTAACAATCGCGCTCGTCAAGGAATGCAGTACACACACGTGCGCGGGAGTTCTAATCCTACCGCATGCCAAAACTACACAATCACACACTTAGAGAAGTACATGTATGTTAGTGATAGGAGTTGAATAATCGTGCAATTGCATCGCGACATAGAACGTTTTTGGGAAAAACGTATCTGATTTTTGTACAAAGGTTTAACGTGCGTTCACCCAAATACGCCACCGTTGTAGCCGTCTGTGAATTTAAAAAATACCGCTGTCATAAAAGGACGAAAGAAACGAATTGAAGGACTCGAAATATCCGAAAAACATCTCTGGTCCCTTATCCCTCACCCCCCCCCCCCCCCACCCCCCTCCCCGCCGAGGCCCTCCTTCTCGATGCCATAAAACATGCGCTTTGACTCTCTCTATAAATTGCCGGCTTTCGTCCTGCCCGACAATTACTTATAATCAAGCTACTCTGTTCTAGGTATGCGGATAGTTAAAACATGATTAGATGCACCCGTCCTCGATAAAGTTAAAAAAAGAAGACGACGTATAGCATTCACAATCGACTGATCATTAGACTCGGCGCGTGGGTTGTAAATCTTTATGAATACTTTTATGTGCCAGTTGCCTACGTTTCTTTCTTTCTCATATTGTAATAGAGCTCCTATGGATTTGCACCGCGTGTTCGACAAACATGATTTCTTGTTGTGAGGTAGGCTAGATATTATTTTTTCACTCGAAATAGACAAATAATTGCTGAATCTCTTTATAGCCCTACGTGATAAGACTAAATGTTATTTCAAATCTACGGTCGAAGAATCAAAAAAGATAAATACTAAAACCGATGCATTTTTTTGAATCTGATTTGAATTTATAATTAAATCGCAATTTCCAAATGAAATCAGAAAAGAACTCTTTGAATTAAAGTAGAGCGAATAAGCTATTAAAGAGATGTTGCCGCAGGGATCGACGCTAATAAATTAGAACAGCCAAAAGATAATCATTTCTAAAAACCTGTTTTTAAAAAAGCTAACACTGGCAAGGCAAGATCAAAATCGCTAATTCAGTCCATTACTCTATTCGCATCCGTATTCATTGATTTTATTTCAAGTTAACGCGATACTTTTATCAATTCAATATACTACATCTATATTTGCGAACAAAAGTAAGAGCATATCGTTCTTTAACAATTATACACTCATTTTTATAAATAATATATAATTATATCAAACCTCATAATGAATAATCTTTTTAAGAATTAAATGTAGGGCATCAGTAATTATTGTAGAATTAATTCAATAACAATTTTTATTAATACTTGGTCCACTTTTTACATTAAATAACACATATTGGCGATGTATTCGTATCTCTGAGGCTGTTATTTGCATATGGCTAAATACTTAAAACTTAATAATTACAATTTCTTCATTTTTATGACTACCTTTTATCAATGAACCTGAAATTTTTTCACTTCCAATAAAGCAACAAAGAACATGATTTTTTCCAACATTTATGATGCTGGATCAAACTCCCCTTGTGTTTAGTAAAAAAACAATGACCTCACTCAAATTACGACATAAAACGACACGTTTTCTCGTGATTGAAAAATGAGTTGAAGTTTTTATACTTTTTGTCACACTTCTGACATTTATATTTAGCCCTATGCTCTTGGATAACGTGTCTTTGCAATTGAGTTTCATAATAAAAACCATTTGGGCAGTACCGACATTTAATCAGGGCATCTTCGTCACATTTTACCAATCTGTGCTCTCGGAATTCTTTAACATTCGGAAATTCTCTTTGGCAGGTAAGACATGTTTTGATAGTGTGGTTCCGTTCTATATGATTTTGAAGATACATTTTTTGTCTATACCGATTGCCACAGTGTCCACAAATGAATTTCGGGATATTATTACACCCCTCAGATCGATGAGTGTACATGGAGTGATACGAAGAATAACATTTTTTACAAATGGTGCAACGATAAGACAATAATTCGTGACAATTTTTACAATTATACCGTTTTTTACCAATATGATTTGTTTTGAATATTACATCGCACGGAGCGCAGTACACCTCGACTTCACCCATAACCGGATTTTTTTTCTCATCGCGACCACCAAGTACTAAATTTTGAAAACATTTATTTTTTAAGTGCATCGTTACACTTTGAATACATCGACATTGGTATTCACATTTGATACACTCATATTTCAATCTGCTTCTACAAGTTGTACAATTCTTCATTCGTAAACCAGCAATTTTGTCGATTCGTTTATCGCATTGCGAGCAGTAATGTCGATACAAGCCGTTTGTGTCTGGAAATTAAAGATCCATTTGTTTTCTAGCGGACGTCGATTGTTATAACTCGATAAATAAATGAAGATTGAACACCGCATACTTACTAAAATGTCTTGATCCTTTTCGTCTTTTATTTAAGACTGCATCAATATCATCATTATTCGATGAGAATTCTCTTTTCTGTAATTCAGGAACCGCAACATCTACGATTATTTAAAAAATTATAAAATTGTCAGTAGAATATTAGTAATCGCATAAAAGCTCTCACCGATTTTTATGTCGATTAAGGCATTGTCCTTGATCTTGTTGTCCTCTGTCAAATCGGCTGCTGGCAGTTCCGTTATTGTCGATACCTCTTTTGTCTGTAAAAGATGTTCGCCTTTGCCGCCTTCATGATCTAAAACAAAGTGAATTTTAATTGAGAGAACGTTTTATTTTAGTATCGGCGATTCACATAAGTAATCCAAGTACAAACCACTATCAAATGCATCGATGTAAAAATCACTGTCAGAGTCTGATTCTACGAAAACGGTTGTATGAAAATCAATATTTGAACCAGCTTCATCGTCATCTGCAAAGTTAAACATCACATATAAATTTCTCAATTAATCTGAAATCCTCCAGTAAAATAAATTTACCAATAGTGCAGATATCAATAAAATCCGACTCATCTTGAAGAGTAATTTCCTTTTTAACGAGAATACCATTTCCGACAGTATTTGATTGCGCCTCTGCAACAAAAGTAAGTAATTATTAAATTCAAAAATACGAGGCTATAAAAAATATGTTAAATAAAGCATTTATAAACTTTGAACAAATCTTATTAATTAAATATGCATTTCTTACAAACTTCAGCTTGTTCATAAAAAGCTGAATAAAAGATTATTGTTATTTTATTATTATTATTATTATTATTATTATTATTTTATAATAACATTTTATTTCAAATGGTATTTTACATTGACATTATTCTTGATGGATAAGATGAAAAAATTTGGCTAAAAACTGTTGATCCATAAAAAATGCAAGAAGGTGCATTAGATACGACGTATGTGTTTCGCTGGAAATTGATTAAAAGTACTTGCATAAAAATTATCGAAATAAATGGTTAAGATTAAAAGTAACTTTGTTTCTAGAAATATTTGAATTTTAGTTTACATTGCTCCATGTGTTTGTACAAATACCTTTTAGTTGTAGTTTTAAAAGGACAGTAATGATACTCGAATGGTATTACACCGCACTTGTCTTCGTGATCCATCAATATTCGAAGCTTCGTATACTTACTATAAAAATTCGTGTATATGTATTTAGCTTCATAATTTCGGTCAATATGGACTTTCAATGCGGTTTCTAAATAACAACGACGAGCAATATTGTCATTCAAATAGGGAATCGATACTACATTGGTGCCATTGGTATTCTTGAGATGAGCGAAATTCGGAAATTGCTTTAGACATGCAACGCATTGATTGACTGTGTGCTCGGTCGATGTGGCGTCGAGGTCCATTTTCAGATTTGTACGAACTATTATAGTGTTTGCATATCAATTTCAGAGTCATATATCCATTGTTCATTTTAAGCCATTTCAAGCAGTACACTTCCATCTGTTTCATGATATTTCTGTATTGTTTTTTGTAACAATGCTTTAGTTTTATGTGGTCACGCAAGTATCTAAAACATACCAATAGAACACATATTAATACCATTCGGTTAAATAATATTTTTTTGTTGTTGTAAATCTCATTTCCAGCAGCTTTTGATTGTCTATCTGTAAAAAAAGGTAAAAAAGTTATAATTCAATGTAAGCGAAAGTGAAAATAACCTGAAACAAAATCGTTCTTCCAGTTATATTTTTCAAAAATTACGAAACCAACCAAATAGTAATTCTTATTTTAAACGTGTATTTTTTCGGGTGTGTCAATGAAAAACAATGAAATCAATATTTTCAAGTTTTGCAACTGCGTTTTATTTCAAACGATACTTTACATTAATTCGATTAATCTTCAGAAAATGAAATGTTTTGCTGCAGTTCGTTAATCCGAAATAATATGGAAAAGCACACTGCTTACCGCATGCGAATCACTTTATTCCTGCGAACATGAGCAATGCAGATAATTATTCACTTGACAATTTTAAAAGGATTCAGCAAAAAATATCTTGAGAGGCATAAATATAATATGCTTTATACAATGAGACAAAGTCAACGAGATTTTGTTGAAAATTCTTAGATTCGGCGGAACCAACACATTAATTTTTGTTATAAATTAATAAATAAATAAACGAACATTTGTAGTTACTCAACTCGCTTACAAATACGAGCTGTCCACACAGCCATTAAAGGTGTGCATCGTTGCTCGGACACAGCTCAACTAATAGTTCCACAGTTTCTTTCTCCAACCCAAGGCCCTTCGAGATTCCAGTCCCTTCGTATAAATCTGCATTTTTATGACTTTTATTTCCGTCTTTAGAGTAGAGGTCTAAGATTTTTTTTTACTTCTTTCAGTGACAATTTATCTGTTCTTAGAATTTGAAAACGCTTTGAATTTGTAGACTTGGATACCGTTTTTCAAGCACGAAAAGAGAAGCATATTATTTAGAAATTGAAAGTGTAAGAAAATAATCGTATATAATCAAATAATTTCCTGTAGAAATATATACGTAATTAAAATTTTACTTATCAAAATGAATAGGCTATTCCTTATTATCAACAAAATTTATTTTTCCTGAAATAGTTTTAAAGCATACTTTTATGTAAACTGAAGAAAGACTATTTGTCGTTATTGTTATTGTTACTTCAAGATTTACGTTCATTTCGAGCGTTGCAGGGATGCACTACGTACCTGTAGGCATTAGTGTTCCCTGCAGTCCTGAAAAGTACATGCAACCAGCTTTCCCACCACTTTTGGAGTGTGGGAGGAGAAATTTTACATGCATCATGACTGGATATTTCACTTTGCAGACAATGATGGTTCAAATATTGATATACAGTTCAAGTTGGAATCCGAACCACCAAGATTTACGGTAAGAACCATGAAGCATATTAAAATTTCATCTATGAAAATTTTCAGATGTCGAACTTACAACCTTTTGTACAGAGTCCTGAGCTCCTATTTGTAGAGCCGTCGTAGCTCCTAAATTAAAAATAAAAAGTTCCTGAGTTTGGAGAAATCTTACATACATAATATGGAAATTTTCTGAAATAACTGGTGTTTGTTAACTGTAATTGTAATCTATATTCTTGATTTATTTCACATTTAAAAATTGGTACAATAAACACTATAACTCATTTTAACTTTTTATGATAACGATAAAAAGATTTCATCCCACTTAATGAACTTGAAATGAAAAATAATTGATTACTTAAATATTAAAGATGAAATTTGAATAAGTCAATTGTACAGGTCATGGCAAACTTTAAAGTGATGTACCAAATTAACTTTAACTGTAGTTGTGTAAAAACAATGATCGCAATTAAAATTTAATTTTAAGCTACAAGTATTTTCATGCTTTCTCAACGAGTTGAAATTGGTATACTTCTTATAGCATGCTTTACACCGGTACATTGAATTATGACTCTTTTTAACGTGATTTTTCAGTCGAGTTATGTAAAAAGATTTAAATGAGCATATTTTACATCTATATGGAGCATCAATTCTACATTTTCGCAGCTTATGAGACCTAAGCTCAATAGTATTATAAAAATTCTTTCCGCATCCAGAACATATTTTAACCGTATGCTTTCTTTGTATGTGCATCGACAAATTTCCCTTTTGTTTCGCTCGATATCCGCAATGATGGCACTCATACTGGCGTGAACTATTGCATTCACAATTAAAATGATTTCGAGCTAACTCTACAGTGGAATAACTTTTTTTACATACAGCACATCGGTAAGATAACGCTATCTTACACTTCTCACAATTTCCTTGTCTTTCAAAGATATTTCCTATTCTAAAATATTCTTTGCAACCAGTACAATGTATTTCAATGTTATCTATAAAAAAAAAGGTATCACTATAAGTACATTAAGCTTTTCTATAAATTATTTTCAGTACTGATGTATTTTACCTTTTATTCTTTCCAAAATATCTGATGTAGATGTTATATTTTCAACGTCGGCCTTCGTTGAACAGTTTATTGACATTGAACATTCGCGTTCATTCTTCATCGAGGAAGAGAATGGGAAGAGTTGCTCATTGCTGAGTACTCTGTGCTTCAAAATGTGGTGCTTGAAATTACTTTTATGACAGCATGTAAAAGAACAATGATAGCATTGAAAAACTTGTTGTCCTTGGCAATATTCAATTTCATTTGCGTCTATACAAGTTTCTTGGCAAATGTGGCAAATAATGTGATTCTTGCCTTCAATTTTTTGATCAATCGCTGCGACACTTTGATTGCCGTGGTATTTTAATGAAACATTTTGATTAATTAATAATGAACTTGGAGAGCATTTGTTTTTCAAATGGAGATACATGTTTATGTATTTATTATGCCGCTTTTGACATTGTAAACATTTATATACTAACGAACTTTGGCACACGTAGCAATAATTTACGTGACCACGGACAAATACGTTTATACTTTTATCACATTTTGAGCAATACAACTCATATAAATCTTTCCAGCCTATACATAAATAACATGAATATGAACCAAATGATAAAGTTATGGTGTTTTTCATATAGTAATTCATAATAAAATACTAGCTAGAACTCACGAAATCTTTGTTTAATTTGTACTTCTTTCCCACTTTTAACCAGCGATTCATCAGCAAAGCATTTTGTTTTTAAATGCAAATATAAAGTTATATAAACACAAAATTGTTTGCTGCACTTTCCACACACGTAACGCAAATGTCTGCTGCATACTTGACACGTAGTCATCTTTTTTCCAGCAATTTTCGGTGACAGTTTATCGCAGTTAGAACAATAAACTTGGTATTTATTTGTTGTTTCTAAAAATTAATGAACACATTTTTAATAATTTCTACAAATTAATAAATTTACACAAATAAAAATCTCAACTCACGGAAATTATTTGTTCGACGAGTAACAAAGGAACCTATAAATATTCAAAATTTTATTGAACAAATCGTAATCATTTATAAAAAAATAACAACAACCTTTATTGATGTTATCTACATTATTTTTCTCAATAGCCACATTTATTTTTAAATCGGTTTCCGATAGTTGACTATTTTGATATTTGTCTTTGACGTAGCAATCGCGTTCCTCGTGTTCGCCTTCAATTTATAGAAAAAAAAAAATTTTTTTACAATGATATTGCATGCTAATATAGTTAACATTGAAAAGTTGTAATACGAACCACTGCTGCACACTTCAATATATGATTCATCATCCGAGTCTGAGTTAATAATAATTTCTTTAAAGTCGGGTCTTGAGCTAGTGTCGATATCATCTGCGTAATAAAATAAATCTTGAGTTAATTTACTCAACCCAACAAATTAGATTTTCTCTGCAGGCGGCCGTATTCGGGTTTTTAACTACAGAACATAATCCCATCGGTACATGGATCCCTTACGCGCGAGCAGCTCCTCCTAGTGAAATAATGTTATAATACTAGGAGGAGGCAGAAGAGGGCATTCATTACACTGGAGGATGACTCACCCACCAGTGAAACTTACACTTACCACTTGGGGCGTAAGTTAGCTAAAGGAATAGTAGTTTTGCTTTAACGCGACAAAGGCATGGTTTTGACAGCACATGTTTGTTCCAGCCGTTTCAATAGTATCGATAGTGTTCTTAATAAAAGACTTGAAAAACAAAAATATTATTTATTATACTTAATATATTATAAACTGTGTGTAGTTGCGTCGTATACGATTCATTTACCGACCGATTGTTCTTGGCATCTAAAAACCCTCGTATGGCCTTGCCAGAAATCGAAAATTTTTAAAGTATCGGCATCACACCGGAGAAAAAAATGTTTGCATCGCTAGAAAAAACCTCGGCGCTCGCTATACCTCAGCTCTTATATACTATTCCGCGCTGAAAACATTTCCTCCCCCGGTGTAATGGCACTCGATCGCTGTTGACGCATAAATAACTATTACACATCAACAATTTTGATAAATTTTTAAATACCAATTAGTATATGATGACAAAGTTTCTAATTGTATATTTTATTTTATAATATAAAGTTCTTACCAATAGTGCACACATCCACTAAATTTGAATCTTCAAAAGAAGTAAGTTCCTCTTTGACAATGGTAATTTCCTCGACGTCTGTTGAATAGTTTTCTACAATAAACACAAGTGAAATAAAAATTAGTACTATTCCATAAAAAATAGTCACAATCAAGCCATTACAAATCAACGATATCCATAAAAACTACAACAGACTACAAAGCATAACTAAGCCGAGTCTAATATTTAAACATTGAGAAGGATCGAAAGAAAAAAATACTTTGTGATTTTCTAACAGTTTTTTATTTTGAAAACAGAAACAGTTTAGGCTGAATCCTTCATTGTAGAAGCGCAAAATCCTGTAAGTCTTATTATTATGGGATTTATTAAGTCAAGGCGATAGAATAGGAAATGAAATGTGCATGAACAATATTGTAAATAGTCAAGATTATTATTCCTAGTTCAAATACAGACTAATTTCTTATAATCTAGTAGTCCGCTTTGCTTAATACAATGGCCAATTAAAAGACAAGGAGCATACTGCATCGTCACACAGCCGGGTCTTCCTTAGAACTGACGCTGAGGAACGCTTTTTATTTTTGAGGGATGAATCCCCACTCTTGACATCCGCTCTTTTCTAAAAAAAGAAATGAAAAGAAAAAAACATTCGCTCGCTTTCTCACACTCACCACTATTATCACATCATTTTTCCCGCATGATGCGTGATTTCTTCATAACGATTTTCAAAACAAATATTATTGTGTATAACGATTTATGCAATCCAAATCAGATAATACACATGCACGAATCACTGTACCATACCCGACAACATTGGACGCGACGGCGGTTCGAAAGTGACTGAGATACTGAGACGAGAAGCGTGTGTGGCGATAAGGCATTGCTTGGTTAACAGATCTCACGAGATAGAAATCTTGAGAATGCATTCCATTTTTAAACACGTGCAACGTTCACTATTTACACTGCGCCTCGTTAGGAAAATTATTTTGAAAAATCGAAGGCTTTGTCGAATGGACGCGTTGATTTTGAGTTAATCTGGAAGTGAAGATTTCAATGCCCGAACGTCATGTTTCTTAGACGGAAGCGCGTGACTGGTTTACTTAAAAAGATCGCCAGATGACGAGCCTGTGTCCCTACTTTCTTCTGTCTTTATGACCCTCGGGGCGGTGCTGCGTTGGCTCTTGGACCACGTGGTTTCGTGCTGTTTCTTCTCTGAAAAGAATTTTCGAACACTTTCCCAGATTCAAAAGTGTTCTACGGACATTCCGGTGCATCTACTGAATTTTGTTTCCAATTTCAATGGAAAGATCATTTTCAAATGCGTTTAAAATATACAATGTAGGAATAAATAAATTTTTGTCTTTTAAAAAGAAAATACAACACATTTACTTATGCTGAAAATATTTTCGGATATGTGATAGCCAAGGCACTTATCTAGTAATATCGACGGAATGAGGCCTTGAACTATCTCTACTATTGTAGTCTGTAAAGTAAAAAAGTAAATATTTTATCAGTTAAATTAAAAGGTTTAATTTTATATTATTTATATTATTTACATTATTTATAGTATTTATATATTTATATTATTTATATTATTTATATTATTTATTTAATTTTTATTATTTATATTTTTTTTTAGAGAGAGAGTCAAGAATTATTATCATTTAATACAAATAATTTATTTTCAAACAGCAATTTCATAGTAATTTTAGCAATAATACATCGAATATTCAATCAGTAATAAAATATTCTGTGCCGTATGCTCTTGTATCTTCTCTCGATTTTCTATAAGTGAAAATTAATTATTTTTAATAATCAAAAATTTTCAAGTGAGAAGTGAAATACAGGACAATATAATATAATACGATATAATTAAAAAATAATGCATCGTAAATAACGATTAAAAATCTTAATCTTGAATAGAAATCATAAATACATTCTACAATGTATTTTAAAATTTATTTTATAAATCGCATTTATTTAAATTTGTTACAGATTTTCAAACATCAATCTATCATCTATATAATTTTGCATGTTTTAATTGTTTTACAAAACATAATATTTTTATGCATATTAGTAACATATACTAATATGTTACTAATATGCATAAAAATATCAAAGTATACTTTTTATTACTCACGTCATTTATACATTAGCGCATTTGTGTTTCTTCATAGACATACGATTTATGTGTACTGCCGTAATATTTACACATATGAATTGTGTTATGTTCAACTTTAACGTGAATATTCATTCGCGAATGATTGCGAGTTTCAAGCAGGCAACATTTACGGACTACATGTGTCGAATAAGACAGTATGCGCCTTTACGAAATAAAGTAAATGTAAGAAAATAGAAACCTAAATACCTCTGCATCGACTTCTTGTAGCAGGGTCCAGGGCACTTCCCCTTTTTTTTCCCCTTTTGTTATTTACTCAGATGCTTCTTTCCATGCTCAGACGGTTATTTCTTAGCACTAAATCATACTATGTAAACTATATATTTTTTAATTGTAATCGCTTTCCTAATGTATTTTCTAATGTAAACTATGTATTTTCTGACATACGTTCTTATTGCTAATAAAGGGTATAGATACGGAGAATCATCACAGAGCGACGATTCAGTCTAGAACGAACGTCGTTCCGTGCGGATACCTCTCAGGAGCTCTGTCTTACACTTTATAAAGACACTTGTTATCTAACTTATTTGCTTTATTTCGACGCCCGGATTCTAACAATTACCCTTTCGCATATTCTTAACTCGACCATCGCTACCATTACACGGAAAATATTGTGTACATCTAGTTTAATAGATGACATTTTCGCATGATTGTTTACTTAAGTGTAGCACCATCCGCAAATGTTTCCTGACAATTACGACCTGCTTTAGATACATAAAATCTTTCTATGTGCTTTCATAGATGTGATATTTACCTTATTCAATGTCATCGAAATTACATTTTCTAGTAACAAGTGCATTTTCACGATAATTGTTGACATTTTCAACAACTGTAAAAGTTTGTAATTTATCGATTTTGCTATTAACAATCTCCTCATATTATTGTATTGAACTATTAGCATTTGCAATGCATTCTAAAATAATCTTTGACTAATCATTTTTATTGATTTCGCCGAGCGATTTATCAATGTTATTAGTTTTGCTATGATTAATTGAGTATGTATCATCCTGAAGATCTGCAAATTGATGCTTGTAATTTAATACATTTCAATTTTTGTGCAAGAAAGTGATTAAAGTCTCACGTGGACGTTTGCACCTGAGTGAAACGAGGGTAAAGGATCCACGTGAGGCTGAAATCACTTTCTCGCACACGTGTGTAACTTTATTTTTCCATGCGACGTATGAGGAACGAGATTTGAAGCACGCAAGCTTTCCCGAGCATCGGTGTAAATTGAGTTATCGTGCAAGAAGTACCGAAAAAGCATATGCACTCAAATCGCACTTTTAACATTTAAAGCTGTAATCTTTTACTTACAAATGGCATTAAAGGTACTTTATTGGAGAATCATCACTCACGGGACGTACTTTTTCAGTTGCTCTCTTTGCAAAACCGTTTCTCTGAAACACAATGCAGAAAATGCTACATAATTGCATTTTACTATCGGTCGTAACTCTTCGAGTAGAGGAATCAAGAACTACCGTATTTAAAAATATAGATATGACGTTACACTAGGGCAGCAAAAATTATTGACTAATCTATTATTTTAAAAGTACCGAACTGGCTACATGTTTCAGTGGCAGTTACAATGTGATACCTTTGCAACAAAAGTTGAAAGGCTTTCTCTACTTCGTTAATATGTAAGAAAATTAATAATCGAGCACGCGACACAATATATGGATAAAAAGATCGACAGAATTCCGTCACTATCGTACCAATCACTGTTGACACCAATGAATCTTTACCTGTCACATTTTCAAGAGTGTTGGAAACACTTGTTACAAGAATAATAATTAAATAAATAAAAACACAGTCAAAACTAACAAGTTATTGAACTTGACAATTAAACAATGAACTCCATAAGTAATACAACTTTTTACATAAACGAGCCGTGCACACATTTTTCACAATTGTTATTATTATCACACAAAAAATAAATATACGAAACCATAACTTTCAGTTATGATTTTGTTTTCTTCTTTGCATTTCCTAAAAACTATTTATTATCGTTCAAGATTAAAGTACAAATAATCAATGTTTACATTATCTTCTTATGGATGTTTTTTTTAACACACATTGGAAACTGAAAGATGAGCTCGCTTTTCATATATAAGTGTCTCTGGAGTTACACATTTCGCATTTTTCAATTAGAAGTCTTTTGTTTATAGCTTGTACAACGTACACATGGAACCCGCACAAGTCCGCGTGCATGAAAAAGCTTTCAGTGGAACCAAGATACCGTCGATTTCAAACTCCCACATTTCACATCTTTATTTCACATACATATTCATCTAATGCAATCTTCGTTATTTTGATTACCCTAACCATTGGATTATCGAAATATGCTGTTAATTATTCCTCTTTCTCATCGTATAAAAAATTTCAGGATGAACTTTAACCACAAAATTTTGATGCGAATTTTCACATAAGTTTTTCCCATTCCATTGTAAACTATAAATATTCATTTGATTTAGGGTATCTTCTTGAACTGCAACCCTATTCGATCTTGAAAAGGAAAACTGTAAGTCACTACGCGGTAATGAGTATAAAATTACAATTTGCCCTTACGACAAACACACACTGACGAAATAAGAAACGCATATGTCCTGGCATTGCAAAAGACGAAAATACACTGCTGAGTGCTGGTACTGGATACTGGACTGCCTGTGATTGCTAGATACAGGCAAGTCTATATGTAGCAGTAGTAGTAACGTAACTAAGCTAAGCACGTTCGGTATTTATTTGTGTATCAACGCACGAAGAAAAACGAAAAGCAACTGAGGTTAACGGCGCAAACAGCGTCTCACAAATAATAACAAACTTGACCGCGAAATAACTTAAGCTGATTACGAGATATACATGCAATTTGTTGATGTGTTGCCGGGTCTGGTTTAATCAATTTGACTGTTTTTTATTTGTATATTAAATCACATAATGGAAACTCACATGAAATAGAGTTTATTATACGTAACTTTCCAATCAAATATCTTTTTTCCAAATTGATTCTTTGAAACAGGTCAAATGAATTTTCTATCGAAAACTTGACTTACAATTAAAAATGATATTTATAAAATGATATTACCAACTTCATGTTCCCTTTCATCTAAATACTCACTTATAGAAGTAGAACTGCCTATCGCAGTTGCAGTATCGATGGAGGCATTGTGCAGTTAACTCGCTCCTTGCGATATCGACGGTGAAATTCCAAGTGGAGAGGGATCTATTTGAATTCGAAGAAAAGGGGCTTGCAATATAGAAAGTCATGGTATATTAAATGGGATTTTTATGTTCGAATAAAATAGAATATCAAGAAATTCAATTTTATCCGAGTTTTTAAATTACTTTTTTTAAATTTAATCTTTTTCTGCGTGTCAATGCTGATACAGGATCAAAGTCATCATAAATCCAAAAATGATACAAAAAATTTGAAAGGATCTTTATTCCGCGTAACGTCCAGCGTCGATAATAAGCTCTTCGAAGAATAGGCAGCTTATAGCATGCAGTAATAGAAAGGATGAATGTCGCTTGCATTCAATTCGAAAAAAAATTGATCATTTAATTTACGTAATCCGCGGAATATGATAAGAAAAAAAAAGTCAGGTAAAGAATAATATGATGACGCAACTTTGTTACATAAAAAATGTTATTAAAAATCATTCAATATAATATAATATCAATACAACTTGCACTTTTAGCAAAATATCATAAATTGCCGTAAGTATATTCTATATATTATATTTAAAAACTAACCACCATAAAACCAATTAGTAAATTATATTAAATTTCCAACGTTTTTACCATTTACATTCTTTAAAATATAATATTCTTAGAGAGAGTATTTCGTATTTCACCGAGGATACGTGTAAAAAAACAAGTGCCTTTTCACGCTTATGATTGATAACTATTCTCTTTTCTCAGATTCACCGTTTCATTAAATGAAGCGAGATTTTTGTGTCGAATGTCTCTTGCTAAATTAAAGTTGATCAAGAAAATTATTCTACGAACATCTTGACATAATTATTTAATCTATTGAAGTTTCATATTTCATTGATATAGTTGCATACGTTACAATCACATATGAAGCATATAGATCAACTTTATCTTAATAAAGATATAAAAAACGCATGAAAATAAATGATTTTTGAGCTTTGTAATCATCACTCTACTCAAATAAAATCGTTGGATACCAACCAAGTTTCACAATCAATGTTCATAGAAATTGCTTTTTATCTTTTTTTTTCTTTGTCTTTTTGTAAATTAATAATTATTTGACCGTTGTGTTCCAATCAATACTCGTAAAAAAGAAAACGATTTCAATATTCAAATCAACGCCGTGCTTATCGTACGTTACAACTAAGCATAAGCAAGTTCAGGATGACGAGTCTGTAAATGAGCCTGAATCCTGACCTTGTAAGTAGTCTTATAATCGCAATACTCACACTGGAAGTCAGCTTTTGAGCCACAAGCATTCTCGTGGCTCTTCAACGACTTGTAATTCTTATATTTTTTACCGCATTGCCGACATTGATATCTCGATTTATGTTCAATCCTAACGTGCTCTTTCATTTTCGTGATGAAATTACAAGTAAAAGTGCAAAGTTGACATCTGAGCATAGTCTCGGTCCGACATTGAGTGGACATGTGCATCCTAAGGGAAACATTGTCGTTGAACTTGAGTCCACAACCAGCGCACTCCTTAGCTGTATGTTTCCTCTGTATATGAGCCAAGAGATTGCCTTTCTGCTTGGCACGATACTCGCAGTGCGGGCAGCCGAATTGAGGCTGGTTATTGCACTCGTAGCGTAAATGGTTGTGCACTGCGCTCGAGTTCGAGTATTGACGCTTGCAATTCGCACAGCGATAGGATAATGGCTTCACACAGTAGTAGCAGTTGTTGCGCTTGCTGTGCACTCGAGCGGCGTCGAGTACCGAGTCGCAGCCACGACAGTAAATCTGGATTTTGTCTGCAACGATAAAGTCACGCATATATTTTAGTTTTACGTACTCTCCAATTTTCTCGTAAAAACGTAGATGTTCGCGTTTACCATTAATAATTTCTTTGGGCTGGACATCGATCTTGTGCTCGTAAATATCGTGAGAATCTTCTATCGAACAATAACTCATCAAAGTGTCGTCCAGTTCCTGTTCGGTGAGATCTGACATAGGATGCTCAGTTTGAATGTGAAATTTCAAGTTGTTCCTATGATGACTCTTAAACGTGCGACAATAACATTGAAAGACTTTGCGTGGATTGCATTGATCTATTTCGTTTATGTCTGCGCATACTTCGCCACATTTCGGACAGAGTGTCAGTTTGGTGATTGAACGATCGTCGATTTGGGCAGCGATTTCGCTCTCCTTGATATCGTATTTGTCGCCCTCGCTCACCAACACCTGAATTTTGTTGTTCCCGGAATAACGTTTGAGGGTAACGCAACACTTACTCTTCACGTGATTGTTGATGGCGTAGAAAGTTTTGTAGCGTTTATTGCACTTTAGACACTTGTATTTCAAGGAAGCCACTCTTGGTTCGGGACTCGGACTGCCTTTCCTTCGGCGTTTGCGTTTTGGTTTTCCTGAAAAAACATTCATATCGTGGGTCAATCGATGGCTTTCTTTTGATATATCAAATATCGAATCTTGACAGTTTCTACCTGGCGTCGGAGGAGTGAATGCCTCTCCGTAGTTGGGAGAATCGGTGTCTCTCGTTGACGTGTGACCACGGTCGTGATCGTAGCTGAAGACCGAACTATTACAACTCATGCCTTCAGAATCTGTGAATAAACATTCGAGTCAATTAACAATTTGACCGAGCAATGTCAAGAGTATTTTCTACAAATATCACGTACCGCTACCTCGCACTTCTAGCGCCACTTCATTGTTCAAAATGTTGACCAACTCATCACACAAGTCATGTCTTTTTTCGATAGATCCACTGCCTAGGCAAACGAAAAACGTAAGAGCAATGTCTAGTGAATTTTTCTGGGATTATTATTATTTTGTTTTAGCTTACTCAAGAATTTATCGTGAGTGATAATTTCTTCCTCGACGATCCCAATTTCAGTTAGATCGGGATTAGAAGTGGTGTTATCTGTAATGCAAACCCGTACATTTATCGTAGTAAGTTTATTTGTCGTACAGTAAACAACGGCAAACAACGCAAACGCTAGCTAAATTACACAAGCACAGCCAGACAGAAATGATTCAACGCGATGTAAATTTTTAAAAAGCTAACCTGTGCTATCCTTTCTTACGCGATGAAAAAAGGAGGCCACGGCAGCGTCGCGAAGAACAAAAAGAACATCAATGTAACTCAAAGGTTCTCATTCTTCATTCCGCCCTCGAAATGCATAATGAGCCGGAAACTCGCGCGCACGCGACTCCTTTATTTTATCACAGCCATCCCATCGGAAGTGCCGTCGCGACACGAAATAAGAAACTTTTTCATGGCCTGCAGCAACGTTATTCGCAGAGAAAAAATTTTACACTGAGCTTCACGCGAACGAGGCGCTCAGTCTTTTGCCGAAAATAATGAAAACGATCGGCGTCGATTTTCCAAGCGGCTTGATCGACAGTTTTTCTCCGGGAATCGATAGTCAAGATTGCGTTCGTCTATTTATTTACTGACGTTTTTCGCTGGCGACAAGGCTAACGATTTATTTCAACAGTCGCGCGCAGATAATGTCAGGCTTTAGCGCGTGGCGTGGAGATTTATACGATCGTCTAGCTGGATCAAATCCATGTTTAATGAAGATTTTATATCTTTTGAGGCAATATAACATGCAAAATGTTCAAAAACGATCAAACAGCCGACTCGAAAAGAAAGTGACACCACATAGAGAACAAGTATAAGAGAAGTCCCGATTGAAAGGTAAAAAAAGTTTTCGTATGCGTGTATATGGGAATCGATCGGACGTCTTCGTCAAACGTCTCGATAAAACGCGAAATCAAAGGCATAAAACAGAGGTCTATAGACTTCAGAGGGAGCGCGATGATTGTCGCACGTGCTGTGCGAACTTGAATCGGGAATAAACTTTTTGCACCTTTAAGCCATGAATAATGCATTTTTTTTTTCACGTGTGCTTTTCTTATCTGACAAAGGAATAAAGAGACTAGCGAGCATTGATGGGATCTTTTTTACTTATCTCGCGGCAAAGAGAATATTTAATGCTACGGAATTACATCCAACTTGCTGGCTATACCATGAATGAGTATATTACAATGTGTACAATGGAATTAATCTATTCGTAAACAGTGTAAATATCATGCGTACAGTACCACTTTTAATTAACAAATTTCATCGAACAGATTAATATTTTTGTATCGGAGCTTTTATCGCAAGTTTGATTGTTTACTCCAGTGCAGCTATACAACAGTGTGAACAATATAACCTAGTTTTCTTGCGCGACATATTAGCTGCGTACATACACATGAAAAGCAAAAACAACGAACTTTAAAAGCACACAACAATCCACAATAAGTAAAACAATCATTACCAAAAAACCAACACTACTATCTCACCAAGACATAACATTACTATTTTTAATAAAAAAATACAATAGCTTTCTTCGACAATACCTAAAAAAATCAATGAGTAGCCACATATATGTATATATATATATATATATATATATATATATATATATATATATATATATAGTGTGTGTGTGCGTGTGCGTGTGCGTGTGTATCGTAGATTCACAAACTATAACTTTTGGAACGTAACGAGTGGAGCGCTCGATCCAGCGTCGCAACGAACGTTTTGTTTTGATCCAATATCGTCCACGATTATGCACGTGTCTGTATTTAAAAAATCTTATCGCGAATTTCCTTACCACAACATAACCTCATACGTGCGCACAGAGTTTTTCCCCACTGTTTTATTTAGTCTCCCTGTACGCGCAGGCGTTATAACGTATACGAGACTACGACTACTTACATGCAAACATAATTGCAACAACACAATATACACTACTACTCGTTTCTCTCACACGAACAACATAGTTATTAGCGAGGAGACGTATTTGTGTGCACAGCAAGTGCGTCAGGCGCAGGCGAGCGAGCGAGAACAAGACGGAGAAAAACACAGCACACAAACATTCGGGTTCTTTTTTATTTGCCCCTTCTCCGACGGCAACAATGCCAGCTCTGTCTTTGTTTCTCCCTCTCTCTCTCCCACTCTCTCTCTCTCTCTCTCTCTCTCTCTCTCTCTCTCTTTCTCTCGCTGGGAATATACATGACACGACGACTAGCGCCACTGACGGCTGGGAGATCAGCTGTTTCGAGAGGAGCGCGCTTCGCGATGCACGAAGAACGAGCTGTTGTTTGGCTTTTTCTACTCGGGGTCCCTCCCCTCCCCCCTTTCACCACCTAAGGTATTTATGCTGGCCGAGATATTTCGAAGAAAAATCTTGCGTTGCGGGCTTCCATCCCAGAATGGAATTAAACTATGAACTCTTTGTTTTTTTTTAAGACTTACTACTTTTAATGTTTAAGCATATCGTCGTATCGCATAGGAATAATATTGCGCCAAGACTCAAAAGACAATTAGACAAATAGTCTTGCGCCTGGCCAACGAATGTGTGTATTCGCGAGTAAACTTGCGCGGAGGGGTGCATTATCGAGGATGAAACCGTGCGCGCCCAGTGCACTCGGCTCGCGGTGGCATTTGTTATCGCGCGAGATCTTCCGATCGCTGAAAATGTTCAGGGGCAAAGTCGTCCGCGCGACCTGCCGTGCACTTCGCCGGGGCACCGGCGTCCAACGGTGCGCATTGGAAAGTGAAAAGCTTGCGTGCTGTTTTTGATTGGGCAGCGCGGGCGGCATGGTGGAGCGTGTACTCGACGATAGCCCCGCTGACGCTGCAGCGCTTCCGCGACCTGGGCTTCGAGTTCTCCCGCAAGGTGTTCGGCCTGAAGGAGAAGCTGCCACTGTGGAAGAGGTGCAGTGGCAACGTCAACTCGGAGTTCGGCATGGCGCTCAGCTACGTGTACGTGAAGAAGCACTTCGACGAGGAATCTCGTGAGAAGGTATGCCGAATACAAAAAAAAATGGAACAAAAAGAAAAAGAAACCGGTTCCTAGTCGTTATTTATGGCGGTGCATGCGTGCGGGATCAGAGCCGCGTCTGCTTCTGTTCTTCTGGATCGCGACTGCGCCCGCATTGGTTTCCGATGGACGACACCGCGGACTAAAATGCAATTTGAATGAAAGAACGTACGAGCGAGCTTCGCGGTGCCCTCGCTCGACGCAAAAACGAGAGCCGAAATAAACGCGCATTATGAAATCGACAGGCATTGAAAATGCTGATGGACGTGCGCGCGGCTTTCGACAGCATGGTGTCGGAACTGGATTGGATGGACGTGAAGACGCGGACCAAGGCACACATTAAGCTGCACGCCATGCGGCCGTTCGTCGGCTTCCCCGAGTGGATCGCCGAGCGCGACCAGCTCGACAAGTTCTACAGCAACGTGAGTGTCGACGCGAGAAAAAAAAAGCGGCTGCCCCCTCGCAGTCTGCGCTGCCCCATTAAGCTCGGGCCGCCGAGGGATGGCGCAGTCGCTATTAAATTACAGCCTATCTAGATGATACTTTACCTTCGCGAAGTCATGCTCTCGCTTGCTTTTCATCAGGCCAGCGTGCTGGAAGGTCGCCTGTTCGAGACGTACATCAGGCTGACGGACAGGGACGTGAAGAAGCAGCTGAACAGCCTGCGCGAAAAGCCAGACAAGAACCGGTGGATCAGCAGCGGCACCACTGTCAATGCCTTCTACAATACCATTCTCAACTCCGTCAGTGAGTAGATCCAGTTTGCTCCTTCGTACATCGGGGAAAAAGAGACGTGCCGCTCGATGCACAATTCTTTGAAACAACAATGACATTCCTAATCAAACTCAATTTCCAAACTTGGAAGCTGCGGCGGTGCGCGAACAAAGTTAGCGCGATGTATTCGCCGAAACTCGACTATTTATTAGCAACTCAGAGTAGTCGCGGGCGTGTCTATATCCGGCAGGAGCCGCTGTCGGGTGGACCCGCGCGCCGCGATTTCACTTTGAGCCGGTGTTCCGCCGAGGATTACATTGTTAACGGGGGCGGCTTGATTCATCGCCGGCGGTTCAATTAGTCGTGGACTCGCGACTTGGCTTTGCGGACGGGCGCGACGGGTCCGTAGTCAGGAGCGCTCGGCCCGAACATCTGCCGACTGTCCGCTCTGTTTGTTTTCAGCGTTCCCCGCCGGCATCCTGCACCCTCCGTTCTACGGCAACGGCCTCGAGTGAGTACAACGATGCGAAAAATCGCGCGCGTGGAATATCGAAGGCGCGGCCTTGTCCATTATTAACCGGCGCATCGTGGACCAGCACCTGCAGGGTCGAAATCTCGGCACTGATCGAGGAGTTCGGCCGGATAGACGTATCCGCGCCGAGCCGCTCGGCCTAATGGAAATTCTTCAATTATTCCCGCAGATCCATAAACTACGGGGCGATAGGCGCGATAATGGGCCACGAGCTAACGCACGGCTTCGACGACCAAGGTGAGTAGTCGCGCGCATCGGCTGGCTGCGTTTTCTCCTCTCGCCCTCCCCGCGGCTTTCTTGCCTCCTCGTTGAACGACGCTCGTTGCTCGGCTGAAAAAGCAGGAAACAGCGGTGCGTCCTCGCAATCAAGTCGATTACCCGCGGCAGTTACCGAAGGTAAGTATCCTCGCGAGTAAACCTGCCTCTCGTCGAGTGCAAGTTCTCGAGGGTGGTTCGAGACCCTAATGCAGAGCGAGCTGGTTATAACGAGGAGTTTAAAGCGGAACGAACGGCTCGCGGAGGGACCGAGAGCGAGAGAGAGAGAGGAGGTACGATATCATTGTGCTTGGTCGTTGCAGGGAGGCGGTACGACGAGAATGGTAATCTGCGGCAATGGTGGAGCGACCAGACGCTGCGCCACTATCAGGACAAAGTCGAGTGCATTATCAAGCAGTACAGCGGCTACCATCTGCCCGAGCTCGGCAACAATTTCACCGTGAGTTCTGCCAGGCCTCCGCGTCAGACGCAAAAGCTGCCGAAGCTCGAACGAGCAAATTACGCGCGCCAGCCTAACGGCGCCTCTTACGGCTCGTCGATGCTGGCACGACCTACCCGTTTTTCTCTCGGTCGCAGCGAGCAGCGCGACGCGTCGTTGTTCCTCCCGTGGCTTCCTTTGGCTGTTCGCTGCAGCGCCTCTTTCCTCCTCTCGTGCTCCTGCCACGTTAGGCTACCGCAAGCTCTGTCCGCGCGGCGGAGCGGAGTGCGAATCTTGGTTTTTAGAACGGCGACGCTTTTTTCTCTTCTCACTCGCGATAATATTGACGAACTCGAGAGATATTGCGGACGCGGTGCTCAAACGCATCAGCGTAAGGAGCACAAGAAGAAACGGAGAAGATCAAGACTTTTATCTAGCGTTCGTTCACGATTATTCTTTCGAGCTCACTTACGCGTGAATTGAAGGTAAGGTATAGGATTGGCTTATACATAATGAGGTGACAATCATGTCGGTATTATCATCGCCGCGCGCAATTTCTGCTAAACAATAGGTTTTATTACCCCATAACCAACGTAAGTACGTACATAAATGCTACTTCATCACAGATCATGAACCTTCCGAACTCGCATATTGTCACGTACAATTTCGTGCGATTTTCCACGCCGTTGAGTGGACAGAGAGAAGCATTCGCGTGCAATTCGAGCTGGAAAGCCGTCCGCGTCCGAATGGCGTAATTGAAAGTGACTTTCGGAGAGTCGATCCTCATCGCACGGCTGTACTTACAATCTCGATTTCCGCAGTCGCCTAATCTTCTCCATTGGCGCAGGTGAACGGCATCAACACCCAGGGTGAAAACATCGCGGACAACGGGGGTATACGAGAGGCTTACCGAGCGTATCAGAAGCTCAAATCAAGGAGCCCCAATCAGCAGCTCTCCCTGCCCGGCCTCGTCGACTACACTCAGGACCAACTGTTCTTCCTCGGATTCGCTCAGGTACTGCGGCTCTTTCCTTCGCTCTCGCCGACGCGGATTACCCCGTTACTCCAAGACGAGCCCTTTTCAAGCTTGCTTGGAACTTGCGCGCGACGCACCGCTTGAAAAATTTATCAAAACCAGAGCGCGCGCACCAAAGTTTCATTTTTGCGAAAAAAAAAAAACAGCCCGCGAATTCAACATTATATTCCGCGGTTCTGCTCGCGCGCTCGTTTCTATCGTCTCTTATTTCTTCATTAGAACAGGAACGACTATCCCCCCCTCTCTCTCTCTCTCTCTTTAGGTGAACGCACTTTAATATTGTTGCAATTTTAATTGTACCTCGCGTTCGCGAAAAAAAGAAAGAACGCGAGTTTTACTGTACGCGCGAGGAAACTTTGCTCCGGGGTACAATTACTTTTTCATGCCTTAATTCCCGTGCGCCCGTCGAGGAAAAAAATTTTTTAATTATCTCGTGGGAGCAAGGGGGGGGGGGTGGAATTAAGAGGACGACGACGATGCCTCGATGCATATAAACATAATAGCGCGAATGGAGGAAAACGATGACTATAATTTTAATCGCCACGGCAATCTTGTTTCGGTCGTTACGCGATCTTTCTGCATTTCCTTCTCGAGAGCGAAGCGAATCGCTCGCAAAAGTCTCTGTGAACGTCTGCCTTTACGTGGCACTTTAACGTTCTTCGGCTTCGGGCGAAGCTTCCGAACGGCCAATTTCCGCGCGCAAGCCGCAACTCTCGAAAATCAATAATCGCTAACCAGGAGGATCGATTTCCCCCACTTTTGCAGGTATGGTGCGGTAACCAGACGTCGGGCGCTTTAAAGTCACAACTGGTTGAGGGTGTGCACGCTCCCAACCACTTCAGGGTGATCGGCACTTTATCCAACAATGCTGAATTCGCTGCTGCCTGGAAATGTCCCACGGGAACTCCCATGAATCCCGAGCACAAGTGTATTCTCTGGTGATGCGTGCGAATGATAGAATTGCCTTTATGAAAGCTTACCTTACTTTTCTTTGATGCGAGATAGCATACTCGTAGCCGACAGCCGTATCTTTGATTTTATTTCTTAACTATATAATTCTTAACGATAGTTATGTATGCAATGCAGCTCGTTGCAATGCGCCGGAGCGAAACAATGAATGGATCGACGCGCGCGAGTGCTGGCGTTAATTTTTAAGATCTCAATTTGTTTTCTGCGAAATAGACTGCCAATGAATTTGTAGATAAGATACTCAAAAATTGTGTTGCGAATTACAGGGCAAAAGTCGTAATAAACCATTAATTTAAGTGGTCAACACATTTTTCCTAGATTTTGCAGAATTACAAATCGAGCCTCGGAACTTAGACTTCATACTACTGTTTTACCCCATTTACTGCGCACTAGCATCTAATGAAAAAAAACTTACGGATTATGCAAGTCATTAGTTTAAATATTAGTTGAACTATTGAAATTTCGTGGTCTTGTTTGTTTGACGCAAGTAGAAAGATGAGTACATGTACTTATTTATACATCAATGTTACTTTGAATTTGTAATAGTACATTACCTAACTAGCACGGGAAAATAGATTCTTGTCTCATTCGAAAAGGCAGACGAGAATCTTGTTGCCGAACATGTTAGCTACGATACTTTTCAAAACAACATGTGGAAAGCGACAATTTCCTTTCCGCGCGGCATGTTGAGAAGATATGTTTTTAAAATATAGTTTTGAAGCCAAATAATAAATCTCTTTCGCGTTTGATTTTCGATCAAGATATCGAAGAAGTAAATACGAATTAATCGAAGAAGTGATTAGAATTTGTAAATATTAATAGTTACGATGAAAAACCGGTGAATTGTCAAAGATTAGCTTACGTAGATGTTAGAACTTGACCATGATAACTGAAATGCTCACAAGATGAATATCATTTTATCCGACAATGTTAAATGACAATCTACAGTATTAAGTAAAGACATTTTTCACTTTTTGAATTACAATGATTTAAAGATTTTTGTATGTTTTTAACTCTTTTTTACTGCGCATATATAGGCAAAAGTTAATAAATTGAAAACTTTAACAATGTATTTTTAAATGATAAAATAAAATTATTAAAAAAATAAAATCTGTATCTAATTATTCATATGTATATTTTAATGTAATTTTCTTCATGACAAAAACATGAAACTGCACAATTTGTCTCCTTTCATATTGTAAAAAAATGAGAATACGGTCACAGAAAAACTCCGTCTTACACATCCTAGGTAACATCGACCGATACCGATACATACCCGCCACCATATGTGACGTTTAGTACGGTGGTATCAAAAAGGATACGAGTAAGAATTGTGATTGGAATGTAACCGCCTACGTGCCTATGTCTGCTTAGACAAAAATGTTGTCGCAACGCTTCAAATTCGTGCTTTCTGGTACTTTTTTGATACGTTCCAGGTACGATCCGAAACAAAAAATGAAAAAAATGTTGGTAGGTTTCTAGACACTTACGATACGATTATTAGATAAGTAGCGGATATGTATCGATTAAAGTTTGAAAAAAAACAAGTCAAAAGTAATTTGTAAGTATTATATAATATATGATTAAATAGTAAATGAATAAAAATCGAAGCAATGTAAGAGCAATAATTTTAGACAAATATTTTAGTAAAAATCAAGGCAAGTTTTTATTTACAGTTCTTTCATAACATGTTTTATTACTTAAATAAAAATTAACCCTTTAAGATGAGGTAACGACTGACCTAGATAACATCAAACTAATTATACAATTTATAATATTTTTTCTGTAATTAGTAACTGTTTATTAAAAATTATTTAAAAAACAGAAATATTTTGGAAAATGAACTGTACAAATCGATTTTACAAAGAAATTATAATGGAAAGCTCTTTTGCATTTTTGGTAAACTCTATTATACTACTGTAAAGTCGATCTAAACAATTTAAATCTAATTTTAAAGCTGTGATTATTTGTAACGCTTTTATACTAGCAAAATAGAATCTGATAAAAGATGCCTGAGATTCTTGTTTTTTTTTCGTAGAACTGATTCGTTTCATTAGTTTTTCAAAATAACAAAATTTTTCATTCCAATCGTTTATAACGATTTTAAATTTAAAAATATTCTGACGAACAAAAGCCAGAGGCTTACAAAATAATTTTTTCGGTAGAATCAATTAGTGCAGTTTGTTTATCGTTACGCGATCAAATTTAAATAATTTTTTATAAACAGTTGTAAATGACAAAAGACAAAATTACGTATGATTATTTTATTATACTATGAATGGCATAGTTAGTTCGATTCTATCAATTGAGCAATAATAGGTTATAAGCTAAATAATTTAAAAATACATTTTCAGTCATTTTTTAGATTTAAGTCGTTTTAACTTTTTTGAATTACGTTTAATAGTGTTTTTTATATTGTTTTTAATCTCTTTTTCTATTTCAATAGTAACTGTTTGTTTCTTTCTCAATTTTTGTGATAACTTTTCAGAAACTCTTTCCTCTACTACTATTTCATCTTTTTTAATTTTATTAGCTTGAGATGTGGCCAATGTTAAACAAGATATTCTAGCACTACAATTAACTTTATTGAGAAAAGTCAATTCACCATTGTTGATAGACCAAAGTTTGATTTCTCCTGAACTAGAAGCAGACACTAACAAATTATCTCTTACAGCCAGACACTTTACTCTTGCCTCATGTGCTTGAATCTCAGCATTTGTAGATTTACTTTCTAAGCTGTATGTAACAATTTTTCCATCAGCCAGGCCAATAGCAATGCTTTTATTATTCAAATAGTCAGCACATATAACTTTACTATTAAAATTGATCTCTGCTTCAATGCCTGCAGTTTCAATAAAGTAAATATCAATTTTATTATTGGCACCAAGCAGATAAGTATGACCATCCGGACTCCATGTTAGAACACTGATTTGCTTTGCATCCATCTTCCACCTAGGAACTAAATTTGTTGCATAGGCTTGTCTACCCTTAACAAGATTCCATGTTCTCAATACTCCATCGTGTCCAGTAGTCATAGCTAACTTTCCTGTTGGGTGCACAGCTAACATATCAACTGACAATCCCTTGTGAGGTTTCAGCCAGTGCTTTTCAATTTGCCAGTTACCACACCGTACAATTCCCACAGTTCCATCACTGCTTGCCGTGATAATATGCGAGCCATCAGGTGTGAAACTAATACTGTTTACAGTATCTTCAAACAAATTAATATAAGAATCATTAATGAATTAAAAAGGTATAAATTTAATAAGTAATACAATCCAAACTTGATAAATTGCTTACCATTGTGATGAACTAATTTGCCATTTTCTGTCCTGTTGCGTATGTCGTACAAACAAACTGTATCATCAGCAGCTGCAGAAGCCAAATAATGTTTATTGCTGGCCACACTACGAATGCTCGCAAGGTGGCTGTGTGTTGCAAAACTTTGCTCTATTTTGTACTTCTGTAATGAATAAAACTCGTCAAATTAATGTTCATATTTCATCAATAATTTATTCCAATCCATTACATTCTCGATAGGGAATGATACGCATCGATTATTTAAATTCTTTTTCTTTATTATTTTATTATTTTAAGATTTTATTCCAATTCTTAGTCTGTCTAAGGCGGAAGGTTTATTGATTATTTTATTAACTTAATGTAAGTATAACCTCAAATTAAGATGAAAAGGCATAGCACTTACTTTTTCGGCATCGTCGACGGTATAACCAAGCAAAAATTGTTCGTAAGTCCCAACTACAATTTCTAAGTTAAGTACCATGTTGTCGAATTATTTTTACACAGAAAAAGGCAAAAATTTATTCACAGCGTTCAAATCATAACAAGTAGCGCATCAAGCATGCTGTGTTACGTCCACGAGTCCACGAGTCACGACTACGACAAGCGACGCTGGCATAGAATGACGGACGGACATGGAACTAGAAATTATTGGTCTCTTCCACTTCCACTCCTCATTTCTGATGAAAGTTTGTCGAAATTTTTGAAAAGCACCGATCTGCGTTTCTAATATTCGCGAATTGTCTTTGGAACATTGAGCACTGAGCTTCTTTTTCTTTGAAATATTATTTATATGTTAATATATTGCGAATTTATATATATGCGTATATCCTGATAAACCACAATCGCAAAAATACTTGCCGATGTCGATAAAAATAATAATTGATATATTTGCTCTTGTCAGGTCAGAGATTTGGGAAAATAATTGTGGATAGCTATTTGCTAGGTGACGAGCAACGAATCACTAAGCTTATAAAAGCAAACCAAAGAGGAAATAAAGCCATACAACAAACAAAAATAAAAAGGATCAAGTGTGATTTGAACTGCAGTCTGCTATAAATCGAATCTTATCTACGCCCCAAATTGTTGGATAAACGAACGTCAATGTTCCTCACCTGCAATGAAAAGAAAGAACCTTCCTTGTTTTAAGTTTTAAAAATCTACAAACCATTGTTATTTATATATATAAAAGTTATATATTCATATGTATCGTATTGTCATAAATGATCTTTACAATAGTTTCAATTTCTACTTAGCAAAAATAAGCAAACAAATAAAACTAAGTGTTCTATTGATAAACTCTATTTTAAAAAGTCCTTAAAATAACGAATTTAAGTAAGTTTAATGGTAAGGTTCAGTATGTGTAGCAGATGAACAACCCAGAACTAAAATACTTATGATAGGGGGTGCAACGCCCTTATCAATCAAGAGAAAATAATATCAGTGCATGCAAAAGCATCTTCCAATTGACGTATACAATTCACGGTACTGCAATATATAGTTTAAGCTGTTTTCTCATCAATGAATAATCAAAGCTTGGTTAGGTAGCCGCGTATACTAATAACGGTAACTAATAAATAATTGGAATTCATGCGGGAAATGTAGCGTTAATTTGACTGTCAAAAAAGTAGAAGTTATACAATTAAAATTGAAGCGATTTGTCGACCATGCTATCTCGAATTGAAATTTGCGACGGCAGGGTCGTCACTGATATTTGGAACGGAATAAAGCTTCGAAGGCTTTCCAATCGAGTGTCTGTTATCAGTGAAGCACGGCGTAGAGGAAAGAGTACTCAGCTGCTTTACAAGCTGCACTCGCTCACTTGCTGGAGTCGCTCGGTAGAATCGAGCAGTGCCACACACCACACGCAGCGAATTCAATTCGAGAATGGAAGGAATAAAAGTAGTCGAAGTCGACGTCCAAGACGTGAGGTTTCCGACGTCTTTGAAATCCGACGGCAGCGATGCTATGGTAATTATGACTCTGCTTTTGCACTCTTTGCCATAGCCCTGACGTCGTCTCCTTTTTTTCCTGCGCAAAACTCAGCACACTGATCCTGATTACTCGTGTGCGTACGTGACTATTAAAACCAATAAAAGCATCGAAGGATACGGGATGACGTTTACTCTGGGTCGCGGAACGGAAATCGGTATGAGCAGAAAAATCATTTATTATTTTCAATACATTCTAATTTCACTTATTCCTCTTTAACTAAAAAAAAATAAAGTGGTACTGGCATGTAAAACAATGTCACGGTTAGTATTGGGAGTAAACGTCCAGGATATATACAAAGACTTTGCAAGCTTCTGGCGGAAACTGACGAGCGAATCTCAGTTGCGATGGGTATGCAATTGGCTCTTGACAACATTTCACGCGCTTATATAATTGTTGATCATTTCGCTGGTATAAACAGATCGGTCCCGAAAGAGGAGTAACTCACTTAGCAACAGCTGCGATCGTCAATGCTCTGTGGGACCTGTGGGCGCGTATCGAGAAAAAACCACTGTGGAAGTTGCTCGTCGACATGACCCCCGAACAATTGGTATCAACCATTGATTTCCGATACATGTGAGAGCAAACATTTATTATTACTAACTCGTATTTTTATTTTGACAAGAGCGTAAATAAATGAGTATTTGAAAAAATTATTGGCATGAAACAGACGTGCCTTGCACTTTATCAGAGATAACGAATTCCAAATCTCAACAGCACTGACGTAATCAGCAAAGAAGAAGCGATCAATCTACTAGAATCTCAACACCAAACGAAAAAAACTCGCGAATCTACCCTTTTAAAAACCGGCCTCCCAGCTTATACCACTCAAGTAGGTTGGCTAGGCTACAGTGACGAGCAAGTCCGTAGTCTCTGCACCAAATACTTGAGCCTCGGATTCACGGCTTTTAAAGCCAAAGTCGGGCAAAATCTGAAAGACGACATTCGTCGATGCAAACTTATCCGCGAGGCGATTGGTTACGACAAGAAATTTATGGTGGACGCTAACCAGATCTGGGAAGTCGAAGAGGCGATAGATTGGATGAAAAAACTCGCGGAATTCAAGCCAATGTGGATCGAAGAACCTACCTCACCGGATGATGTCTTGGGACATGCCAAAATCGCACGCAAATTGAAGCCATTGGGTATCGGCGTGGCGACTGGTGAGATGTGCGCAAACAGGGTGATATTTAAACAAATGTTACAAGCGAAGGCGCTCGATTACTGTCAAATCGACTCGGCGAGGATTGGTGGTGTCAACGAGATACTGGCAGTTTACCTGATGGCTAAAAAACTCAGCGGTATGATTTTCAAAAATAGTCAAGTTATCATCAAATTTCGTTTTT